>NW_008239289.1:1642466-1691344 GCF_000691975.1 Corvus brachyrhynchos | reverse complement strand
GATTTTTACAGGAAATAGCCAACTTCATCTTTCAAACCAGCACACTGTGGAGATGATTTGCTTCTCCTGAAGCTCATGGGTAGTAATAGCTCAGGCTCATGTTTGAGGGTTAAACAGGGAGGGCTATCAGAAGGGCTTGGTTCCTTCTCCTTGGCCTCAGCACCTCTCCCAGTACCTCCACACCAAAGCCTGTACCCCTCTGTGTGCCCTTCCATTCTCAGTTGAGTGCTATGCCTTGGCAGAGCAGCTGCTCAGCCCCTAAGCTGCTAAGCTTCACCCACAGCCTGCTCCTTTGGGTGCTTTCTTTGGGATTTGCTTGACAAACAAATTATCTGTGAGAGAGGTTCTTACTCAGGCCTCCTATTACCAGTCCCAGGGAGCCGAAGTTGGCAAACCCACAAAGAGCATAGGTGGCGATGACTTCAGAGCGAACCTGAAAAACAAACACACACCCTCTGAGTGGTTTGAAACAGCTCGTTGTGATTTAAAGGTCTGAAAACATGGCATTGTGGCTCAGGGTTCCGAGTACTAAAATCATTCTGTTTTGCTTGGTTGCTACCCAAGGTGTGGCTTTCAGAAAAGTAGACTTATTCTCTTCTTGAAAGTCACAGGCTTTTATACCCACTGCCCATGTGAGGACTCATAAGCCATGTGATGATTTTATCTTTCACGTATATTGTTGTGTCTTTTTGAATTGAGTACTAATAATTAAAGACAAAAAAAAAAAAAAATCTGATCTTACTAGTGGCAACTTAGCTGCTGTTTTCTGAAAGTATGAGTCAGAGAGCTATAACACAACTTGTTTTTCACAGCTGGATGCCTCTATAAAACTCTGTTGGAACCTAAAGTTTTGGTATGTATCCCTGACTTCTTTGTCCCTGAAGAAGCAGCGGGCTCTATGTACAAAGCTGCTTTGTGCATGCTCCACCCTGTGTGGAGAAGGCAAATGAGTCTCCTAGGAAGTGGGTACATTGAGGTGTTAACAGGCAGAGAGGAACATCATGATTTTGGAATCCCCATTAACAATTTCCATGCTGACTTCCACCCCCCTTCTCCCCCTGGGTAACACCATCTAAGCCTGGACCTCAGAGCAGAGACAAAGTTGGCCTTTGCCTCCATGGAGGGACACTCACAGGACACAAAATGGCTTTAGATAAAATCAGGCTACAAACCTTGTGGGCCTTCAGACAAACGTAGTTCAAACATTTTGAGAAAGGAGGCAACATATCTCAACAAATGAATTTGTCCCCCTGGAAGCTCTGAATTCCTATTTACTGTGGCTTAGGTTCAAGCTGAAAATGAGTGAGTGTTCTGGCAGGTTTCCTGTTTATTAGAAGTTTCCCTGGTTTAATTCCTCTTTTATGAACATCAATTTGTAGGTACTTTCAATCAATCTGCACAAATGCAGGAAAATGTTTTTCAAGTACCCACTCTACCAGCTTTTCCTAGAAAAACCTTTGTGTACTGTGATTTCCCTGCTTTCATTTGCACTTTCCTAGCTCTGAAAACAGGAAGCCGTGTAATTAATGACTCAGGTGAAGACACTTGTTTGCTCAGAGCGAAAATCTGTGTGTGGATGAATTAGAGAGCTCTGAAGCTGAAGAGAAATTAAAAATGGAAGGCAAGCACACCCTCATCTGAACTGTTGTGCTGTAATTATGATGGTTACCAGCCAATTTTTACCAGCATTATGAATCAAAATTGTTTATGTATTTCAGAGCTTTTTCACCAGGGAAGCTAATACAGCTCTTTACAGGTATTAGAAGTGAATGTGAAAGTTCTATATGACATCTTATGGGGAAGAAAGAAAGAAAAAGAAAAAGAAAAAGAAAAAGAAAAAGAAAAAGAAAAAGAAAAAGAAAAAGAAAAAGAAAAAGAAAAAGAAAAAGAAAAAGAAAAAGAAAAAGAAAAAGAAAAAGAAAAAGAAAAAGAAAAAGAAAAAGAAAAAGAAAAAGAAAAAGAAAAAGAAAAAGAAAAAGAAAAAGAAAAAGAAAAAGAAAAAGAAAAAGAAAAAGAAAAAGAAAAAGAAAAAGAAAAAGAAAAAGAAAAAGAAAAAGAAAAAGGAAAAGGAAAAGGAAAAGGAAAAGGAAAAGGAAAAGGAAAAGGAAAAAGAAAAAGAAAAAAAAAAGAAAAAGAAAAAGAAAAAGGGAAAAAGAAAACAGAGTGAAACAGAGTTCTTGGGATCTGTGTTTTAAGGCTGTATTCCAGGCTAAAAAAACCTTATTCACTTATACAGGAATTCAGTGCCACATTCACATAGTAGAAGGAAGCACTTCTATAGCAGGGCATATCGAAGATCATTCTAGCCCAGGACCCTATTGCCAACAATTTCAGGAACACTGGTAATGGATGCTCAAGCAAGGGTGCAAATATTTGACAGGCCATCTGGCTTTCTACCTCCACATATGAAATATGTTCTGTTAATCAGGAATGCAAGTGGTCAAGAACGTGGGTTTGGTTTTTAATATAAGAGGTATCCACAGCATCCCATCTGATTCAAATAAGGAAATAAGAGCTGTACAAAATACTTTCTAATTCAGGATTTCTCTACAGTGACAATCTGTCTCAATTTGAGAAAGAAGGATCAATGAAGGTGAAAAGCTGGATATCATGGTTTTCATTGCCTGTGCTCAGGAAGAATTCAGCATGTGCTGTGCATGTGAATGCCACAGGGTGGAACAGTCATGTCTGCAAAGGTCAGCTTTGATCACTGCATGACCTTTGGCCCCGTGCACACACACCTAGGATGCCCTTAGCGCTGCCTTCCTCAGGGCACTGTAGTAAAAGTTACAGGTCGGTTGGGTAGACTGTGAATGAAAGGTGGGACAAGGCTGGAAAGCTCACCTGAGAGAGGCTGGTTGGACTCAGTGTGTCAAGGGAGGTGTATGCCGTGTAATACATGTCTTTTGTTACTGTCCTCTGCAGAGGGAACAACAGCCTACACAAATGTGTGCCAGTAATGCTGCCTGCTGGAGCTTGCTGGATGCCTCTCTTCAAGTTTAATGCTTGAACAAACCTCTGAGGGCAGGAGGATCCTCAAGTTCTTCCTCAGGGTTTTCTTGGGAGAGTAGCTCATAGGAAAGTGCTAAGAATCAGGTAAGAAGAAAGTTGCCTTGAAGAAAGCCTTGTCTTAAGTGCAGTGTCCTGTGGGACACTGCATATTTCCAAACCCATGCCTTTCTGTTTCTATGTTTATTCAAGATGGCTAGGGCAGTGAAAGTCATGGCAGCCTCACAGAGGAATGCTGCATTCTCATAATTGAACTCTGTCACTCAAAGACACATCTTAAGAGTATTATGCAACCATTCTATGGCCATATTAAAAAATAAGTTGAGTTTCAACATTGAAGTATTAGATCAAATAAATCTGTAGAACAGAAAATGTTACTTACTGTCATATACTGCTTCACACCATTAATGTACATGCTTCCACCCTTTTCTCGGTTTTGAATCAGTTTTGAAAGGCGTTCATAAGCCACAAACTCATTGAAGAAAGTTTTGTAACCCAGTAGTCCACCGACAATAAAACTGTCTTCCCAGTCTACTCCCATCATGAAAGAGAATGGCATGAAGACATACGCACAAATGTTCTGCAGAATGTATAAGACAAAGCAGGTCAAGAGATATGGTTGGTCAAGGAACAACAGCATGCAGGAACTTTCCTAAACTTAAAATAAGGATGGTTTTGTTTTAGCAGAGGAAAACTGGCTTTGAATTTCTGCTGGCAATAACTCTGGGAGAGTTTTTAATAGTAAGGCATGCTTGAGTAACTTTTAAAATACTAATCCAGACTCTAGATATAACAAAATATTTATATATGTCCCTAATCTTATATCTAAAACAAAACAAACATTTCTGTGCCTTTTTTCCCCTCAATAGGGCTTCAAATTAGGCAAAGTGTTTGATGACAAGAAGGAAGATTGAACTAAAAGAGCTGATAAGAGAAGTGAGAATTCTAATTCTTCTCCTAATTAAATCAAATGTGTTAATGAACATGCTTAATTATCAGGTTATTGGACTCCAACCAGCGTAAACAAAAGAGTTGTCTCTGCATAAAAACTGTGCATCTGATACAATTAAAGCTGTACCTACTTTTTCCTGGCATTACAAGATCTATGCAAATTGAAAAAGAAATCCCATTCACAGTATAGCTTATTTTTATATGGGAGAAAATAGCTCCAGTTGTGGAAGGGTTTGGTCAGATTGTCCTTAGGGAATGTAATGGAGGTCTTAAAGCAGTTACTATTTCTAGCTGGTTTCTCTGCCCACAAAAAGTTACGTTAGTGTCTCTCCTAAGGGAAGAATGGCTGCATGCATCATGTCTGTGTGTTTCAACTCTTTGTGGACTATCTACCTGTCCATATCTTGCACCATCCAGAAGTTATTAAAATACCAGCCTTTGCATGAGTATGCTTGAGGCACATACTTGTGCCTTTCCTCAGCTGTGGGTGTTTGGGGTGCAGTGAGATGTCTTGAAAGCTCACCAGGATAATAACTTAGTATTGCTGAAGCCAGATCTGTTGTGAGTGACTATTCACTTCTGCAGCACCTTTAACACAAGTTATATCCATGTTTCCCACAGGGCTTTTATTAGGGTCTTGCAAAACAAAAAGCCCCAAACCATTGAAACAAGGTAGTTGCATTGGGTCAAAATTCACATATTGACCTAGGTTTAAACGCAAGTCCTGTTTGAAACCCCTTTGCTCAGTTGAGTGATTCGGGTACAGTTTTATGTTGTAATTGTATTGAGAACTAGGAGATATCAAGTCTGGTTTCAGACAAGTCCAGCCTTGCCCCAGTGTCCCCATCTAAGCGAACCTAGCAAGCATTAAGGGTTTGATGGGATTCTCTGAAGCTAAAGCCACTTTAATATTTAGCTGAAGGAGATGTTAATGGCTTGGCAGGTGTGTAACTGACAGATCTGCTGCACTGCCAAGTCAGAGGGGGCAGGTGCTAGCATACTCCGTGTAAACATACTTTGAGGGTTAGAAAGAACACCACAGAGGGAAACTATATATGGACTAATAGATACAGAAATACTTTTATGGCAAAAATTTTACTTTAAAAAACTTTCAGAACATGCAAATGAAATAAGGGTTTAGATCATGTTAAAACACAAAACAACAACAAAAAAAACCCCTACAAACAAACCACACAAGCACTTAAATTTGAGAAAGACAAATTATGCATGTATCCAAGCTGCATGAAGGACCTGGAGACCATACCTCAAAGTTCAGCTGTGGATAGTCAAACAAGTTGCCCACCCAAGAAAGGCCTGAGTCAAGGAAGCTCAGCAGGGCAAGGAAGGAGATCACATTCACGGCGATGTTTGCTACCAGCCCAACGGAGGTAGAGGCACCCTGACTGGCTGCTTCCAGCAGATTCTTTGATTCACTTTGACAGTGAAGAAAAAAACAGTGTGAACATCTTTAAACTCAAGAACAAATAATAGAACTAAAATGCACATGCACTTGATTTAAAGTCTAGTACTGAAACAGTTTGTTCACTCATAGAGAAAATAATGAAAAAGAATTATGAGGTGAAGTTGGATTTCCCTGTCCTCATGGCAGACACTTGAAGCATATGCTTGTGGTGCCCTGAGGATGAATTCTGGTACATTCAGGGTTGGGCAAGATATGGATCAGATCTCAAAACTGTAGCACTGCTGGGATTAGGGAGTGTCACTGCTCCTCTTCCATGCAGCCCTTGCAGAAATGCCTGGGCCGTTCAGGAACAGATCCTTACAAACCTTTCTGCTTTGCCTGTCCTTCTTAAGAGAAGTCTCCCTGCAGATGGGCAACAAGTTTGCCGCTGTTGTTGAAATGATTGCTCTGCCTTTGCTTTTACATGTTTGTATTTTCAGATTCATTATAGAAAAAAGGCATCAACATTACAAATGGGAAAGCCTCCTGGCAGGTCCTCAGGTAGGTATTTCCCTCTTTCTTTGGAGAGTTTACAGTTTGACCCAGGTCCTTGGCATATGTTAGATTATTATTGGGCACACTCACCTGAAATCACAAATCAACCATTTGCAGTATATTAGTCTGTAATTAATTTATTGTTTGCACTCCTACTATGTAATCTCCCTAAAATTTATGTGTGAGGAGTTACTTTCCCAAATACCATTTTTGCAGTAGTATTAACTAGTACCTGGACCAGCTTACCTTTTTGCCATTTGTAGGCCACTCTTCAGAGTTACCAGAGGCTTTTCAGTTTCAGGCCAGAATAATTTGGAGGCAGCTAATGATGCTGGTGCTGACATGACAGAAGCAGTCAGCAGGTGGGAGGAGGAAACCTAGAATTCCAGGTGATAGAAAATACTCCATGATAACCATATCATGCACAAACATGGAGGAAAGCAATTAAATTGGTTAGTTGTTTGGATGATTTTTTCTACAGGAGGTCATCAAAAGTTCTTATTTCTCATAAGGAAAAGAGAAAGAGCTGTCAGAAGACCAGGAATTTTTGTGGTTAATTCCTTCAGAGAAGAAAGAAACAAACAGTGAGAATGATTGAGGGACATTTTCAAAGCATTTTAGCTGGGCTACATACTTAAAACATTTCAGATAAACCAGATATTTTCTAGTTCTCTTCCCCTGTCTTACCCCAAAAGAAATATATGCTCCTAAGACACTTCCAGCGATAGTTGAGAATCCTGCTGTCATGACTGCATGGAGTTCAGATTTGGTGATGTATGGTAAGTAGGGCCGTACCAGCAGAGGAGACTCCGTCTGGAAGTGAAAAACAAGTATCAAATTAAGAAATCCCTAATAAAATCCCAAAGATTTCTTTTATTAACAGGGCAGAAAAATGAGTGTCTGCATCACACTTTCTTAGGTGTCTTTGACTAGTTAATCCTAGTGCTAACAAGCACTCATATTTCATTAGACTGGGGATTTTTTATCCCAAGAAGGAGAATGTCTGAAGACAATTCTGGCTGGTTTACTGTCTCCCTGAAAGGCACAATGAAATTGTCAAGAAATTCTATTCCAATTCTGAGTCACTTAGGGACAGCCACAGATAAGGCTGCTTGTTAGTCAAGTGAAACATGCCCCTCTGGCATGCGTGTGAGCACATTCTGGAGGCAGTGTCATGGAGAGGTACTACCCTAAACCTTGAAGCAGGGGGATGCGGTGATGCGCCACTGCTAAATATCATGCCAATATTGCATTTGGACTTGGATGTTAATTGTTGATCTTTCTACATTGCTTTTAAGCTTTCGACAGATATTGTTGTAAATGTGGGTTTCACTCATTTCCCATTAAAGTGGTCTACTAGATGCTGTCCACTCATTTGGTGGATAAGGCCTTATACTGCTAGCCCTGGATCTTAGTTTTCTGCATCTCTCTCTCCTGCCCTTGGGCTGCTTTGCATGCTGTCTTTTCATACCACTTGCCTTTTCAATTGAAAAAGAACCCTAAAACTCTCATTTCTTCATGGCCTTGGAGTAATCTGGTAGGGAGACCTATCACCTACATTTATGCTTGACCTTCTGTCGGGAAAACATATCTCTTCTCAAATCCACTCCATTGTGCATCACTGCCAACATAGGAACATACTGCAATTTTGGAAATCAACATTAGACTTGCTGTAGTGGAATCCTGGCTTTATAAGAGATTTTTTTTTAATACACAAATGCTCAAAGAGCAGCATTATTTCCCTATATTCTGTAGTATTGTGTTAGCATGTTTTTCTGTGCTCCAACTCACCTGTCCCACAAATATGTTACTCGCAGCTACCAGAGACTCAACAGGAGTTGTCCCCATGAAAATGTGCATTATCCAACCAACCTAAAATGATTTAAAAAAATAAACAAAAATTTGTTCTGGCCGTTCCATGCCCTTCTTGAGTTAATCATATAAATTTAAGAGTTCAGAGACATGTTACAATACTTCCTGAGTTATGATTTCAGCTCCAAGGTGTGGCACATTCATGTAATTATTACATCCTAAAATAAGATAGAGGAAGAACAATTTAACAGAACTGAGAGTACTCCAGGCTCCTTCTGGGCACAAAATGTTAAACAAAATTAAACAAAACAGATGTTTTCATGTGTTCTTATTATTTATGTTCTTGTCCAAAGAGACTTGGACCATATGAAGGGGAAAAATATGAAATTTAGATTAAGGTTAAAATTGCCTCATTGCAATTTTAGCACACCAGGTGCTAGGTGAGGTTCATGGTGCTTATATAACAGTACTATGAATGTAAAGGGGCAAAGTACTTTTAATTTAGGAGTATCTTTAAATAAGGTTTAACGACCACCATAGAGGAAGATCTTTTCCCTCATATGATAGTTTTACTGGACAGATCTTATCTTAGTAGACACTAGCACTACACATAGATGCTGACAGAAATGAACACTTAGGAGAATGAGGCGAAGAACCTGCTTTGACCTTATTTGGGTATCTGTGATAGGAAGGTACATGCAATTGCTACTGAAACGCTTAGCAGAAATCCACTGTCTGTGACTTAATCTCCATCCTGCACTTTGAGGGCTGTGAGAAGGGCAGGCAAAAAGGAAGATTTAAGCAAGTATGGCACCTGAGGAATACTAAAGCTAGCCAGGGAAATCTAACAATTAATATGACATAAGCAATGAAACCAGACTGAGAGATAGAAAATGTGGAATGTGATGCCAATTAAGATTTTGCAATGGTAATATTTGGAACTATTTCCAGGCTAGGTTCCTCTGCATGTGTTCAAAATGTTTCCCACACTAGCCAAATGAGCACCTAACTGGTAAAAATGCATACCTTTCCAATAAGCCACTGCATAAATCCCACGTGGTAAAGCATAGACATAACCGTACTGAAGAAAACCACAATTGGCAGTACCTGGTTTGAAGACACAAGATCATTAAAACTTCTGGAGTAGTTTCCTGTCCTTTAGGCCATTTAATCTTTGAAAAGGGAATCCTGCTTTTGAAGTTGTACTTACAGGTATTGAAAAGTCATCTTAAAGTTTACTCTTAGCTGTAAAATTTTTGACCTTCCTGATTGTGCTGTAATTAAGTAATTTTCATTTATCTACATAGTTTTCTAACACAACCGTGATTGTTTTGAAACTGTCTGGTTTAGCATGATATATGTTAGTTTGTAGCCATGTTTAAGTTAGTTCAAACATTTACATTCTTTAAACAGAATCTATTTAAAGGTATATACTTACTAAATACAAAATGTGAATATCCATCTCTTACTTTGGAGACTGAAAAATACTTTCTTTCAACATAATTTAAAAGAATTGCATGAATGGATTATTAAATGGATTGGATTATTAAATCTGATGGATTATTAAATCTGTTGGGTTTCCATGCTGAATAAAACTAATATAACTTGATTCTCAAGTATGTTAAATATACAGGACCCCACCACTTCTATGCTAATACACAAAAGAAAGAAAAATTCCCCCAAAGTCCACAACTAGTCAGACAGATTAGTTACAGCTAAAACAGTACCACTGTTACATGAAAAGGGGAGGCTTCCTCAACCCTTAGTGTGGAGAGATTTATGTGACCCTCAGTGTTTAATTTGTCTGACAGTGTCCCAGGAAAGCCAAGACCCTTGTACCTGATCAGTTTGTCAGCATCCCATTAGGGGGACTCCTCATTGAGCAGTCCTGCTGGATTGGAGGGTGGTTTGACTGTCTTAGTCAGGGACACACACCACCAGCACAAGGGAGACCTCTCAGCAGGTCTTTCCCTTTATTAGAGTGTATTATCCATTGCTGGCAACTGCTAGCATCTATGAAGGATTCACACTAACAGTTTATAGGATAACACTCTTTATTAATATAAAATCATGACAGGTTAAGGTTTGAAGATTGTTGATGATAGTATCTGACTGCAAAAATATACTTAAAGGAATACACAGACATGCTCAAATCCCCAGTAAAAGTAGTCAGGGTGCATAGAGTCTGGTTCTTACCCAGTAGGTGTTCCTATGGGAAAGAAGACAGGTTCAGCCCATCAACAGCAGCTACGATGGAGTGTTCCCTAACTTTTCCTCCGTTCTTAACTTACATAATATTTCTTCGTGTTTACGTGCAGCTTGAGTGACTCTAGTCATACATACCTTTGTTACTGATCAGTGTAAAATTGTCTCCCTTCGCTTTTAAAGATACAGTCAAAAATAATGCAGAGAGCATCCCATTGAGGGGTGGCAGTACCTCGGGGACGGGTAACTTTGACATGGATGTGTGCATTAATATTATTATTAGGCTTTAATGAAGCAAGTTCATCAAAGGAGAGGGATTTCGCCACAGTTGCTGGCTCAGCAGTGGGACATCTTCCCTTCTTTCCCCGGGTTGACAGTTGGTATGTGGCTTATCAGCTACAATGTACCACCAAGGTCCCTTGCCTGCAAGGATTTCCACAGAGCCTGGCCATGGTGTCTCCACTCTGCTTCACCCTCCATGTCATCCCCCTTAGTAGATGATGGTAAATCATCGTGGAAGAGGTTTCAAGTCATGCGCCAACCATACTCCATGCAGGGAGCAGCAACCGTGATTTACCGTGTATTATAATTCCTGTTAAGATGCTAATATAACCCCTCAGTTTCCTCTAAATGTATCTCCAGTTACCAGTCCACAGGGCCTCAGTCATTTTCCCACTGCCACATAAGCTTTCATGTGTGTTCACTAATGACATAATGCATTGCAAATAAAATCAAGTAACAGAATGAAAAACAACAAACCACTTTGTTAGTTCAGGCCTTTTCAGTAAACAGACGCTATGCCTTTCTAGAGGAGAGCTGGTACTATGAACAATTTTGATAAACATTTAGAAACTCAATTTTGATGATCAGAACCTTTCATTGAAAGGACAGAGTGCAATTAACCAATATTGTTGTGCTGTTCAACAGGTTAATATAATGCTGCTTTCTCAAGTTTGGTTCTTTGATCTTTTTGTGATTCTGTAGGGATAGTTTGCCATGCAGTAATACCAGAAGCTTTAGATCAGTAAAACAAATATCTTTCTCTCCTGCCTTTTCTTTTGTTATTACCATACAAAGCAGGGAGTTAAAATTGTTGGCTGCTCTCAACTCCCCTCCCATTTGTGGCTTGATGTTTAACTTTTTCCTTGTTTTCCTTTAAAGAAGTTGCTATTGATGTTTAAGGAACATCCTGCTTTTTCATACACTCCTAAAGCTTGACCTTCAAAGCAAAGCCTTTCTCAGGGAACCATAAATTTTCCTGGTGTTAAAAAGAAGCTAAAGATTTAACAGAAGTCTTATTTCTTCTTTGCTCAAAGCAAACATTGCCTTTTGTAGTCAACAGGATAGAAGACAAAGTACTAAAAGGTCGTTTCCATCTAGTTAACTGCTTGGAAGTGCTTATTTATGTGGGAAAGTGTTTTTTTTCAGAATTCAGAAATGATGCATCTGCATACACAAATACACATCTAAAATAACCCAGTTTATGTATGTAAATGCGTGCATTTTTGACTAATTAGTGCTTCCAGAACCGTGTGCTCAAAGGCACTGGGGGACTGGTGGGCCAGGTCAGAACCCATACAGGTGTGCATATGCACATATGGGATGTGTCTGCTCTGGTAACATGTCCACTTCACCTGGCAGAAAACTGATGTGTCTCTGCATATTGCTAAGGATGCAGTATGGATACAACTGGACTCTGAGTTTTCTGCAAAGACATATCCTGTCCCTTGTCTAATCTCTCAGGAGCTAAGCACTGTCTTTGAAGGATGCTTTGAAGTATCTTGGGGCAAGATTTGGAGAGATCATCACAACATGCAAAGCCCATAAAATATCTGAAAGATATAAAGAACCACTTTGGACCAACTTAATGTCTAAGTAAATGACAAGTGTTTCAAGAGAGAAGAGGCTGGCTGTCACTCACTGTTGTTGGAAGAGGGAATTCCCTGTCTACAGGAGGAGCAGATGCAACACGTTTTGGTTCTGCTGTACACTTGTCTGCCATATATATATACACATATATATATGCAGCTCTGAAAATCAACTCATGGGTTTTTGTTTTCTTGTTTTTCAATGTGAGAATAATCTACTTGCTCCTGTTATAATCTTCTAAAAATACCATGGTTTTGCTGGCTTGAACCATAGCATAAGACTGATGGATGTTTGCCTACACAGAAGGAAACTAGGGCTGTCTGGTCCCTAGTTATGGCTTTAGTAAGCAAAGTATTTTGCATCATCACTAAGGCACTAAAAGTCACCTTGGGAAAGAATCATATTCATAAGGCATTGTCAAAAACTACAGAAAAAATAACACAGGGGTGTGGGAATTAAATAATTTAATCCCCAAAACATGCAGTTGGAAATAAAAATTGTTATTTGAGTACTCAATAGAGTAAAAGTGAGAGGAGCCTGGAAAGCGAAACTAAAGGTGCAAAAGTACTGCTCTTAAAATGTAATTCATATTTATTGATGAAATGCCTAATTTCTTTTTTCCTTCTAAGATGTTCTGACTATTCTTAGTAGCAGGCTATTTTGCATATAGCAGCTTCTTTCTCAAGTAATGAAAGAGCTAAGGTTGAAGAATATCTAGTTTGGAATATCACCTCAAGAAAAAAAATAAGATAAAAGGCATATAAGTCCATGGTCAGGTATCTGAAATATCAAAAGAATGGTCTCTGAGTAAGTCCTGGTACATTTTTCTTATTTGTTTGGGGTTTATTTATTTGTTTTTTGGGTTGGTTTGGGGTTTCTTTTGACTTATATGTTCTTAATTCGAACCTAAGCAGGCATTGTGGCATGAGCGACTTCTCAGACCAAAACTAGGAAGGATGCTGGTACAGATTAGAGAGCACAAAGCAGATGAACTGCATTCCAGCTGTTTCTTAGGTCTCTTAAGAGAAAGATGGGAAATCTCTCTGTGATCTTACTAATGCAATAATAATGTAGTATCATGTAATTCTTCTTTCTAAGGGAGCTTCTAGCTCTTCTCCCAAGCATGAATAAATACACATCTAGGTTCTACACTTCTTCAGGGGGAATGTCTGTGAGGCAGTGATCTGCACAGCACTTAAAGGCACAACAACATAGCATGGTAGAGCACTTTTACTCATGGAGAGGTAGGGAAGATAGGTAGGAGGTAATATTTCTTTCAGTGGCCAGGTACAAGCCTTTTAACCTATTCCTTGTAGAGAGATATGCCAAAGTTCTGTCTACATGCAATATATGTTGTTATAATTAAACTAAATAAGTGCAATCTAACTCAGTGTATAGCAGACAATGAAAGGGCTCCCAAATTTTCTATTCAGAATGTCACATAATAAGGCATAATTTGCCTGCTGATTTCTCTGATGACTACACAGGTATCACAAGACAAAATAAATTTATTTCCCAGCTATACTGTTCCTCTTACCATTGTCTATCTGCCACATATGGCATATAACAACCGTCTTACCTTAAAAGCAAAGAAGTGATCTGTGTATTTGTCACCAAACACAAACTTGGCACCTGTATCAGAGTACTCCAGAAAAGTCTAGGGACAGAAAGCAAAATAACTTATCCATAAAACCTGGGTACCTGCCAAAACCCAAGAAAATATTGCTAGTTGTCTTGCAGAAATTTGGTGAGGTACAAGAAGATTGGGCTCTGATTTGTAGGGGTCCAGGCCTCGCTGACTGTGTTTGGCTGAATTGAGGATCTCTGCTGTGCTCTGCTGAGTACCCGACAAAATAGAGGCCATAAGCTACACTGAAAGAAACATTTACTCTTTAATCCAAATACGCTGGTGCATTCCTATGCTCCATCCGATGTAAATAGGTAAAATAAACTACACGGCTTAAAACGGAGGTTTGATGGCTGAAGTAACGAGTTTGGGAAGGTGTAGCTAAGACCTAGCCTAAGGGAATCTTCTACTTTTTAATTCTGATCCGGTGGTGCATTTTTATACTTCTGATGCAAATATATGCGTTAATGATACAGTTTAAAATGGAGTTAAAATACATTTTGTAATAGCTACCGTAATTAGTTCTGACAGGAGAGACTGTAAGACATAAAAATATGAAGCTAACGAAAGGGGGCACCAGACCTGCTTCGGTCAGAAACTGCAAACCTGGTAACAAAACCCAGCTGACTCCCACTGCCTGCAGATTAGACGTCAGATCTGTACTTTTGCTCCCACACAGAGACAGTACATTCTGCACTGTCTGGTTTTACATGTGCTTAATTACCTGTGAAGAACAGCCGTGAGAATAGTATCCCTGGGGTGAAAAGTCTGAACGTCCTTCAGGGGGGTACTCTCTGATCTATATTTTGGATATTGCTTATTCATTAGTTTACAGTACGAGACGTAAAAAAATTTTGTGTCTGCAGAGACATCTGTGGACAGATCCCATCCCATCCACTTTTTAGAGATCCCTTCTGGCATGCAGATGTGGTTTTTGCCACCTGTATGTATCTGAATTAATTTTCTTATATGTTATGAGGACTATGAAATGTCCTGGGTGCCAGGAATGTTGCTGCTCTCAAGATAATTAGGGCTGTGCCCTAAATCCCAAGGCTTTTCAGCATATCGTGTTTATTGCAAGGGTGATTTGGAGTTGAGTCATTTCTAAAAGTTCCTATGAGTGCCCTGGCACAACAGTAGTTTGTGTTTCAAGAATGCCAATTTACAACTTCAGCCCAATGATGGTAAAGCCATTAATAAATGGGATTACTCTGGCCACTGTATTAATGGAACAAAAAATAAATGAGAAGAAGGTTGAATTCAGGAAGTCAACTACCTTTCTGAGAATCCATTTTTCCTCAAGAGGAGAAAAAATCAAGGGACAAATGGATCCTTGAACAGACTGTTCATATAATTTAAGACTTTCAAGACAGAAAATTATATTAAACAAGTAAGGATTTTGCTCAATAGCTTACCTGGATCTGAATGCCTAGCCAGTTAAATACATCAAAACCCACTTTGGTCCTCAGAATAAGAACCCCAAGAATAAACTGCATTCCTATTCCTGAAAATACTGGTCTCCAAGCAACCTAGATAGACAGAAAAATAAAGAAACTGCTTGTTATTTATATAAATAATAGTTTACTTTGGATGTTTGTTTAAATAATGTAAGGGTATTGCCTGACTATACTGCAGGACAGGTGCAGCTGCCAAAACAGGTTGTAGGGGACTTGGATCTTCACATATCTGGACAGAGAATAAGGAGATATTTTTATAGGGTTTGTCATTGGGTAATTTCAACTCTGCTTCTGTCCACTAGCTTTAAAGACTTTTGATACCTGAGAACTACTCAGTTATGTATTGTGATTCATCATATAAAGGCAGTCATAGGAAAAACTGTGACTGCTTATGATGAGTTTCTCTTCACTACACTGATGATTCCTGTTCTGCTGCCTCAGAACACATCTTTGTTTTGTAAAATTGAATCAAATTACTTACAAGACAAAAAGCTGAGATGGTGTTCTCTAATTTAATCAGATCATATTTGAGTAACACAAACCAATTAGGTGTAATGAGGACTCATGGGAGAGCACAAAGCATTCGGAGTATGAGTTTTCACCTCAGTTGGAGATGACAGCAGTTGCAAAGGATGGGGTAAGCTCATCAGTCCTTGCTGAGAGGACTTCACCTGTTAAGAAAGTCTCAGCACTGAGAGAAGACATATTGAAAAGTATTGGGAAAACCTGATGACCTGGACAATAGATATATGATTAATGAAAGCATGCAGAGGTATGTGAGGCATGCCAACAGGAGTAAAAGCTAAGGTGGTAGTTGTGGTGGCTGACTTAAGCCCTTTGTAATACCACAGCAAACCAGAGTGGACATTTCTGGTGGAAAATTAAAATAAATGGCATTTACAAGCCTATGGGAGTGGGTGAGCAAAAGGTGAGGATCTCAGCTCAGCCTCAGCTGCTGAATTTGCAGTGGGAAACAAACTTGTGAGGGGTTAAGAGCTATACAAATCTATCATATCTCTGGTTCCATGCTATTTGTGTTGATGTGATGATGGTGTCCTCAAGTAAATAACTGTGATGTGCTGAGGACTGTGGTGAGGCTCCTGTGGGTGAAAACATGGAAAAGGCCTATCTCAGCTTGCACTGATACTCCAGGAGCAAGTGTATTCCAACCTGTATCATGGCTAGAACAAAAGATGGGCAGCTGCTTCCCAAAATAGTGAGAGACCAGTGTTGGTACAGCCCCACGCATGCTCCCCAACAGCAAATTTACTTTCCTCAGAAACTAAATACGGTGCTTAGTCTCAGGCAAGCCTATATTTCTACTTTCCCACATTTTGTTACTCTTACTAGACGTGGTGCTAGGGTAGGGGAATAGCTTTTTAGACACAGAATAAGAAAATTCCCGAAAGGCCCATCAGGGAATAAATACTCACTCTGGTTGGATATTTGGAAAAGATAAGCATCAGGAGAACATACATCACAAGCCCACCAAAGGAGATTAGCTGACGGGATCCTTGTTTTGTTGTGTCGAAGATGAGCCAGCAAATTATAGTTATAATAAGAGCTGCACACAACACCCTAGATAAAAAAAAAAAGCATCATGATATCCTGAAATAGCTGTTTGGGATATTTCTTTCCCTTCCTGTACCCAAAACATTTGCATCTCTGTTTGTAAATAAACTCTTTGTACAATGTATTGTATGAAACCTGTAGCTCTACACAAGCAGGAACCTGCCCTTGCTGATGCACCTCTGGCAGCATCCTTGGTGACATCTGGAAGAAATGTCCTCCAAGGCAGAGTATGGGGGGAAACCCAAAAAAAGCATGAGTTACTCTTGTCGGGGTGTTATTTCTATTAAATGAATTGTGATATCTTTCTTTCTCACTTCATCCTTCTTTTCCTTCCCTTCCTTCCTTTTCTTTATTGAATCTTTCTTTAGTTCTAGGCAAGACAGGCTGTGGTTTTTACAACTTGCCCTATGCTCTTTAGCTGGTGGGGCTATGAAGCACACTCTACTGAGGAGCAGGCTGTAAACGGCTCTTTGTAACCATTTGGTCTGCTCAGCTATCTCAGAAACAGTGGCAAGAGACGTGTACATCTGTGTTTCAGTGTTTCTATGGTCCCCACTATCAGAACCACATTAAGCTTATTTATTGAAGGTAATTACCACAACAACAGCCTGGAAGGCAACAAAATACATCATCCCGTATACAGAGAGGATATAAATACAGTCCCAGATCTTTAATGCTAGTTCTGTCTAACTGTAAGCTTTCACTGATTTCAGTGGTACCTAGGTACATAAATTCCATTTTTAGATGTGGATTAAAAACATTGCAGGCAAACTCCACAAAATGGCTTGGCCATTGCAATGCTGAGTAACCCTTTCTACACCTGAGAGACTTCCTGTCTCTTGGAAGGAAACAGTTAAGCACCTAATCTGCGTATGTACAATTTAAGGATTGCAGCCCAGGTAACATGGCACTTACTGCCCCAGCTTGTTCTGTCTGCTCCTCGGGGCTCTCCTGTTCCTTTTGCTCCTTCTCCCAGAGAGGCTGTCAGATCATCTAATGGAAATACTTCTGTGTGACTGCTTTCTAATGTGGCTCCCGAGGAGAAGGACCACAATCTCTATAGGACCTTTCTCAGCAAAACCATTTTTAAATCTTAAGAATAATCTGGGACATTTCATGCACTGAGAATGACTCCTCCTTAAAATTCTTTGTCTCTCAGCTAGTAGTAACCTAGCTGAAACAGAAGGTAGCTTGTGAATTTAGCTTTCCTTTTTAATGAGATTTCATTTGGTCTTTTCTTTGGTCTATAAGGCTCCTTGTCTCCTCATTTTCCCGGGGATAACTTCAAAATCCCTGATCACTGCTCATGAATACTTGAAATAACTATCTGACAGGTCTAATTATTTACCATTTATCTACCAGATGAATGTCTACCATCCCAAATTAAGGTCATACGACCTTATTATGACATTAAATCTGGCTGGCATGTTTTGATTCCTGAAGGTCAAGTAAAAATTGCTGTGGAGATATGTGGAAAAGCAGTATCTAGATAATACACTCCAATCTTTAGCAGTTTGCATATGTTAGAATTAAGGTTTCAATAAACCTAACAGCTCTCTGAACAGTGAAGCACTTTCTGGCTTGCAGAAAGAATGCAAAAGCCAGCAACACACATGGACTTTTTTGAACATATTCTCTTTGAACCACAAATGTGTTCTGCCTCAATTCATGGTATTTTTCTACTCTTTCTGTGAAGACTTTTGATCCTCAACTACTGTATTGAAATCCTGAATGTGTTCCTGATATCTATAAACTGGTAAATACTGAATGATTCTGTATTATTGAGATATGTATGATTGACCCATCTCCTTGTGTTTATGGGGGAGTAAGTTGAAATAAAATCATAGGGGTAACTTGACTACTGCATTGTCCTTCTACATAAATAGAAAGTAATTAATATTTACCATTTCAACCAAAACCACTGTTTTTTCAGATATCTGTCTCCAGGGGAAAAGAGCGCAGCAATTCTGTCTTCATACTTAGCTATTAAAAAATCCCAGCAGATGAAGAAGATGGCTAGGACAGTGACAACAAAGAGTGGCAAAGCTCTCTGAAAATTCAAACTGCAGGCTGCAATAACTACTGCCAAGTATGCTGTCACAGAAACAAGAATATACATGTGAGTTAGGTTGGTCTTTTCAAAAACAGGATCAAACCTTAAATTTATAAGATGTGATCAAAGTCAGGCCCATGTTTATCTTTTCGGTGCTTTTCTGACTCTCAGACTAAATACTGAAAAATTTTGCTTCTGTGAATAGTGTTGTTGCTTATGATATGCTCGTTGATATGAAAGGTGGCTTTCATTCTATCAGAGCAGGTTATACGCTTTTGCCAAGGCAAATTCATGTCAAACATGTTAATCACTCGAGAAAATTAAACACATCTATAGAACTTCTCTTTCCTGTGTAAAAAGTATGAATTAAGAGCATGAGTCTTTTTCCATTTTTCAAAAGAGGATGAGTTTGCCCAATAAAACTAGAAACAAACACTTACAAGCATATGTCAATTGACTGAATTGATGACCTTTCCAAGCAATTGTGAAGCTTAAAAGTAATTTATTTCAGAAAGTAGTTACGAAATTATTTGACAGGTTCACTGGTGATAAATGGTGGCCAAAAAAATATTCCGTTCTTGTAAAGAATAATTTGATTTTGTCTATGGCAAATAATGAAGAAGGACTACTGATTTTTGTAATGCAAGTTGGTTTTTTTACGGAATTAATATATGAAATCCTGTCATATTCTTAGAACTCACTCACTCTCTTGAACCAGAACATGTCTGTACTATGACAAAGCAAGACAAGATGATGTTATGAGGGCAGGATATTCAGCATGCAAGCAGCACTTTTATAACCCCTTCTGGTGTGCTGATGCCTATCTCACAGACATATTTCAAGTCTCTGGGTTCCCAGTAGTCAAGCAGTAAGATCTCAAAAACAAACTTGGTGAAGTGGAAAGAAACAAACCAACCTGCTTGCAAATTAGGAAAGGGAGAAAGAAGAGTATCTGAATGATTTTGCAGTGCATACTGTCTAAGTACATTTACTCTAGAAAAAAATTGCTGTGACTATTGAGTAATATGGGTCAGAAGAGAAAACTTTCATTTCCAGCCTGTTGATTTAAGTCCAGTCCTATTAGGTGGCTGACTGTTTTTAATGTGATTTCATGGTTTTGGACAAGTTACTGAAATCGTAATTTTGGAGTCGCTGGTGATAGAGTAGACACAAAGTCTGAACTATCCTGTTATCGCAAGTTTAATTGCTAGTCAGACTTTAAACATGCTGGAGAAGCAGTTTAGCAAGATCTGTGCTTTTGTTATGTTTGGGAATGAGCAGGTTTTGCAATCTGGAATTTTCTCTGGGACTAAATTCTTACCTACTTTGAAATACATTCTTAAAGACAGTCAAGAGTTTTTATGTCAGAGAAAGACACTGCACAGCCTACAATCTCAAACAAGTAAATAAAAAAGGCTTCAGCAATCCTGGGTGTAACATATACTGTACCTGTTACTAAAATTCCATAGACCACAAAATAAATTCTGGTTTTATGTTTCTTGCAAAATTCGCAGACTTCATCATATTTTTTTTCTAAGAGCCTAGGAAAAAAAATTAACAAAGAATAGAAACGTAAGCTTTTGCAGAGGAAAATTGTGTTATATTGGTCAAAATTTCTCCACTGGAGTTCACTGAACTTGGTAAGGGTTAAATTTGGATCTCAAAGTGACAGATAAGAAGTGTCTTTTGAGAGGGACTTCTTCGGGTTGATGTTGGACAAGTGAAAAATAAAATACAGCAGATATGTAATGGGACAATCTGTAATGTAATGGGGCAAAGTCAGCAGGCCAGTTCTCCTACCCTCTAAAGTACAGCTCTTCTGTGAAGAGATCTGTTAATGGAGTTAGTGCAAACTGAGTAGGTAGGTAAAGATTGAGTGTTCGTTACTAGACCCACAAAATCTGCTAATACAGCCAGCCCAGCATTGCTATGCAGAACAGTAGTGTTGCTGTAATTGTGAAGGCCTAACATTTGTGTGTGTGTGTAAAATAAACAATGCCCAATAAAACCTTATTACAGTGTGCATAGATGTTTCTGGATTTTTTAAAATTTTGTAGTTATTACATTAACTTTTCATCTCATTATCTCATGACAATTTTATTTGTTATATTTGAATGTCATGCTCTAGTATCAGTTCCTCCAATTATAACGTATTTCACTTTGTTTTCCTCACTAAAGGTAACAGCGTAAATATGCTTGTGATGTGGACGTATATCAATTACAAAAGCAGTGGCTAAATAAACACCTTCATATTGTGCAAGCTGGAAAAAAATTTCAGCTATGGGTCTGTCATCTCAGAGGCACTGCTTTAGAGAGGCACATCCCTAAAGCAGTGCCTCACATTCCCAGTCCATAAAGGCAGTGTTATATTTAGAGATGTTAATTATCCAGACTGTACTTGTTTGGAAAATAAATGCAGCTGGAGCTAGATGCACACTGAAATCCAGCATGAATAGCCTTCTTTTTTGCACTCAAAAAATTTCAATTAATTTGAAATACATTTGAGAGAAAGAAATATTAATTTAAATTATATCAGCACTCAGAAGAACAGAGCAGGAACACACTCCTTCACAAGTACAAAGAGTAATAGGTTCTCTGAGAAATCTTGATTGCTCTTGATACTTCAATTTCAGTTCTGGGAATTCCTGTTGCTTCACAAATCATAGCCTTTTTTTTCTGACTTGTAGGAACATTAGGTTATCTACCCAATCTCAGCAGAAAGATTAGATAGAACAGGAAAAGAAAAAAGGAGAAATGAGAGACAAATAGATGAAAAAGGCATTAAATTTATGGCTCATCCATCACCCAAGAAAAGGAAAAAACACTATCTACAATCTGTTACTGCTCCTTATGACTCCTTTGTGATTTAAAATTGTTACTTTCAGATTACAATTTCTTGTAATTCCTTCTTTTATCTAACATCTCTCTCTCCTTGTTTTATTAATTTAGACTATTATCACCTTGGTACCAGGATATCTTAAATAATTAGACACATATGTCATAAATATGCAGCTCTGTTCTGAAAGGTGGCAGAAGAAATATGTTCCTTATGAAATATGGTTAATTTACTAAGGAAACATTCTATTCTGAAGTTGATCCCAGAGGCTTGAAATGTAACTGAAGATGTTGAAAAAACAGGTCTCACTTAAGCACATTAATGTGAAATATTTATATATGTCAAAACTATTCTTGCTTGCATTTTGCAACTCAGAAATCAATTTTCTCTTGTGTATGTACTCCAGAAGAGAATGCTAACACCTTGTACTTGTGTAGTGAATCTGTGTTATCAATAGACTGATCTTTCAAAAGCGCTGTGTCTCAGACCACAGGCTATTCAGTACTATCTGTTGAAAGAAATCAATGACACTTATGAACATTTAGTATGATTTCAAGTATTGTGTCTTTACTTTTTTAATGCCTTAAACAGGGTTTGTTATTTTCACAAAAACTCTAAATCCTCAAGTAAAATGTGGATGTGTGTTTTCACTCTGTGATCACTTGGGAGTAGTACAAACAAAATGTAAAACTTTTCTCCATTAAAATGGCTTTTTTTCACAGCTATTCTGTTCTTATTTTGTGCTGGAGTAAATGGCTATACAAACTGAAAGACAATAGTGAATTTTTAACTTCCCAAAAGAGACCACTCTTTAAGATCTCTCTTTAAAATCACTGCTGTAGAAATACTAGAAAAGAAGTTATTGTAAAAGTAGAAAAAATATTGCTCCTTTAATTTGCAAGGCTTTAAAAGGACAGTTCCACACGCACAGATGTCATTTGTGAGGTATAATAATTTTAAACATGCTGTGTTTCTGTATTACACAAATTGCTAGGCAATACAAAGCTCTATGTAGCACTGGGGTACAGCAGTGAAATTTAGAGCTGTCACTCCAGAAGTAGAAACACTGGCAGCTTTTTGCTTAGGCCAGGATGAAGTGAGTGGAAGACTTACTCATGCAAAAACACATTACCCTTTCAAGCGTGGTTGCTCGTCATCTACGGATTCACGTTTGTTTTCATGCAGATCACTCTCAATATTGATGTATTCATCCCCCTGGAAAGCAGATCAGTGCCAAGGTTGTCAGAGGGGTTTATGCTTCTTAAGTAAGGTGCAAAAAAGCATCCCCACTGGCAGATGGCTGAAGCATTCTCTAGACTTTCGTGTCTGCACTGTGTGCATGGCTCCACCTCTCCCATCTGCCACCAACTCTGTGATCAGTATCAGGAAAACCCAGTGTTTAGCCAGGCTGAGGAATTGCCCAAGCCATCCACACCATTTTCAAAGTGGAAATAAAGGGGGGAAAAAATACCAGTGTTACTCAGAGCTGAAGAGGGCAGGGCCTCATAGATAGTACTACTGCATACAGGTCAAAAGCGCAAACCGCAAATTAGCCAGCTTGCCCAGCACCTCCTGTAGACACCCCCTGGTTTTGTTGTTTCTCTCTTTGTAGAACTTTAACATGATGGAACTTTTGTAAACGGAGACTGGTTAAATTGGACAAGGCTCAGTGTTTTAAAAGTTTAAGCCAATAAATTTGTTCTTAAGAAAAACCACTGCCTGAATCCACACAAGCATGGCACTATTAAAGCTTTTAAACAACTACAGGCTGACTTGCACGCTGTCGAGGACTGCCTTTAGGCGGCCAGGAGGGGCACAGTCCCTCAAAGCTGCTCAGCACACCTGTGGGGACCATCATGCCCACACTGCACCACTTCCCCCACCCCGCTCTGGTGGGGCACAAGGAAGGCACCTGTCTCCTGGCTACTTACCTCCATACCTGTGGTGGGGCCTGCAGAGTGGCCAGGGCCCAGGGGAGGCGACCACTGAGTTAAAATACAGCAGTGTACCTGCATATGGCCCTCACGCCTCTCCCTTTGAACACCGTGCCAGGGCACTGTGACCAGCTGACCGGCCTGGAGTGTCTGGCCATGGCAGGCATTTTTCTGTCCTGGCAGGCATTCCTACCCTCTTCAGAGGAGCAGCCCACTGTTGCCCAGCCACTTTTGGAGCAGTGGCAATCTGCAAGTGAGTTTGTCTTTTGTTACTCTGTCACTGTTGTTTATAGCAAGTCAGTTCCCCCGTCTGCTGTGGAAAGCAAGGCCCATCACAGACCTTGTCCTGGCCCCTGGATTCTGTCTGTCTGTCCTCCTGCAGGTGCTGCCAGAAGTCCTGGAAAGCCCTCAGTTAGTAGCCAGGGAGAGACTTGAATCACAGTCAAAGAATGGCCTGGGGTAGAAGGGACCTTAAGGATCATTAAAGATCATCGAGTTCCAACCCCCTGCCATGGACAGGGACACCTCACACTACACCAGGTTTCTCAAAGCCTCATCCAGCTTGGCTTTGAACACATCCAGGGATGGGGCATCCACAACTTCTCCGGACAAATTATTCCACGGTCTCATCACCCTCACAGTAGAAAATTTCTTCCTACTATCTGATCTAAGCCTTCCCTTTTTCAGTTTAAAGCCAGTTCCCCTTGTCCTATGACTACATGACCTTACAAAAAGTTGCTCTTATTTTTTCATAAGCCCCCTTTAAGTGTTGAAAGTCCACAGCGGGATCTCCAGAGCTTCTCTTCTCACAGCTGAACAACCACATCTCTCTCAGCCTGTCAAGTGTCTTCGGACTTTAATGATCTCAAAGGCAGAACTAACGCATGGTGAGACCAGAGGAGTATGTACATGGAAGCCACTGTTCACTCTCCTAGGTAAAGCTCGGTGTAAGACCAGCAGGAGTCTGTTGGTCCTCTTGGCTGCAGTTTTTGGAGTGGGGTGCTGTGGAGCTCCACTACAACTTATGGCCATATTTTCACTAAACTCAATTTCTTTCCCTCTTTGGTCTTGACTGTGAAGTAAAGCAAACCTGAAAAATGCCTACTAAGTTACTATTACTTTTGGTAACTGGCAGTACTCTTCTCAGTGGCTGTACGAGGTAGGCTTCTCATCTTAGGGACACTGAGTGCTGATAATATCTAAGTATCATTTATTCCTGAGGTTAAATTTGGGATATATTGCATATCAGTGCTTCTCACAGATTTTTTTAACCTGCATTATAAATCAGGAGAGTCCCAGCCCTCCAGGCTGAAGTGCTGTGCTTTCATGTTTGCAGGCACCTACACTCCCTTTGGTACTGTGTCCACTCTCCTGGTTGCGGCTTGAAGCTCATGTCCTACAGATATTGCTTTCATCCCCACCATCATTCCCAGTGCCCCCACTTCTTGCACTGCCTAGGACAGGCCATGCTCCTCTATCTCTTTCCTGCATGCCACAACATACTCCCTTTGCCTTGTCACTCACAGCCTGAACTCTGGCTCTCCAAATTTGTGAAATATATGGTTTGTCTTGAGAATATAACCTATTTTTCCTTTTGAGTATTTCAATTACAAAAACATCAATCTACATCTTTTCACATAGTTTACAATGTATTTAAATATGCTCAGAATATTACTATGTCAACCTTTTATTGTCACAAATACTTACGTACAATAACATTAAAAGGTGCTGAAAAAATCTGAAGTCAAGGACAACTTTCTGTGAAAGTGTGCAGACACAAAAGGAAATTGGGAGAATGGATGCAAACCCCTTTTATTTTTTTTCATGGGCAAACATGATACCAGGTCTGGCCCTTGGGGAGTGTAGGCCCTTGCTGAGAGTTACCTAAGGGCTGCGTGGAGCATGTGGACTTCTGCCAGCAAAGGGACACACTGCAAAGTTCATGTTGTAAAGACCCTCAAAATAAATTCTTACGCCTCAGTCACAGAGTGCCTGAGAAATTGTTGGTGTGAATATATGCATTTCTAATACTCTTGAATCAAGCAGAGGCAGAATATTTTCAGATGAACCTTTTCAGTGGGAAATTGGTTTCTCTGGCAAAAATCAGGCTTTCATAGATGCCACTGCTTTTCTCCAATTTTCTACTGTTTCAATCAGTTCTGAAAGCCCTTTTTGGATTTTTTGCTTTAACAATTTCCTTTTTGCTGGCTTTTTTGAAGATGAAGGTATAGGCACCATCTACCACCTTTCTCTCCTAAGATCTCAGATCCCAATCTAGCTCCCAGGAGTTCTTATCGGAACAGTCTTAGTGATGCTTTCCATCACTGTATATCTGGAATTAATTCAACTTTGAGAGCAGAGACATCACTTTGGCAGCATGCCTTTGCTGCCTCTGATCATATCCAAGAAAACAATAGAAGGCAGAAATGAGTACCCACTGCATCAAGTATTCCTTATATGCTGCTTTGAGTACTATACCAAATTTGGCAAGTAGATATGATTACAACAGAACTGAATTTTTAGAGTAGCAAGTTATTTCTGGAGTGGGGATCTGAAAATATTAATACCTGACAATGGTAAAATAACTGTGGATTTTTTAACCTGACTCTCATGTCTTCATAGTGGGATATTCACTATGTGGGGTTAAACAAACATACAGGCAAAACAAGTCAAAATGAACATGTTGTTTATTACAGTAATCTGTATTGTGTTCTCTTCTTCTCTGGTCAGTTTTACACAGGACCTGTTTCCTCAAGTTTGTGTTTGTCTGAAATTTTCCCTATTTTGGATTTTTATTTCATAATTAAATGTTAATATATTATTAAATATTTAGTAATATGAATTCTCTGTCTGATTGGAAGATTGTATCTCTAAAACCAGGGATTACAGATTCTCTTTTACCACCTTCTTATGACAACGTGTGTCTATGTCAACTCCTCATCCACAGTCTTCCCTCTGATTACCATTTCTGATGCCTCTTTTGTATGAGGCCATTATGACATTAGAAAAGATTTTTCTGAGCCCTACACACCCTGTAATTTTGTTTTTTCCTTAATGTATTTTTGAGAACAAAACTCACTTCCCTGTTTATACATTTTAAATTATATTCAGATTTTGTTAGAACATCTTAGATATATTATTACATTGCTGACATTGAATTTGAGGTTTACTAATTTTCATAAGATTATTTGGAAGAAAAAACGTACCTGATTAGTATGCACTGTTTTCTTATTTTGTGAGTTCTTGATTGTCTGTGAATTGTCTCCAGTGCCTTTCAGATTTGTAACATCCACACCACCGCTGTCATTCTAGGACCAGAAATTATACTGGTTCAAATCAGAAGCTGAAAGCCTTTCTCATGTACAGTAAGAACTGATTTACACTCTGATGCCTGGGCTTCCATGGAAGAAAGTGAATGGGCAACAGGAAATGGCCTCAAGCTGCACCACAGGAGGTTTAGATTAGATATTAGGAAAAATTTCTTCACTGAAAGGGTGGTCAGGCATTGCAACAGGCTGCCCAGGGAAGTGATAGAATCACCATGCCTGAAGTTTTTTCCAAAAACCTGTAGATGTGGCACTTTGGGGACACAGTAATTGGTGAACATGGTGGTGCTAGATTAATGGTTGGACTCAATGATCCTAGAGGTCTTTTACTATCTAAATGATTCTACAGTTCTTGGTGTTACTTTACTGGAACAGGGAGCCCAAAACTTGGTGTGCAAAGCCTGGCTGTTCAGTTCCTGCACTATAGCCTTGGTCATGCATGGTGCTCATCTAATGTGAATCTGCTGTTTTCTTGACTAAACTCACATGTCTCCCATGGTGAATTGTGCTGCTCATTGTCTCAGGACTGGTTCAACAAGTTTATAAAAATCCAGCCCTTCTCCTCACCAAGGGCAAAATGGACTATTGGGGCCTTCCCCAGTTGTTAGTACCTTTGCTCTGGTATTTATGCTCCTTACATGGAGTAAATGTGAACATGTACTTCTATTGCTCTTAAAATAAGACACTCGGGGTACCTTTAAAGAGAGGAGTTAGTTTTACCAGACTGAGGGATGAAGACAGTCATAACCAGCCCCAGTATTTCTATATTTTTTTAAAATAAATTCTGAATCTCTCTTTCCTTGTTCCTTAACGTTTTGAAGGATACATTATCTCTTTTTAATGGTCCTAGAATGTCTGGTTCTTGGTTTTGTAAGAAAGCTGCTTAAACAAAATTTCAGATAACTTATACCTGCAGTCACTGTGAATGCTTTGTATTTCAGTAGTTTCTTATGGCAGCAGTTACAGTATGGTCAATTAATTGGGTTTTATTGCACGAAGTAGCTCATTATTTACATGGTAATAAACCCAGTAAGTTAATATTTACAACGACAACAATCACTTCCACATGAATAATACAAAATAAGCTGAATCATAGTAAATTATGATAAACACAGGAATAAGCAGTACTACTAGATATAAATTGAATTTTGCCTTTTAGCAGAAACATGACCTTAGAAGCAACTAGAACAATGCTCAGTAACATATTTTCCTTAAAGATACTTTGCCTCTAAACTTAACGAAAAATCAGTTTCAGTAAAAGTGTTTCTGTAACATTGTGTGTCTTGGAGAAGAGAGAGGAGTCACAAGAAGGTGTTTATTCAAGTGCTGTGGCCTTGATATATCAGTTCCCATGCTTCTACGTGAAGAGTTTCTTTTCCTTCCCGTAAGATAGAGATATTTCTTTTTCAAAAGCATTTGTTACTTGTTTGCCTTCTAACTATGCCATCATAAGAGTTTACTGTAGCTGCCCCTGCAATCAGCAACAAATGCAGCTACTGAATACTCCATACAATTAAAAAAAAAAAAAAATATCACAGGAAGCAGTGATTAACTGTACCACTGAGATATATTAAAAATACTACACAGGACAGCATAGTGAAGTCAAAGCTGTATAGTTCTGTAATTCACATACACACACACACACACACACTCTCCTGAGATAGTATCTTTGAAGATTTCTATACTTGGGGCTGAGGAAGAAAAGGTAGGTTTCCTAGGACTTTTGTCAGTAAATGTGTGAAAAACAATAAGCATGCAAGCTGCTGTCAACGAAATACACAGGTAAAGAACAATCTGTGTTGGAAGAAATCTCTAGAAATCACTTTGTCGAATCCACCACTCAAGTGTAACAATTACCTAAGAGTTTCATTTATAGAGTAATTGAATATATGAATGTATGAGTATTGTAACAAATGTAACAAAACCAGTAAGAGCACCACACGATTGCTGGAATTCAGTAGCCCATGGTGCAGAATGGTAGATTTTTGTCCTTCTCTGTGAACATAAAAAGTCCCTATTTCAACTGATCATATCACATTTCTGGAATATTACTGATTCAGTAGAAACTGCTTAATTACTATTGATAACAAGTTTACTTTATGGCACTCATTCAAAGACTGTTGACTAGAACAGTCTTTGAATGAGTGCCATAAAGCTGAGTAATTTTCTTATTTCACAGCTGTTTTTTAAAGCACTGTCTCTTCATCCTCCCCTTTATAGAATTATTTTGTTTGTTTTGTTTGGTGAAAACATTTAATCCTACTGCTTGAAGACAAAAGGCTATTTTTAATTTCTAATAAGAACAGAAATATTCAAGTGATAAATAAAACTGCCTATTCCCTTTTCTTGTTTGCTTACTGTCTGAGTTGCTGAAGGAGCTTCTCAACAAAATGTCAGTCTGTGCATATCACCTGCTGTTTGGTGATTGCTATCTAAGCACCCAGCACAGGCAGAAAATGTGTATCCCATTTAAGAAGTATCCTTTTCCAGCTACCTGTAAATGTCTGGAGAACAAAACACTGTAAAAGCAAATGGGAGTTCAAGCCCTAGGAACTACAGTTAGCACAGTCCTGTTATGAGCACAGACCAGTCCAGCAGTATGTAAAGTCACTTCTGAAACTTCAATCTCCAGGTGACATGAGAGCAGGAAGTTCACAGAGAAGCTTGGATGGGAAAATTCTCTTTGCTTTAGTTCAGTTCATAGTTAAAGGATTACAGAATAGATTCATCTATTTTGAATGTTTGCAATACGAAAAGTGTTTTGAAATTCTGCTTCTGCTTTCACAAGCTGCTTTGCTTTGACTGACTGGAATTCCACTCTTGTGAAGTATTTGATTAAATAACAAGGGCATAGAGCTGTCTCAGCTGTGTAAGTGAAATGTTCTTACAATGTTTGTTTAGCTCCCCTAGATGAGTTGTTCATTCATCAAGTATTGTTGCACAACTACATTCATGGCCCTTCCCTGACTTTTCCTCCTTGCTTTTGAAGGAGGAGGGATTTTGCAAAGAGCTAGTAACTTCTATTGTGCTTTTAAGAATAGCAGACACTCTGGAGTAGATGGTGTTACACTCATGCTAGTTAGGGATGAAAACAGGCTGGCCATCAGTGCATCCAGACTGCTACTTAAACTGTTTATGGTTTAAGGGTGGGTCCTTACATTATACTGGAGATTAGAATCAGGATACTCAAAGAACTCAGTGGAAAACAGAGGCTTCAAAAGCAAATAGTTTAAGTTATAATATCGGATTTTGTTGCATCTTATTAGATTTTTAATTGTATTCGCCCAGCAGCCGTGAAGCCATCTAGTTTACAGATCAAAATTGCTTTTCTTTAAATGTTCAGTGCAACTGAACACCATTCATCTAAATTTTCCCTCATGTATTATTTTTTTCTAGCCAGTGACATGATTCTGAAGGAGTTTAAATGCATTTTAAATATTGAGGAAGAATCTTTTTAAATTAATGACAACTGCACTCATAAATACCTGCCGAATTATAAAACTCAGTGTACAAGACAGGAAGGATGAATGTTCATTATCCACGTACTAAACTACAGTAAATGAGCTGTAGAAACAACAGATAAGAAACAGGTACTGCCGGATTTAAATTTAGCAGACTAAGTCTTCATGGGCTGTTTTGAAAAGGACTGTAAATAAGACTCCCCACCACTGAGTATATTGTTGTTTTCTTTAAAAATTTAGGTTGTCAGGGTAAGATAGTTCGATAGTATCCTGAAATGTAGAGTTTTTTATTAAAAAAACCCCAAGTATGGCTTTGGAAAGCAAGTTTTGAAAATGTGGAAAAGGACTGCATAATTTCCTGACTGTATTTGGTTAAGCAATGCAGTGCAACACCGCCTCCATTTCCAAGGGTAAACATAACAGTGATGCTCACGAAATATAAATTCTTAATAGCATCTACAGCCTAAATTAACCAACCAGACAAGAGTATCTAGGCAGCTGTGAAGAATGGCAATAAACAGAAATGGCATTTTTTAGGACATGTTTTAAGCTTGTTCAAATGAAATGGAGTACAAATACTGCATGCATTATGGCAATACCAATGTCCTACCCTTTGGCAGAATTTGAAAGGGGATCCTTCCTCAAGTCAACTTCTTAAGAGCATGGTATGCTCTGCTACAGAAACAGGTACAGGCTGTTTAATGCATCATAACACTAACAATAGGAGGCCAGTAAACAATAATTACTTATTAGCTGTTACTTCCCTTTGCATTGTATTTATTTTATGTTTGCCTCTGTGTTGCTTTTAAATGTAGGGGAGCTTATTTGTCCCACGTACCATTCCTTTTTATGATGCAACTTTTATCATTCCTTATGGAGTAAGTGTGACTTGATGTTTAATGTTATCAGAGATTTGAATCATCAGAACTGATTAGATAAAAATTTTGCCTCTTAAATGAGGGCTAAATACAAGCGAGGTAAATCCAATCTCAGTTTTAGGGTTATTGTTAGTGATACAGGGTTTATGAGCAGGAAAATCTGTCAGCAAGTGTAGTGATCCTCCAGCCAGCAGTGCCATCAGTGAGAAGTTAACTGAACCACCTTGCAGACAAGAGATACAGTTGCGTTTCCACATATTACGTATGACATTATTGTAGCTATAGATACACAATCTATTACTCTGGTACATAGACACTTATCAGGAACAATTTTCTGAATTGAGCATAATGATTTAAGTTCCTTAAATTACATGACATTTTTAAGATAGAAAAAAAATTAACAACCTGAGTGTCTCATTATAAACAGTGCAGCAATCTGTTGATTCTGGTTATGAGACAGCATCCAAAGCAGGTAACTTTAGCATGTAAGTCTTAACTACCACATTGGGTTTTATTAAAGTAAATACTTTATTACTGAAGTGTAGGGGCATGCTAGGGAAGACTGGCAATATGGATAAAGCTATGTATCTTCTTAAAACCAGTACAAAAACCTCACTTGTAATACACTCAAATGGCTGTTGGTAATTGAGATGCTCCTAGTATCAAAAAGAGAGACAAAGAGAGATACAGCAGAGGGGAAAATTTGGGGTTTATAGTCTGTTTTCTTTTGAGACCATTTTGAGCTGTTAATGAGGGGGAAATTTGCTTTTGGGTCTCCCAGGTACTGGCATTATCACAAGGCAATAATGCAGGACTTGCAAGTTCAGTGCTATATTCCAGTGGAAACTGCACTGTGTACTAAACAAGTAGCTGATATTTTGCAGAACCATGCATTTTTAAAAATGCAATTAATGGTATTAATATAATTTCATGCTAGATTGATGCATGTCATATCTGAAAGTTAACGTTGGTTAACAGAGGGTGTACTACAGTACCACTGAAAATGGTGATGCAGTGAAATGCTTCTGTGATGAGTGAAAATCTTTTCACAGTGCAGATGGATGTGTTTATATATCGATAGCAAATGAGAAATTGAGAAGAGCTCATAGTTACCTCCCTTTGACCATTAGCAGGACAAGTCAAAAAGCGGACTACTCTATATTACAACTTATTCATCCTGTTGGAGTCCCTTTGCAACAGAAAACACAATGCTTCTCATTCCTGACTTAATAAAGATCTGATATGCTCCTTCGTCCATCTTGCTAGCCTTGAGCTGCTTTGTATTACATTGAGAGCTGTTTTGCTAACTTAGGCGCTTTATAAAACAAATTACCTAACTCGGATTTACTTTGTCTCTCTCTTACCTTATCCCCTTGTGCACTACTCATTAAATGGTTCAGGTGCATCTGAAGGTACCTATGGATACTTAAAATGGTACGTAAACAGATACATAAAATGGTTGAAATTAAACCTTTTCCGGAACACTTCTGTGATTTAAGTAAGATACTCATTGCTTAATACTGTAAGACATTGTTATTTTGAAGGAATTTAAGTGTTCACTCTTTGTGCAAGAAAAGCTTAAATACAAGAAAGAGTGGGCAATTATGAGATTGTTTACTTTTCAGTGGCTTTTACTATGAAGTGATTTATTTGCTTATATACAGAAGTTTACCTATTTCCTGCTGCATCTTCTTTTCTCCAGAGAGTGACTTACGTGTTGAAACAGAGAGAGACAGTATCAAAGTAAATAAAAATGGTCCAGGTGAGCTAGCTGAGTAAGGCAGAGGATTAACCCAGGTCACTGTACTGTGCTCCACGGACCTCTGAAGAAAAACGTGATTTTCAGCTTAGGCCGTTCAAGAGAGCTCAACACCGAGCTTCTGTAGCTAGGACTCCTCTCCTTTTTGAGTTTGTAAGCACACTTTGGGAGCTGATTAAAGTAGCTTAGGCACACATTTTGTGTGAAAACACAGACAGGATGAAACCTTCTCTTATCTCGTTCCCTTGAACTGAGGGAGACTCAAGTTCAAATTGCTTGTCTGTCTGCTCCGAAGCACAGATGCGTTGAAGGCTCTCTGATTACCCAGGAGAATGCCCTAACCACTGGGCTATCATGTTTTAAGAGTTATCTCTCTTGCCAACATTCCGTAAATATTCCCTGATGTCCCTGTCTGTCCCTATAGCGCAATGAATAAATACACAGAGCGGTTGAATGTCGCTGATGTTAGGTAATAGTCCACATGCTTAGCATCTGCAAAGATCCTTCTGTGTTATTTGAATAGTGTCGGCTGAGCTCAGGGGCAGCGTAAGGATCGGAGGCTGCAAAGGAGAGCAAGAGGCTGCTTTGCTAACATAGCTTCAGAGTACTTCAGAGCCACTGTCTCTCCCCAGCCTATTCTACTTTCAGCAAAAACTACAGTGAGCCAGCCAGGCTGCGGGTTCACAAGTTTCTGTTTGTCCCTGATCTAATTCCAGTGAAAGCACAGGGATGCTGGACACTGAAAAAGAATAAATAACAAGTTTTGGGGGTTTGCTTTTTTTTTTTTTTTTTTTGGTGGTGCTTGTTTGTTTGGGGGGGCTTGTGCTTCCGCTTTTGAAATCTGCGTTTTTTAAGAAGCTGTTAACGTTACTTTATACCCGGAAAACGCAACACCTTCTGGGCTGGCTCCTTACCTTCTCTCTTTGTTCTTCTCGAGAGCATAGCAAGACAATTGCAGTTACTTTATGTATGTAAGAATGATTTGCCCCACTATGATTACATTACTATTTTTCTCATATTATTGATATACGTTGCTTTGATAAGTTATATGTCCACTGCATGATGATGACCTTCTCTTCAACAGAACTGTAAATTACCTATCCTCAGGAAAAAACAGCAGCTGATACAGCATATGGGAGCCAGTTGTGAGATTCATCAGCCTATGAAATATTACCGAGTCAGGACACATTTCGAAGATAGCTGTATACCACTGAGTAGAGCATACTCCTGAATACGCCAGTTGTGCTCAGACTGCTTTTTACAAGAGCCGTGTACTTTGGCAGGGTATCAGCATGTAGAGTGTTGTAAAATACCTGCAGGCACAGGGCAAAAAAAAAGCTTTTTCTTTGTTCTGGGGCTGAATTAAACGTTGTTCAACGTTATTAAGTCCTTTCTCTTCCCCATAAAGCAAAGGAAACCACGCTTACCTGGAAGGCCAAATTGTGCACTCCTGAGTGATCATGGTCAATCTCCGTCAACTCCATCTGCTTAGTGTGGACAAGAGAGGTCTGGGTGGACGTTGGAAGCTACTTGCAGCGCAGGGCAGAATCTGCCAGCACCTGATTAATCCATCCACGGGACTGGTATCACTTGAAGTCAATTAACTGGAGGCCTTCTCAGGTTACTCTTACTCCCACTTAGCTCCACCTTCTCGCTCCGCTGGCACAGCCCCTTTTGGCCAGCATGAAAAACGGCCTTCAGGGACAAGATTAGAGGATACCTGCAGGCCCAAGAAACATATTTCACCCAGTATATCTCTGGGTGGTCCTAAAAGCAAATGTGTATACTTATATGAATTCTGTCCTTCCTCACTTGCATGGGAGAAAACTCCACACCCAGATTTTGAGAGGCCACCATGGTTTTTGTCCTTTCTTACAGGTATTCTCAAGTCATTATTTTTGTGATATTATTGTAGCTTTATTTTCATAGTAGTTGGGGACTTCATCTAGCAGGAGAAAAACGAAAATGCGAACAACACTCAAAACTCTGACATGTACTGGTTAAACCACTTTCAGGTGGCATCCTGTACTTTATGGCACCGAGTCTTTTGGTTATCTGTCCACAGATTACTCACCTTTACCTGAGGAGTTTTTCTAATACTTTTCAGGCTTGCTATTTGCTGTATTGCAAGTAGATGTTCTTAAAACTATCAATTGAGTCTCTTATCCGCGTCTTTTGTTGGCTATGGACTTGGTGTATGCAGCTTGTTCTATATAAGTCCTGAAAATACTAGCACTATTACAGATGCCAACGTCAGATGGGATTTGTGTGAATATAAATTTTGCCGTTAAGAACAGCAAAAATGACAATGTTCTGTTTCTTGGAAATACAATAAAGTATATTTATGAATTCATTAGCTGCCTACATTCATAACTTTTTACATGCAGATGGAAAATGTCATGAGTTATGCCTCACCCTGTGAAAAGCAAAAAACTATGCCCTGTTTTACGTATAAAACCAGAATGGATTGGCATGACTGAATATATTATTTGAAATAATGAACGATTACATGAAAAATAAGATGATGCATCTTTCTGAGTAATCTTCCAACTGTTTTACTAATATTATAAATCATACTGTTGCAATATGTGCTTTCTGAATATTTTAACTATTGCTCAAAAAGGAGGACTAGCTGGGTTTTTGTTTTTGCAAGGAGTGTAGGGTTTTTAATGATTTTTAGATTTGCAGTGTTCAGAATATTTTTGGTGACCCAGGTTTTGAAATTAATGTGTTTATTGTTAGTTGTATTTGCCGTGTGAGTAGATAAAATTTTCTGACTAATTACTTCTCTCTACACAACACTTTTCAGCAAGAAATAACTACAAATATTTTTAACGAGTTTTTATACTATTGCCTGCTGATTTCTGCATACCTCAGCTGCTTTGCCTTCCTTTCTTCCTTCTATCCTCCTTCCAATTCTAAACATGGTTTTACTACAAGAAGGCAGAGGAAACAAGGCAGTGAATAATTTTCAAAACCAGTCCATGCAATCTTATAGTCTGTAATCTGCATTTGCATGGTTGGAAGAAAGTCCTACCCTCCTAACAATTACAAGACAAAGTATTTTCTGCTATTGCTTTTCGTCTTCTGGCAACTCAGATAATTTTTAAATCTCTCTTTCTCATTAAAAAATCTCAGAATAACACTAACTCAATAATTTCAGCGTGGTTTCCTCCTTTGAATTATATTTTATGTTAGAAAACTCACAGGCTATTTAAAACACAAATATCCACACATCCAAGAAAAATCTGAACTCACTATGAAAACCATGAAATATGCCATTTCTCTGTGGACAGAGGACCACACATTTAAAGAAAATTAGGTAACTCTCTGATATTTTTTGACATGATCAGTCAGAATTATATTTAATGTTTGATTTACAGAAACCCATTCCTGTTTCTGGTTAGTTTAAATACTTGAAGACATGTTATGTGTATGAGGGATATTGCATCCCACCATTTCAACTGATAACAAGCCTGAATGTCTGTTTTCCACTTATGTGATTCCTTTGGCCGCAAGAAAGCATTAAAGACTCACATTCTTAAATTTGAGGATGTTTTTACAACAATAGATTAATTGCTAGGCTGAAACAAATATGTGTTGCCAAAATTCTACTGACTAATAGCAGAGAAAAAAAATTACAATAATCTTAAAATTGCTTCCAAAGAAGAGTGTTAAGAAACTTTATGTTCCATCCCACTATTTCTGCATAAACTCTGGAATCTCTTTATCTTATTTAGAGGAAGACCAATCAAAAGGCCTAATTCTCTTAGTGAATTTCATATATAAATGAGATTTATATTTTTCCTAGTGTGAATAATACATGGAAGAAGTTTATTTTCATTTGAAGGAATAATTTTCCTGGGTGGTCCTCACTTCCATTTTTAATGGTAGAAGTTTATGAATTTATTGAAAGAATGCTGCTTTTTTAGTTAGCAGGCCTGCGAAACTAGGGAAGTAAAGTATTTTAGTGTATTAAAACAACAATCTGGAAAAGCAGAAACTACTTTTCATAGAGAGACTAAGGAAAATTTAATGTTAATGTATTGGGTATTTTTACAATATTATGTATAGCTGGTACAGTGAAGTACTGTTATTTCATCATACATATGACCAAAAGGTAGAAAATTAATAAAATTTTGTAATTAATATTTTTTTAAAAGTTTTGAATGTAGCAGCTGTTTTCTTGAATCCTTTCCTCAAAACATGTGAAAAGTGGGTTTAGTCATTCCCCAGAAATTTTTAAGGAAGCTGAGTGTTATCACACCCTCAGAGTGTTTTTCCTTGTATTCTAATGCAGCTGAAGGAAACAAGAAGTCTTGTTAGTTGGAGGGGCTTTCAGCTGAGCTTTTTGCTTAGAGGTCTGAGTGGCAAAGAAACTGAATGCTATGGCAAGTAAATAAAATATTTTGTTAGCAAATGAAACATTCCCACTGCTAAATAACCCTGCCATGAAATCCTAGTCACAAGGTAAAGCATTCAGAACATCTTTGTGCTTCAAGTAACAGCACAGCAATGCTCAACTTGCTCTGAAATTGTCACACAGACTGGCTAGGCCAGAAAGGTTTTTTTGGGTAGTACAAAAATATACAAATATACAAATATACAGAAATAACAGCACTGCTTAACTGTACACACAGCAGGCAAATACATAGCAGCGTGATTCCTAATAATTTATTGGGTGCATAGAGAAGATGACCAGGAGTCTGAAAAAACAAGGTATTTAAAAAAACAGTACGGTCATTCTGGGTTTTTTTCATTGTTGAACTGTGAGAAGCAACTTCATAGTTAGAACCTGTAAAGTTCTAAATTTCAAAAATTCAAAACTTTTACATTCTAAAATGATCCTATTCATTATGTATAATTTTGTTAGCATTACTCTGCTGTGATTCCAAGAACATTTCAGTTAAAATTTTCAAAAGCAATGAGATAGACAAAACTCAATTTTTCATACATGTCCTGAGTAAACTGCACCTCAGAGGAAAGGTGAATGAAAAAAATCATGGTTACCATTGACAAATGGTTGGCAAGTAGAAGATTAGTTGCTTTACATTTTGCTATATGTCCTCACATTTATGTAGCCAGTCCTGCTTATGTCTTCTGACTTCTCTGAGTGAAAAAGGTGTCTTCCATGTTTGAAAAGACATGGGCCCAAAAGATATTTTTGTCAAGATCTATAACCTCCAAGCTTCAGGTGTTCGCAGTATGGCCTATTCAGTTTTTAGAAACATTTTCATACCAGTGTCAAAGATAAACTATAACCCTTCACCTCATCATGAGAATAAAGGGTTAAGGGAAGAAAGTACTGTCTTGGGGGGAAAAAACCCCACAATTTTATGTGTGTAAAATTGTCCCTCAACACACACTTTTCTTGGAAAATGTGGCTTTGGGACTCATTTTTATCAAAGGAGGATTTCCCCTCCAAATTCTCAGGTACTGCTTTCACATTTTTAAAGGAAAAGCAGACCGTGAAAAGCTCTTAAAAAAATAAAAACAGTTTTAAAAAATGCATAACGGTGTCAAGTTGGATGAGACTTGGACACAAATCCCTGGATCTCCACTTTAAAAATCGTTTATGTCTGTACAAAGTGACTGTAAATGAGGTGGCCGAGTGACCAGGTGCTGTCTCCATTTCTCCCTGGTTCTGCTCTGAGTTCAGCTTTGGTTCTTGCTGGTCGCAGACTCTTGCCCAGTTAAGTCTCCAGCTCCTACTGTGACTTGCGCCTCTCCCTCTGTGATCTTTCGAAATCAGTATGAATTTGAGCAGACTTATTCTCTTCCTTGTTTCTCTTGTCTTGTTCACTTCCTCGTTTTTCTGTGACAGTATAAATGAAACATACTCATACTTCCCCGTTGAACTAAAATTGCTCCTTCACGGAAGGGAAACACTGTAAAAGAAGTGCATGATAACAAAAGCAATGAATTAGGGAGCAAAGACTTCTCAGAGGAAGGTCAAGGGCTTTGCGGGCGATTGTGTTTTACTTTGTGGCAAATACCTGTGTAAAGCTTAAAAAAAGGAGTCCTGGGCACGTATTCGTTTTTACTTTGTAATAATTTTGCCTTTCTGCAAAATTCCTGTTCAGTGGGATGAAATGCTACAGAGAGTTTACAAGACAGCCAATCCCTCCTGTTGCGAAAACCAGACCTCTGAGCTGGAAAGTGAATTACAGGTATCATTCCTTGTTGCACTTCCTGCAAAGGCAGGTGTGACCAACCCCGCTGGGAAATTAATTTTTAATTGTGATATAATGAAGAAATTGTAATTCTTTCTGTAATTCTAGTTGTAGTGTAGCTGCCACGTGCAAGGACCGTGTATACAGAGGTGTGCCTCTGGGCGTACCTGTAGTGCTTCACAGGAACTTCCCAGCTTGTTTCTGTACAGATGAGAGAGTGGACTCATTTGTGACAAATCACTTCACTGAATTCCTAGTTTGCTTTGTCTCAAAGCAACTGCTTAGTTGACACTGGACCTCCCCAAGTGCTGGATTCACAGAGGTGCCAAGGCGTTTTGCCGGCAGCCCCCGTACGAGGCTGAGACAAGTTGATAGGCGTTACTTGCACATTGAGATGTGTCAATGGATATCCTGGGTGGAGAAACTGAATAATCCTGGCAGCTCCTCCGGGCAAGGCAGCTCCTACCCAGTGAAAAAAGTTGACCAAAAGGTGCATAGATAAGAAAATTTGAATAACGACTAGAAACTGATCCTGCATATGTAGGAATAGCAAGGTAGAATAGTCTTTTGTCCACTGCCAAGATAATTAGAATATGCTTTGTAGGTACTTAAAATTAGCCCATGGCAGTTTATCATGCCCTTATTAGGGTAGTTATCCTGCTTATAGGACTAGAATCTAGCAGGATCACTAGGGTTGTAAAAATTTATTTCAATTACAATTCAGGAGTCTGATGTGATCCAGTGAAAATGCCATTGCAACGCTTGCAGTGGTGAGTCCTGCACCATCTGCATAGTGACTGACAGCCATGTTTGAGAGATCTGGGTCTCCACGAAAGCATTACCTTATCAGTGCAAAAGATCACAGGAAATTATTTTTGTAACTAGCACTCTGTGGGTGAATATTTGTACAGGTCAGAGTATTGTTTCAAAACCAAAAATTCTGGTATAAACCAACATAAATTTTTACTACTTGTTTAAAAGTGAGGTGAGAATCTATCGAGTCGGTGGTTTGTTTTTTTTTTTAGTGCTTGTTGTGTATTTGTTTGTTGTTGTTACAATCCAAACAATGATACTTACCTACTTCTTGAGGTTTTTTTTTACATAAGTAAATGCAGATATCCTGCCTGTGCAGTATAAACTCGAGTATAGTACCGATTTTCAAGCTCTAGAAGTACAAATTAACATTTTCCTTATAATAAAGAATTTCAAAATAACTAAAAAGAGGACAGACAGATCAGAAATCTGAGAAACCTGAGCAAAAGTTCTGAAAGTCTGTCTGTCTACAAGGAAAAACTATACTTGTAGCACAAAACTTACTCTTCTCTGTGATTATTGCTTTCTTTAAAATGTTCTAAATAAGTTCTAAAACTTAATAGGGTTTCTGGAGCTTGTAACTGCAAGAGGATGTTGATAAGCAGGAGCTTAAACTAGTCAGTGGGAATCCTCGCTGTCTGGGTAATGAAGAGAAAGTCCCAAGAAATTCTGTACTTACATTCTTTACATTTAATGATAAATCACTTATTATTACTGAGATCCAAGGTAATTAGAAACTGTAAATATACAGTGCTCAGTGTGGTTCCCTGTGGAGACACTCATTACACAGACAACAAACATTCACTGCTGTAATGATGGCAACCAGCAGTTTATAGAGCTGGAACCATCGCAGTGAGGTTGAACATTTTTACACAGAACTGTAACCTGCAGTCCAAGTTACTTAGATCTGAAAAGCAGCAGAGGTTTAACCTTGAAGTCTCTGCAAGACTGTCTTAACTGCCAGCAAATGGTCCTGTCTTTCCTTTTTTTGAAACCGTCACCTGGTCACACCGGCAGTTCAGCAAACCCTAATTTACGGCACCTCCAGCGTCAGGGGCTCCTTAAGAACACAAAAGTCGTAGGAGGTAGAGGATTGGGGTGCATGCTACTCTGAGTACCTTTAATTTAGTGTACTAGTACTAGAAGTACTTTTCACCTAGGACAGATAAAAAGGTCTATTCAATGACATGCAGTAATATACTAACACAAGCTCCAAGCTCTTTTTGGGCAAATTTCTACCCATTAACTTTTACTTTTCGTTTGTGTGTCTGTTTGTTTTGATTGAGTTTTGTTTTGGTTTTTTGCTTGTGTGGTGCTGCTATTTCCTCTGAAAGAATGGCAAATACACTACTCATACACTTCCACTAAACAATGCTACCTTAATTATATACATAAATTTTGGTGGAATGGATGACTTGGAAGCAAGGCAAGCACACACTGAGGTTTTGAATTAATATGCCACAGGCCTATAGCAAGAACAAATCTTCAGAAATGAGACCAGTATGGAGGATAAAATCTTGAAGACAAATGAGGTTGAATTCTAAGTTACTGTGCTAAATCTCTCCCTCATGGTGATTCCCTATGTGTACTAGAGATGATACAGCATCTCTCTGCTTGATGCAATGGGAACACCCAGCATGATTCTATTAAAGGTCATTTCTCGAGTGCTGAATGCAATTTGAAAGAAACAGAAGCATGAAAACCTTTTACAAGAAGGAATCCTACCCTTTGAATATCAGGAAGATGGTTCATTGGAATACTTAAATATGATTAAGCACCCTTTTATATTTTTTGTATATGTGTATTTTGCATTTATTGACCAGATGCAGAAGTTGAAGTAAAATATGCTTCAGAATAGAAAATAGATTCCTGGATTCTGAAATACTACACCAACCAAGGACAGCATGTGCACTCGGTTTGAACTCCAGGGCATTTTTTAAAATTGCTGCCTCCAGGGGAGGGAGAAACACGATCTAAGATGATCTTTTGAATTTTTAATGGATATTTAGAAGTTCAAGCCTCTGCAGCAGCTGAGGAGAGTTAAGTGAAGAGGTCAACAGTGGTTAAATAGCACTCTTAACATACCACTGTTAACACAGCCAAAACTGTTATCATCCTGATATCTTTCAGGGAGTACCCAGCTTAGAGAACAATAGGGGGACTTCTAGGTTGCTCCAGCATCACAGCAGTGTTTCCCAGACCAGTTCTTCCAGCTGAAATCAACTCAGTGTTGGAGCCTGGAGGTGTTTGTACCCTGTGTCATTCCAGCAGGACCATTTCACCCATCCTCTGCACTGTTTGCTTTGTCTGGGAAACAGTCAAACTCCTCTTGAAAGACAGCCAGCCTGGAATTATGCCTAAGAATAAAAAATACGTGTTCTAAGCACAATCTCCCACTCCTCACTAAGAAATTTGGGATATTCATTTAAGGTCCAGAGACACAAAACTGCATCTTGTCTGTCAACACAAAGGGCTTAACAGGGCATAAGTGGATTTGGACAACCAGTACCATAAAATATTCCTCCTTTCGCCAGTGGATCCTGTGTTTGAGCAACTAATCTATTAGTGGGAAATTTATATTTGCAGTCTCATTTTTGCAGCTCTCGTCTGACTTTGCATAAAAAAAAATCCAAGGCCTATTATAATGTTTCTCTACCACAGGCTGTATGCACTGATGGTTCATTAGTACACTTTCAGCTAAATATTTCCTGACCTAATGACTTTTTGAATTTTTTAAAATATGCTGCTTCATAGAGTAACCTGTTCATAAAACTGACACAACATAACTTAAAGACATTTATTCCTTGCTGACAGAAAAAACCGTAATCTATCTCACTTCACCTTATCACTAGAGTAATTTTTCTTTCAGCTTTTTCAACAGTAGAGTGCTCTCTAGCAGATTTATGTGACCTACATCCAAAGACTGATGACACACAACAATGTTGTTGCAGAAGAATTGGCTACTCTTTGTTTATCTAGCTTGTACTAAAAACACTTTTGAAATTTGGTGATAGATACACACAGAACTTCTACACAGAGAATCCTGTTCACTTCAGTCTTCTGATTCCCCATATAGTTCCTTTTAATTTTGGCAGATCTCATGCAGGTTCCAATTTCTCTGCACGTCTTTAAATTTCACATGTTGCAGCCTGTATAGGTCTATGGGGTCTTTGAATTTTACTGGTGAATAAATGAGATCTTTTTAAGAAGTAGGTGAGAGTGTACCATAAAGTCAAACTCTAATCCTTCCAGGATCCATTTCCAAACCTTAGTTGTGTAACCAAACACAACACAGTAGAGTGAGTCATGCTCAGTATGTATGAGGAGTAACACCTAGCTTAAAAGTAGTGAAGGGTAAAACAAATTGTTTATCATTGGACTAAAAAGTACATAATTAGTTTAGTAGCAGGAAGGAATTGCAACCTGAGGGCAAGATGTTCTAGTTAATTATGGAACTGAGTGCGGAACATAATGAGAGAAAAGATATTGTGTGCCAGAAAACTAGCAATTGCCAGTTGAATAGTGAATGCCACATGGGGAAAAAAAAGGGAAATAGCTTGTCACATCTCCTTTTATCCACTGAAATCCACTTCTTTTTTTAGTCTTGTCTTCCTTTGTGGACTTCTTTCACATTAAACAGGCTGTCCACTCTCCATCAGAAAAGCTGACTCTTCAGGCCATGCCTAACCAGTAAGATAAATGCTATACATCTGTTTCTGACTGACTAGCCAAGTCCTCTAAGGACAGCTCTAATTATTTGTGATGGATTATTCATTTTACAAAGCTTTACACTTAAGTACTTTAAAATATATTCGAAAATTCCACTGGAAGCAAATTGCCTTGCAGAGCTGTCTTGCACCAGCTGTATTTAAGATTAATTGTTAGGCAGCACCAAACCACACTACGTGGGAATCATATTACAGTCCTCGCAGTGATTGATGTGTAGAACTATGAAAGGTTAGGCGCACTTCCTGACCCCTTTCTTTCTTGGAAAGGGGAAACAAACACTAATAAATTATGTAATTTTAAGCAGAGGAGTAACATTTGTTGGTAGCAGAAATACAATATATGTGTGGTGTTCTCCAGATAGGCCACACACCAGAGACTGTCAGAGCAGGAAGTCTCTGTTTACCCTGAAGTGACAGTGTTACCAAGCACTGGTCTTTTGAGCTGTCTTTCAGGTCTGCATAGTGAATGCAAGCATTATTCTTCCTATTTCGCATACATGGTTATTCATACATATACCCTGATTCCCTGACAAAGTAACAGAACAAAAGTATCTGGTCCATGCATCCTGATAGATGCACTCTTTAGTGTATATTTGTATCGGTTTTCCTGCCAAGAGTCAAAGTTTGACTTGAAAGACAGTGCTAGATCCCCCCGCCGCTTGTGAGAACTCCAAATGGGGAGGTCATCCTTGGTCCTAGATCCTCTGTGGAGACTCAGGAGCAGTCAACTCCCTGCTCACATCCTCTGGTGACACTGAAATCCCACCTTCTGTTTTCCTGCGGTATCTACTCCTTGGATTAACGGTAACCCTCCTCTTTTCAGCACTTACATTAAATCACTCCTGTCTTGTTTATATCTAGTGTTCCTAACTAAGGATTTTCTCTCTTTGTCAGTATAAGGATCTCAAAACTCAACTATGGCCAGTAGTATTAATTACTATCATACTGATAATGTATACACACAGAATAATTAACCCACCACTGCCTATAAAATTATATTCTTGTTACGAGTCTTGGATTCCATTTAGTGGCATTGATTATCTGATTATCTTCCTATGTCATATTCAGGCTTTTAGTCTTCACCTTTATGCCTTATGCAATATTGAAGCTATGTATTCTATTTCATCTTTGCTGTTTTTACCTTGGTTGTTCCATATAGTCATGTTTCTGCTTTAATCTCCAGCTTTACTTATTGCAAATTCCTCATAAATTCAGTTGGTTTTCCTAATCCTTTAATTTCGCCATTTCTTTCATCTCTTTCTCTGCCTTTCAACTTCCTACACCCTGCCCTGGTGCTTCCTAAGCTTCAAGAAGTTGCACAATTTCTGTTCACCATTAGGCTTCCTCAAGCTTCTCTGAAGACAGTTCAACCAAAAAACTTTTCTGCTCCTGCTTTCTGTACTGATTATTGTTATATGAACTCAATTCTCTCAAAACTTTTATTTACATTGCTTGTATAGTAAGTTACAGAGTGAAAATTGACATGACCAGAAGACACTTATTTTTTGATGACTGTGAAGGACTCTTTGTACATTACCTGCTTAAAATAATAAACAGTGGAAAATTCAAGTATAATTATTTTTAATAAGACGGCATTCCCTGCCATTTTTATGAATCAGCCATCTAACAAGATTAATAAGAATAAAACTCAGCTAGGGCTTCTCTTTTTCACTGAAAATCACAGATTTTCAGAAATTACATACATTCAGTTAGATTTTGTTGAAATTGAGCAGTAAGATCAAAACATAAAGAGGGGAAAGGGGTTTCGTGCCGGTGTGTCAGAGGGCCAGGCAGGCAGGTGTCATCTCCCAAGTAAGCAGGTGGGAAGAAGGGATAAGGCCCAGGAGCTGGTGGTCTCTGCCTTTGGGTGGGGGGTGGCTGGGGGTCCCCAGTGGGCCAGAAGATCCTTCTGGATGTCGTAGGGTGTTGGTGCATCATCTGAGACACCCACATTAATGGCAGCCCGTGAGAGTGCTGGCAGTGATCCCACGTGTTTAAGTGCGCTTTCTCCTGTAGCTCTTGCCAGCATACCTAATTTCTGAACCAAGATAAAACACTTAAATTCAATTTTGAGGCATTCCAGGAAACTGAATAGGCCATACAGCTAACAGAAGCCCAGACCTGGGGAAAATTATTTCCCATTCTGGCTACACTTTTTAAACTCTAATGCATCTCTGTTGTCCCCAAGAGGATGGGTTTGCATTGACCTGTACATTCATATTTGTTAGCCATTTGACGTTGTACCGGAGAGACCGGTACGTAAGCATGCACAACCGATGGATGCTGCGTGTTAACACCCTCATCTCCATGAGCAGATGTAGATGGAAGAGTCTGAGCTGCAAACAGGTCTGTTGGACACTTGATGGCAGTATTGGCTCTGGGTTCTTCCTCCGGTAACTCCATTAGCTCTGCTTAATGCAGTCCCAGGAGAGCTGTAGGCATTTTGGGAAGGGGGCACAGGGCGGAAGGGAGTCACAGAAAGGGAGTGGAAGGACAGTAAACATGATTTAGTCTCTTCAGTCCTAATGCTGCAGCTGTCAAAACCGATTTTCCTTTAACTATTTCATTTTCCTAGTTATTGTTGACTTTCTTCCTTGGGAGCTGTCACTGACCCTGTCTGTTCGATCTCAGGACAAAAGTTATGTAAACAGATTTGAAATCTGTCACAGTGCAGCTGATAACATTGATCTGCTTTCTATTGATTAAAAGTGAAGGTAGGATTGTTATGACACATTAGCCTCCAATAATTATTATCTTCAAGGGACTACAATTCTTCTGCAGCGGCTGAAGCACTTGTCAACGTGCAGGTGCTGCAAAAAATACCTATGAACAGGTGAGTACACCACTGGTGATACTTTTGGAAGCAATTATCTGAGAGTGGCTAACATGTACAGATGACCAACCCAATCCCCTCCTAATGCTGCACACAAATGGCAGAAGCAGAAAGGTGGCAAGAAACCATCTGGGGGGAGCTGGCAAGTGCACCCCAGCTCAATACAAGGGCTGTGGTGAACAGGAATTTATAAACCACTTTAGCACATATATTCCAATACCTATTTTCAACCCCTTCTGTGTTCTGAAATTTGTATCAAAGCTATATTTTTATCAGATAAAATTTGTGTAAATGCTTGTGTTTCAGTTTTGTTTTGTTTTTGTCTGTTTTTTGTACATGTGAACAGCAGATTAAAGTGGTGCCACTAGTAAAAGCTACATTCTGCTGCTTCAGTAACACTGAGCAGTTAAGGGTTCTGGGTAGATATTTTCTTTCCTTAATGCAATCAGCTTTTTACAGTTAATTAGAACAAAAAAAAAATTTTAGGGTCCCCCTCCTCCCAGTTTTAGTTCTGTTTCTCTTACTTGCTTCAGAGGAGAGAATTTATTGGTCTCACGAGATAGTTTTTACAGTATGCAATAAATTCATATTATATTATGCCTTTCTTCATGAGGCTCAGAACTCTGGATTTTTGTCCTAAAAGATGACATCAGGATTTTTTAAAAATCACACTAGAAAACAACTCAGTCTCCCTCAAAAGCTAAGAGAGGTCTTTATATGCTTGACATAAAGCAGTATATACTTAGTATTGCTTGCTTTTACAAACCTGACCCACTTAGCAATAATTTTAGTGATGAGGCTGGGGATTTTCATGTCCAGTTGAGTCATCCTTCCATGTGTTTTCATTTGAAAAGCAATGAACAGAAGTTTTCCCCTCTTACTACATGGGAAGTTAAGTCTTCTTCTGGTAGTTGTTGTCTTTATCAAGCTGAATTATGCCTCATCCCCTTGAAATTCTTGGTAATAAATTAATAATTTATGCTAAGTGAAGCAGTACTGCTGGGAGCTGGGAGTTGAACTAATCAGAATTCAAAAGTTACAGGGCCCATTGAAAACATTTGCTGAAATCACTATGGCTCCAGGAGATATTAAGAGGTGTGTGTCTATGTGTGTGTGTGTTTAGAGAGAGAGGAGAACTTTGGCCCGTTTTTCCTTTCCCAAAGGAATGACTAGCAATTGCTGGATTTCGGAAGACAGCAATGCGCTGAGTAATCTTGCTCAGAACATTCTGGCAACTGAAATTCCCCTCCATGGAAATTTCAAAAAATATTCTCTCTGTTTGGAAAAATTAGATCAGTTTTCCAGCATTTTCAGTGGCATGAAGAATTTGAGAACTTTTAGTTAACTGTGATTAAAGTAATTTATTTAGGGTATAGTTGTAGAGGTCATTTATTATTTCCTTTGGGAATCTACATTCTGAACTTAACGACGTGGTTATGAGTCTCCCAGGGAGAAGTTAGCTGTCCTGAAACCTACAGCTGAGGCTGTCTCCAGCTGCAGATACCTAGTAGGAACCTGATACCACCCCACAACTGTGGCCCATTGTGGTTCCAGTGCCTTTCCTGAGCTAGCTGGTAGAGTCCAGAGAGGACACAGCCATGCCTGTTTTGTTGGACTTTGTTCATGAAATATTTCAGTTTTAAAAACTACAGTTTAAAAATTATATGAAAAGCCATTTCCCATAGAAACTCCTAGCCAACTGTTTTCAATAGACAGGTCAATATTGGAGATACTGGAAGGACAGCACAGAAATAAGTGGTGCCGTTGTCTCCCAAGGCACCACTTCTGGAGAGTGGATTATTGCTTCATACTGGAACTATAATGACAATGGCCACTGTGAGATAAACCCACATAATTTATTAAGACCCATTATAAGTTTATACCCTGGTATCTCATTTAATCTTTTCTGGCTGTCCTCCCAAGTGTGTCTACATAGCCACGTGCCCATTTCCCTGGGCTGCATGGGTAGAAGCTGCGTTGTTACTGGTCCTGAACTATGCATTCCAAGGTACTGATGCATTCCAAGAATGAGCTGAAAAAATGAGATAGCTGTGTAATGCATATGCTGTGGGTGACAGGAACATTTTTGTGAAATACAGCCTTTTTCTCGATTTAGTCAGCTTCTCCAATTTCTAGTAAAACAGGAACTCTCTCCCCATCTCTGGTGCCTCCACCCCCCTTAAGACTCCAAATCACAGAAAATACAAAGCTGCTCACTGAGAAAAAAAAAATTGCTCTAGTGAATAAAGAATTAGTCAGCTACCAGCAGATGGTGCTCCAGAGTATGTAATGCTATCTGCTGCTTTACCCAAACAGAAAAAATCCATTGCAATTTTATGGTAAAAGGGGTTTTTGGAGGGGCTGTCCCATTATCTTCTTGAGTGCACAGATGATGACTTCATTTGAAAAGACATCCCCTATATGTAGCTCCCAGTAATTTAAACAAAAAGAGCAAAACCCACTCATAAAAAATGGCTGCAAGTTTTCAAATGTTTTGGATAACTTAATTGACTTGAACAAAGATTCTCTGTAGTTCCTCTAGGAAATGTAGAAATAATAATGGAAATAAATAATTGAGCACCACCGTCCCTCTCCCCACCCCCCCCCCCAAACAAAACAACAACA
>NW_008239289.1:1599012-1642261 GCF_000691975.1 Corvus brachyrhynchos | reverse complement strand
CCCAAACAATAGAACAAGAAACAATCAAACCAACCCAAACAGAAACAGTTCAGAGAATGGAGGCTAGAATATCTGCTGTGCAAATATCAGTCCTGAACAAGTTCTTTGCTTTCACACTTTCACAAACAGAAAATAGTCTACAGATTTAAAATTGTGTGGGGTTGGTTTTAGGTTGCAAATTTTTGTGAGTGGTTTATTTGTTTGTTCATGATTTTGTGGGTTTTTTAAAAATTATTGGTGGAGGTGGTGGTGGTGATGTTGGTTTGAGTTTTGAGGGGGTTTTTATGTGTGTTGGGTTTTGGGTTTTGGGTTTGGGTTTGGGGTTTGGTTTGGGGTTTTTTTTTAGCTTTAGAATTTGCACAGAGGACCTAAACCAGCAGCCAGAAAGCACAAAGCTTTGCCTCCCTTTGCAATTGAAAACTGGCTTGGATCAGCAGAGAAGAGTAGTGTTCTTGCAACCACCTACTCACCTGTTCACCAGCACATTTATACAAATGGCAAGGCCAGGCTTTTCTCCATATACAGACTTCACTTGTCTCACAGCACCCTTAGTAGTCTGGTTAATTTTGTTTTATAGATTCCTTTAACCTTAGATGTTAAAGGAGCTGCAGTGTTGAAATAATCTAAATGTCTGGTCTAAATGTTGAGATAAAATTTTGATCTGAAACTTGACCAGGATTTTAAACCATGTATATTTCAAGAGATGTTCATCCTAGATTTTCTCCTAACTTTACAGTGATCATTCAAAATTCTAGTCTGGGTTTTGTTTCCATTCTACATCAAGAGCAATAGGCTTGATCGCTTTGATTTTGACTCATATTTTAGTCCAATGATAACAGTTAAGACAAGCAATACTTAAGGTAAATCTAAGTCTTCTCTACACTCATCTGTCCCAGCCAGCATTATAATTTTTGATTATAAAGGTGTTGAAATATTTGATCTTCATAGTGTAATTTCAAAAATAAGTTCTTGAAGCAGTGCTCAATCACTGGGTTACTTACACGTGATCAACAGTGAAACTCATAAAGACATCAACAGTGGAAGTATTTGCTCTTGGCTTAGACTTCAGCAGAAAGCTGTGAGAATATTGAGTCAAAAACATGTAAAGCAATGTGCAAAATAAAAAAATCAAATGTTTTGTGGTGATGTTATGAAGCCGCTTTATTCCTTAACCGCCTGCTCAATGCCCAAGGACGCTGTGCCTGTAAGATAGACCCGGGGGAGGGGGCCGGAGCCACGGGGCCGAGTGCGGGTCGGGTCAATGGCTCAGCCCAAGGGCTCAGGGCTCTGAGGCTCCGCCGGGAGGGAGTGCGCCGGGAGCACTGTGTTGATCTTTGGGTTTCTTTCGTGTTCCAGCTAGCTGGGAAAAGGTTCTGTTGGTTTTTCTTGTTCTTTTTACGTTTCCCTTCCCCTTGCCTCACTGCCTCCCTTCCCTCCTCGCCGGTCCGGGGAGCCTGCGGGGGTGGCCCTGGCTGGTCCGAGCCCGGGGGTCTGTTCCCTCTCTGGGAATTTGTTGTATTTTGAGTTTGGTTTTTTTCCCCCTGTTCTACCCTATTTTGTTTGGGTGTTAATAAACACTTCGCTTTTTTTCCACTTTCACTTGCTGGGACCCACTTGTCTTATTGGTGGAGGAAAATGGGAGGCCCTTTCCCCTTCGGAGGAGACACTCATTCCGGAGTGTTTCCTCCTGGAGTTTTGTCTCCAAAACCGAGACATCAAAGCAATGTGCAAAAATTTCCTTGTGTCAGGATGTGACCCTTTACCCTGTTATGAGATCCTTCTTATTCTGATCATTGTGGCTCTGGGCCCAAGGATCTCACTGTGTCTAATTACCATGGGTTTACCTAAGAAGTATGACAATGTTTCATATGAACAAGGTTGTTGCAGGTTTTCCTACTATTAGTAGGAATTTCCTACAAATTCCCTAACTTGCCCTATTGATTCTATAGCTTCACTAACACACGGGGACTAGCTCTCCCTTTTTTGTTCTATGAAATTCCCTTTGCTCCCATATAGGAAGATCTCTTAAAAACCTAGGAAATATGAATCCTCTTAAAATAAATAAGAAAAACCCCAAAATACCAAACAAAAAAACCCCAAACCAAAACAGGTTGGAACAAGCGTCTCTCAAACTGTGATTCCATAAGATGTCTTTTTGATTTGGGGTACTTGTATATGGATTAAAAAAAGCTGCACTATTATGATAAAACATACCAAAGTAATATAAGTTTACCTTCCTCTCCCAAAGTGGTTTTAATATATTTTGTTTGTGGTATTGCAGGCCAGTTTTATTTTGGATCAAACATAATTTGCTATAACTTTCTATTGCATCAGAGATCGTTGGCATGGTTAATTTGACAAAAATGCAATTATATATCTACACCTGATTAAAATCAAATTCATAATATCTGATAATTCAGTAGCTTAAAGCCCCAGTATTATTGATTCTGAAATTGCATTTTATTTTATGGACAGATGTTCCCTTTTGAGTGCAGCAGCATCAGCTGAAGATGATATTGTTCTCTCCCTCTGGGTATCTTTCTTGGATGATTTGAAGTTTCCACCTCCCACAATTGTGTCTTGTTAAACTGGTCCTGGAATACTTCTTGATTCAGATCAGGCAAAATAAACCAAGTTAATTCAAACTATTATGTGAACTGTTGAAATTAATGCAGCTGGTTTGCTGGCAGCAAAATAAGAATCATTCACACACACTGCTCCGCAAAGGTGACAACCTCCAGCAAGAAAGCAGTTGCTAGCAGCTGGGGTGTGGAAAAAGAGAAATCTTAAAGTAGCACATCTGTGAAGAGCAAAGGTCTCTCTGCAGTTTTTGCCTTTAATTGAAAGACTTATCACCTCATTAAAGACAACTGGTAAGTGAGCTAAACACTGAAGCAGTATGAAATAAGATAGTAATTACTGTAATGTTCACATCAGATTGTTCTTGAAGGATAGACTGTTTAGTGCTCTTCTGGCATAGTCTCTGAGAGTACTATGAAGAGCTGACCTGATGCCACTTAAAATTGAGAATTCAAGCCAATAAATATGAACACCTGGAAGCCAAAGGTGTGGTGCACGACTGAAATATAACCCTAGAGCTGTAAGTCCTTCTCTTATTTTACAGTATGTAAGGGCACTGTGTATTTCAGAGCAGTGCTCCAGAAAGTCTGTAACCTGAACAAGTCAATAAGAAATACCTGAAAGTAGTGGTGTGGTGAAAGTTTATCCCTTTAAGGAGGGGTCGAGCTGTTGGTAGGGGCTATCTTAATATGTTAGACTACTCTCAGTGCTTGATGTTAAAGGACTCCTCCATGTAGAGAGGTTTGCTGGTACAGGTTGTCAAGATGTGCTTCTCAACTTTTTGCACATATTATGATTGGGTAGAAAGTATAAAATTTCTTGGATCAAAAAGAAGTAACTTACTGTTCAAGCTGGTAGGAAAAAAGGATGCCAGTTTATATTCCTACGTTTCTCTGTATGTTTTCTGATGATGTATAACAGGGTAGGTTGGGTGTTTTCATGGCTTGAATCCCATCAGAGGAGCCTTGCAAAGTGATTCTGTGCCACCTATGTGACTGCTTTATTTGCTGGCTTATTACAAATATGAGGTGGCCTCTTTTGGCTGAATTTTGAGAGAAGGTAGTGGATAAACTTTGGTCAGAGTCTGTGTGTAAGAAATGTACTTGCAACACCCAAATGGACAGAACTCTTTCTTGTATGTTTTTTTGGCAGTTAGACAATCCTAATCAAGTTTAGAAACAGAACTGTCTTACGAAGTCTCATATCAAACAGGATAGTTAATATACCTAATTTTATATATTTTATAATTTATATAGCCTAATTTTCCCATTTGAATGAAAATTCAGATGTGGATACTTTCACCCCAGATTCTGGCTATAAATCCTGCTTAAGCATATCTGTAAGATAGATACTCCAACAAGGAGTTCTGATTTTATACCAGTGTTGTGCACATTGAGCTGAGCAAGACAAACAAAGTGGTGCAGGTATCTTGTCTCAAAGACATATTTGCAGTTGGAATGTATATTGTACTCTTATTCTTCCTCCCCACCCCCCAAGAATAGTCTGATGTATCAAAATCCTTTGATTCCACAATTTGCTTTTTTTGGATTGGAGGTTTTCCATACCTACACCTGCTCTGCTCTCTTAAGAGACATTAAAACACTGTATTTAAGTTCTGAATTTATGATTGCCCATGAATTTCAAAGTTGGAAACAAATACAGTATAGCCTTAAAATATATCACCGCAAAAATGTAATTAGTAGAAATGTGGAGAGATTACTGATAAACCATCACAGAAAAAAGATGAATTATGTTCTAAAGTATGTATAAATAATAGGAATGGAACTGTATTTCAAATATTAATAGATTATTGCCATCAATAAACAAGAGTATCAATCTCACATACTTACTATAAATTACATCCATTAGGTCTTTCTTTCTCAAGCACATAAATCCACACAATCTGAGCATGTATCAGTTTTTAAATCCATAAATATATTATGTAGCAGTTCTCTTTGAGGAGATAATGCTTTGTTCAATATTCTGTTAAAATGTCTCAAATGAAGCAAATGGGCTTCTAGAGTCTTATTTATGGAGGCTCAGGAGAACAAAACTAAAACATCTGAGTAAAAACACTTGCAAGCTCAGAGAGCTAGTCTTCTAACCAAATTGAGAAACTGACTGAGTTTCTAGATTCATGCAACTTGCTGGTCTCTGGGAGAATCCTGACTGTGCCAGAAAATTTGCCCTGCCAGAAAAAAGGAAAATATAAAAATGTTACCTTAAGAGAAATAATTTTTTACATTTTCCTGTGATGTTATTTTGCTGTATCCTGGTAGCTGATATAGATGACCAGATCAAGATAATATAATTTTATATTCATGTAAGAATTAGGGCTTCTCCCCACTCCAAAGTGACAAGACTGATAGCTCAACTGAAGTGCATCTACACCTATGCACACAGCACAGACAACAATCAGGAGGAGCTGGAAGTCATTGACATAGTTGCCATCATGGAAACAGGATGGGATAACTTGCACAACTGAAGTGCTGCAGTAATGCTTCAGAAGAGATAGGCAATGATTGAGAATTGGTAGGGTAGCCCTGTTTGTTAGGGAGTTTCTGGAGCTTAATGATGGTAACAATAAGGTCTAATGTTTATGGGTAAGGATCAGAGGGAAGGCCAACAAAGCAGATATCCTAGTGGGAGTCTGTTAGAGACCACCCAACCAGAACAAAGAGGCAGATGAAATAATCTGTAAACAGGTGGGAGAAGCCTTGTGGCTGCTGGTGGGGGTCTTCAACTTACCAGATGTCTGCCAGAAACAGACAGAAACAACAGAGCAGAGTGGAAGTGGCCCGGGAGGTTCCTGGAGTGTGTGGAAGATAACTTTCTGATGCAGCTTGTGAGGGAGCCAGCCAGGGAAGGTGCTCCACTAGACCTGCTGTTGTTACTAGACTGGTGGGTGATGTGGTGGCCACCTTAGGCCCAGCTATCCAAAATGATAGTTTTTGATCCTCAGAGGAGGAGCAAGGTCAGCAAAGCCACTGCCTTGGACTTCTGGAGGGCATGCTTTGGCCTGTTCAGGAGGGTGGTTGAAAGAATCCCTTGGGAAGCAGTCCTTAATAACAAAAGGCTCCAGGAAGGCTGGACATTCTTCAAAAAGAAAATCTTACAAGCACAAGAGCACACTGTCTCCGTGTGCTGAAAGATGAGATGGTGGAGAAGAAAACTCCCTTGAATGAATAGGGAACTTTCATAGGAACTCAGGGGAAAAAAGAGGATTTACTAGCTTTGGAAGAAGGGGCAGGAACTCAGGAGAACGGCAAGGATATTGTTATTTTATGTAGGGAGCAAGTTAGAAAGGTAAAGGCCCAGCTAGAACTTGATTTGGCCACTGCTGTAAGGGATTACAGAAAATGTTTTTACAAATACATTAGAATGAAAGGAGGACCAAGGAGAATCTCAATCCTTTATTGGATGCTGGAGGAAACATTGCTGCAAAGAATGAGGAAAAGACTGGGGTACTTAATGCCTTCTGTCTTTAACAGTCAGACCAGTTATTCTCAGGGTACTCAACCCTCTGAGCTGGAAGACAGAAACAACAGACAGAATGAATTCCCCACAATCGAGGACACAGTTAGTCACCTGCTGCTTTACTTAGATTCACACAGGTCTATGGGGCTAGACAAGATCCACCCAAGTGTACAGACAAAGCCATTGGAAAAGCTCAGAAAGCCACTTCCAATCATTTACTAGCAGCCCTGGCGAACCAGGAAGGTCTCAGGTGACCGGAAGTTAGCAAATATGACGTCCATCTGTAAGAAGTGACAGAATGAGAACTCAGGGAACTGCAGGCTTGTCAGTGTGACCTCTAACCCAGGGAAGGTCATAGAGCCAATCATCCTGAGTGCTATCATACAGCACATGCAGGACAACAAGGGAATCAGGCCCAGTCAGCCTGGGTTTGTGAAAGGCGGGTTCTACTTGACCAACCTGGTCTTCTTTTATGACAAGTGACCTCCTCACAATGGATGTGTAAAAGGTTGTGGATGTTGTCTGCCTGGACTTTATCAAAGCCTTTTATCACAGTATAGGAATGGTAGTCTCCAATTTAGTACTGCTGCTAAAATGACATGCTGCTTCCCCTTCCTGCCCACGCCCCCAGCTGGAGGCACCAAAGACAGATCATTGGCTGAGATAAGACCAATGTCCTGGAAACAGCAATGTGATAAGAAAATGAACAGTAATATCAACAATGTTAATGACGAAATGTATAAGAAATGAGAGGATTCACATGGAAACCCTGCAGCAGTAACCAATAACCAGATGGCTTCCCCCACCATGTTTTCTTGACCAGAAGGAGCCCCTTCTCCCCAGAAGAGTGTCACTTCTCCTCACCCCGACAACGACATGAAGTAGTACAGAATAACCTCCCTCCTGGTTACTGCAAAAATTAACCATGTCCTGGTCAGAACCAGGACACTTTTGGCAGCATTCTCCTGGAGAAAGTGGCTGCTCATGTTTTAGACAGGTGCAATCTTTGATGAGTTAGGACAAGAGGAATTGGCCTCAAGTTGTGCCGGAGGAGGTTTAGATTGGATATTAGGAAATATTTCTTCAAGGAAAGAGTTGTTGAGCATTTGAACAGGCTGCCCAGGGACATGGTGGAGTCACCATTTCTGCAGGTATTTAAAATATGTGTAGATGTGGCACTCAGGGACATGGTTTAGTGGTGGATTTGGCAGCAATACAACAGTTCGACTCTGTAATCTTAAAGGTTTTGTCTAAGCTCTCTGATTCTATGATTCTGTAAATCAGTAGCTGAGTTGGTATGAAGATGTGTTTTCATTGTTAATGCTTGGGGTTTTGTGACAATAGTAGAGATTACACCAGTTGTGGTGTAAATGTTCCTTTAAGATATATGTTACCCATGACACAGTGAGGGGAGCTAGGAAATGAGTTGTGCAGAGCACAAGATACTAATGGAAAACACAGTGGATTTTCTAAACAGTCCCTTTCTTTATGTAGGTCTGTACAATACGGGCTCTCTTTGATTGCTTTCACTCGTAATCGATAAGAAATACACAGTAATTATGTACTTCCTTTCAAGTATATTATTACATCAAGTGTTTTGCTTTCTGTGGCAATAACATCAGGATTTCCAGCAAGAAGATGGTCTAATGCAGGCTCCCAGTGAAAGGCCTGCAACAGTTTTTTGAGAACTTACTGACAGGTCACGTAGTTAAGTGTTTCTGTGACCAAATGTTACTACCTTTGTGGTTGTGTCTGGCTGTGTGGCAAACAAACAAAAAAATCTGTTTAAACAAGAGGTTATTTTTCTACCAGGTTTGTTCCCTGCTCTGATTTTCTGCACAGTTGCTTGTGCTGGAAAAGCCCATGAGGTAGTCTTGGAACAAAACTAGAAAGCAGGTATCTGGAGAGGGGAGGGGGGAGGGAGCCAGTCAAGGTAGTTTACTCACTTCAGCTAAATATGTAATCTTGATTTAAGATCTGGGAGAACACATAAGAACACAATCTCATTGCTGGGGCCATGAGCAGAATGATCAACAGGGAGCTGATTTTCCATTTGCCACCCCTAATAATTTCATAATGACCCTAAACAGGTTATTGACAGTTCTATGTGCCATGTTAACCCTATACAAAATGCAATGTTGCTATAAGGGAAAAAGCTCATAGTAATGTAGAATCACAGAATGGTTTGGAAGGGACCTTTAAAAATCATGTAGTCCAACCTCAACATCTTTCACTAAACCATGTTGTTCAAAGCCTTACACATCTTGACCTTGGACACTTCCAGGGATAGTATATCCACAGCTACTCTGGGCAACCTCTTCCAGCATCTCACCATACTCATCATAAAAAAATTTCTTCCTTTTATCCAATCTAAAGCTACTGCATCACCTTAAAGCCATTTCTCCACATCCTGTCATTACAGGCTGGCCTCAGTAAAAATTCTCTCTGTCTTCCTTACAAGCATCCTTATTGAAAAACTTCTTCCCCAGGCTTACAGGTTTGAACCTGATCTTCAGCAATGTGAGAGACTTCCTTTCCCCAGTCCATGCCTAAAGATTCAGGGGCTTGAGAAATGGAGGAAAAGAGAGTACCATTGAAAACTGGGGAAAAATATTTTTGAGTACAAATCACATTTGATTTTACAGTGAGTGTTTTCTTCCTGTGCATTAACCTGGTGGTAGAACTGGAGCAGTAAAGTCCCCTACACCCCTAGCCTGGCTCCCCTGGGGGCTTGACATTCATGGGGGCCCCCCAAGCTCCCAGCAGCTGATGAAGGGGAAACTGTGTCCTGTACAGCCTTCTTCATGTCTGTTGTCACTATCTCTCCTGCCTTATTTTTTAGGGAGGGTATATTTTCTTTGATTGTCCTTTTCAGGCCAATGTACTTGTAGAAGCCCTTCTCAATATTTTTTTTCAAATCCACTGCTAAATCCAGCTCCAGCGGTGCATATGTGATCCAACCTGTATACATCCAGGCACCATCCTTTTTCCCAGGATACATGCCAGTGATTCCACTGCATGTGCATTTCTTTCTTATACTTTGATTAGGAGGGTCTTTCTGACCCGTGCCTGTCCCCTGCCCTCCTTGCCCAATGTCTTATACTCTAAGAAAAAAGTCCTTACAGATTTGTCAGCTCTGTTTACTCCACTTTTTGTCCTTTACCCCTGAGGGCAGGTTCCCAAAGGCTCCCATTCACTAATTTGTAAACCAGCTGTTTATATCAAGTTTATATCAAGCAGAAGATATAATTCAGCTGCAAGTTTGGATAACATAGATAAGACATGGGTTTGCGGAGGAAACTATGGGCAATCCTGATCAGATAGTCTGTTTTTGTTTCCTTGAGATATGAGATTTCTTGCAGTCATTTCACATTCTGTGAACATGGAGTAATTTCACTGAGCTTCAGCAATGGCGACTGGATATCTGACTGGAAAATTGCCCAGTGGGCTGTTGCAAGCATGTAATTTACCGTTTAGCCCCTGGATCATATCTCAGTTGTGATAAAATTTTGATGATGCTGCATTCCTTCAGGAACTTACGTGGCTTTTGTCTGCCTTACATAAATCCATGAAATTTTTTGATGCCATGTAGGATGACATCTGATTATTTTTTTAGGTATCACATTGCTTGTTTCTCACCATATACACTTTTACCTCTAAAGTGTGATCACAAATCAGGTGCTGACATGAGAGTAAGGAAATTCTCAAAAATATTCTTAATGAGTTTTAAAATTCTGGTTTCTACATTCAATCAGTCAAAGTGATAATATATCTTGGATGCTAATGGGAATGTTGGTATTTATTGAAGCCTTGCAGAAGCAAATAAAGTCCTGAGTTTATTCTCATTAGCAGTTATTATTTGGACTTAGTTGACTAAGTGCTAAAACAAACAAAGAAGCAAACAAAACCCTGATAGGTCCACTTCACTTATTTTGGGCCTCTGAGAAGATTTGAAGCTCACTAATTCAGACCAAGTACTGTATATTACTTCCATAGCACAGAGGACCAAATGCTTACCATGTGGAACACAAAGCATGGAGAATTATTTGCTTCATAAGAAATCAGCACCAGCCTGTGCTGTCTAAAATGGGAGAGGAATTGTCATGAGAAATGAGGGGTAGTGAAGGTCTCTGGTGCTGAACTCTGCTAATATAGCTGTAGAGCTGTCACTTGGCATCAATAAATACATAGCATCAATACATTTTATGGATTTATGTGAGGCAGACAAAATCCATGTAAATTCCTGAAGGAATCCAGCATCATCGAACTTTTATCATCATATAGCTGTGGATGGGAATAATGCTAGATTTAGGATGAGGCCAATTTTGAAAAAGAGGCAAAATATTAGCAGATTTTAATATTTTTTGTGAATTTTCCTGCCCCTAATTTTCCCCAGTTGTAGAGGTTCAAAAGTTCAAATGTGAAAGAGGTACGAACAACCACCTAATAGGATCAACCACCTAATCTTTAAAATGGATACAATTTCAGGCATTTCTCATTTGACTGTTGTGATACTACCATCTTGGAAACAGTATTTCATTTTCTTATGTACTGAAGAGGGAAAATATCTCTCACTGTCATGTTACTTCTGTAAATGAACACTAGGAAAAACTACTGAAACTGGAGAAATTTTAGCAATGTAGAACTGGTGTGAGAGAAATACCAATCCTCTGCTTGCACAGAAATCCCAACAGTCTATCACCACAAGGTACAGATAAATTATACTTGTGTCTTTGCAGATATATCACTTTACATTCTATAATATCAGTTTAATTTGATCTAAGAATGCTAACAGGATATGAATAGCTTGTAATTTGTAAAGCAAGACCTTAAAGGAATGTTTTAGAAATCACATATGACAAAACCCTCTTCATTTAGGAGGTTAATATGAAATATGGATAGGTGTAGCTGTCTTCTTAGAATAGCTGGAGTAGAACATGTCAAACTGTAAAAATGCCTGTATGTAAAAAGAGTTGAAAACTTGGTGACACCTTGCTGTGTGACTCATGAGAACTGAATTAAATGAAAGAAGACAGGAAGAGCTAGGAATCTAGCCTGTGTTTATACAAAATGTTCCAGCTGTTGTAATTTTCCTTCATTACTGAACATCTGTGTAAAAATCTCCTTCTGTTTTTTAGAAAGAAAAAGTTTCTGCATTTGGCATGTAGATCTCACTGAAGCCTTAATTCTTAATTTCAATATGTTAACTATTATGCCATTGAAATGGTTGTATTTTTAATGAGGGCTTTGCTGAATCAGGGCCAAAATATCCTATATGTTTTACTTTTAGAAGTAAAAACTCCTGTTACACATTTAATAGACAGAGAGAGCACAGAGACTTCTACATAAAGCACTTGGAATAAAGTAATGCACTTTGCCTACTTTCAAGATACTTCAATAAGCCAAGGGAAAACACTATTTCAAAACTGTACTAGGCAAAATGTCCAGTATTTGAGTAGGGTGGGTGGAAGCAATTGGAGTGGTTTCCACTGCTGAATCTTTACAGTTCACAGCTCAGTACCTTTTTTGATTACACAGAGTGTAATTTCTAGTGATTTCATTGCTGCTATGTGAGAAGTGGTGATCATCTTTATAATAAGGGTGGAATGTAGGAAGCTTCTGCAACACCATGGCTTAGGCTTTTCCAGTCCATGGAACTGAGCTGTAAAAGATACTTTTAGACTTTGCAATCCTATGCCCTTTCTTGGACTTGCAGAACAAAGTCTTGATCTGTCTTCCCTTCCTATAGCACTGTAAATCATACAATGGAGTGGAAAGAGGGAGAGCTAATCTGAAAAATAATTAAATAAGAAGTGATTCTGATGTCTTTACTTTTTGCCAGCATCAGAGTATCTCCTTAAAGGCAATTTTAATCTGTGGCATACTTGTTATATCCATTCAGAAAAGATTTAGCTACAATCACAATCAGCAAAAGATTTATTTAAAACAGAATGGAGCTTCAAATCAGGTAGGGAACTAAATGTATGTTGATTGGATGAGAAAAGAAGCTCGTGAGTGCCCCAAATTTCTCTGAGGATAACGCATTGGCTAAATAGTTTACTTCCCTCTTCTCTGAGAAAGCTTCCATACTTTGTTTTCAGAAGCTTTTAAGACAGTAGTCTGAATATGGTATTGCCTCTGACTGGCAAAGGTCAGCGGGAGGTGGACTTTGAATACTAAGATATTCTGAAATTGCACCTAGTGAAAACATGAAAGCTTGTAAATTCACTTATGCTTAGACTGGAATGGATGAAAATCTAGGGGTTAGTGAAAGGCTGTAATGTTTGCAGATATATTTCATGTAACATGGTGCTGTTTTTCTTGAAATTTTATCTGTGCCCAGTTTCATTAATTGAAGGGTAACTTACTAATGCACTAATGCTGGTCATTCAACTCACTGATCCTGAAATGTCCTTGTATCTCAGGGAAGAATAAGAGGATTTCTAGGTTTGGAATTAATCTGGTACTGCAAGTGTACATTAATTATGATTGCATTAGTCTTTCAAAAACATAATGCAAGCTCTCTAACAAAGCATTTCCTTAATAACCACATTAGAAATTGAACCTCATACATCAATCAAAGCAATACTCTGGTTAATTTTTGCTACCTTTGAATCAATAGGAGAAATGGTAGGATAGTAAAACATTTTAAAGAAAACATAGAAAGTTAATGTTTTAAGAGAAGAATTGCTTTGGCACAGTCTTAATTTGTAAAGTAATCTTCATATATTCAACAGATCATCATCAAGAGGCAATTAGCTGCCAGTGGAAAAAAACCCACTGAATATTACTGAAAATAGATGTTAATTTCTCTTACAGAGTCATTAATTTGCAAAAAAAAAGTCAGAGTAACATCTAATACATGGAAGTTATTTTAAAATGTATTCTCTCATGCTGTAAAAGTATTTGTGAATTGGATAGGCTTCCTAGTATCAGCCAAGGACAGGGTTAATTTCCCACGGTAGCTCTGGAAGTGCTTCCAGAGGACGTGGAGCCTGGTGCTGTTTGGGCATGTCTGGATTGCTATTCTATACCACCTCATGTCCTTGCTGGGGCAGAAGTAGGGGATTCTGTCTTTTGGGAAGAAGTGGGGTGTGGCATCATCTGGAAAAAAAAAAGGTGCCAGGCAGGGAGGTCATTGACATTGTGTTCCTTCTCTGAGGGAGCAAGCAGCGAATGGAGCAGTGGCGTAGCTCTGGCAGCAGTCACATGACATCAGGTCAGACTCAGTGAGCATTTTTCATGTAATCACCCTCTTTTATACACTATAGTTATTAGTATTGTTGCTGTTACTGTGTGTTTTCTTATCTCATTGCTGTTTCCAGTAAATTATTGTTATCTCAACTTGGGATCTTTGCCTTTTGTCTCTCACACCTGAGGGGCTGAAGGGACCTGAGCGCTTCATAGGGCTTGATTTCCAGCTGGGATTGAACCACACAATAGCTCCAACTGTCAATTTCTCAAGCATGGGAAGAATGTTGCTCCAATGTGGTTAATGGCAAAATAAATGGATTTGACTGGCTTGTAATTTTACCACTTAGAAAACGGACTGGCTTGACTCTTGATGAATGCAGATTGATGCAGCTCCAATAGAGCCTGTGATTTGCACCAGCTGGGGGCCTAATCTATCCACTTCTGTAACAAGTTAGGCTGCAGGTACAGAGAGCCTCTCCACTATTAACGCTGCATTACCCCAGTGTGAATGAGAAGAGAATGAACCATGTGTGCCTAATGTCTCCTAATTCTATTCTTCTAGCTCTTGAGATCTGAAAATTGGAAAATAAGAGCTTTTTTCTTATAGCTGAAGGAGAAAAGAGTATTTACCCAGTTTTAAAACTGACTGTTCACTAAATGGCTGCTCCTAATGAAGGTCTTCTCTGTGTTTTTCTTTAAATTTGTAACAGTAGCCTATAAACCTCAGCTGGGCAGAGTGGTGATGAGGGCCTCTCCTGCATTAGTGTGAAAATTACAGAGCTGTAATTTCCTCTGAAGTTTGATTTTTTTTGTGGTTTTTTTTCCCAGAGGAAAACTAAGGGACAAGGTTTGTTATTGTTCCTAACAAATAAAAGCAATGGTGCAACGATTCTTCCATTTGAATAGGAAATTGCTTTTTTGGGTAAATACAGAGATGAATCAGGCAAAGAAATCATGAGATTTCTGCAATGCATTATTTTACCATATGGAAATAAGTTATGTTGAAACAGCTGAGGCCAGCCAGTTTAATTCTTGTGCTTTACAGCATACACTCAAAACTGAAACCCTCTTCCTTTGCTTTTATCCTACTCTATTTTTTTGAATCCTGTTGTTCCTTTGCTTCTGGTCTGCATAGAGATGTATACACAGCTTAGCCTGGGTGTACAAGATATCTTCATATTTTGAGTTTTGGAAATTTTCCATTTGCATGAAAAGACAATTATCCTCAGGCTGCCTTTTCAGATGTTTCTAATGTACTTTTCTTAGGTGACACCTCAACCCTTCAAAGTTACATAAGCAGCTTCTAAACCAGTTCCAAGGTCAGTGTGTGGAATAATTGAAAATAAGTTCTTTTTTCTATGTTTTACACAAGCAACATTCCTCTGTCTTTTCAGCAGCTGCACCACACAGTCACATGTATGCAGCACGAAAACAGAAGAAATCTATATGCTGGTTAATCAAAGCAATGAAGACATCTTGATAAACAGGACCCCAAATAATAAGTTGATCAGAGTAGAAATAAGTGGGCAGACTCTTAAATGGACACTGTAAAGACTAGAATACTAACTATATGATTTCATTTTGTTACTTCAGGAACAGAATTACTGTAGCCACAACTGCCATGTACAAAATAGCACATGTGCCACAAAAAAAGAGATGCACTTTTGTTTAGAAAGTTTTCTGAAATCCATATGGGAAAATATTGTAGTCAAGGTCCACTGGTGTTGTGCAGCCCATTCTCTATGCTGGTAGTCCTAGGCACAGCTGAATGTGCATTTGTAAATCTCATGCATTTCACAGTCTTGATGCCATAGACACAAAACTAAAATATCCTGCAGCATAGCACTTATATGTAGTGATTTTTCTGATAAAAGAAGGGGGGAAAATTTATTTCCAAAAGGGGAGGCCTGAGGTATTTATTGCTAAGGTAAATGCCAAACATGCCAGCACTTTCTATAAAGCTATGTTGGTGAAGTTCAGTTCCCAGAGTTGTGGGCACACAGGTCTTCCACTCTCAAACAGAAGGCTGAACCCTTTCCATTGAGAGTCTGAGAGTACAGGTAAACAGTGACAGCAGCTAGCTCCCAGGGTGAACAAAAGCAAGCCGTTCTTTCAAAACCTGCCAGAAATAGCAAACTTGGGAGGTGAGTGTTATCTACTAGATGCATGGGAGAAATGAAGAAGGATACAATTCTGTGGTACTCTAAGAATAATCCATAGATGACCAAGATGTAGGCAGTAGGTTTAACCAGTTCCTGAAACAGACTGGGACTGAACTTTGATTATCTTGGTGCTGAATATTAACAATTCTGGAGTTCGATAAGTGGAAGCCAAGCCTTTACAAGAGGATGTATTTTTACTTTACACAATATTCACACTGGGTCTTCTGACTGGAAGAAAATGTGTCAAAACATGACAGCTAAAACCTGAGCCCATGCTAGAAGTGAAAAATATGATCAGGGTGCCAGGTAGACCTCTATACCAGTTGCTGTGTTGGTCTCTGCAGATTAAACCTGGGTTAGAAATTCTTCTGTATTAGGAGTCACACTTTTTACTTCCAATATAGAGTCATAGAATTGTGGAATGCTTTGAGTCGGAAGGCGCAAATGCGGGGACAGCCCCACACCACATCACTGGAAGAACGCAGACTCTGATTCAGTGCCAGGCAAATATACTGAAGCTGTTGCAATAACAAAGATTTGTCAAACTAAGATTATTTACAACTCTGCCTTCCTCAGAAAGTAAGGAAAGAGTCAGTGTATCAGGTTCAATATCTACTGTTTTGCTCTTAAGAAAAGTATCACTCTTCTATAGCATGAAGGAACTTGATGTGTGGTTTATACGGAGCCTACTGCACCTGATGTAGTTATTCATATGGTGAGATATCAAGAGGTATCATCAAGATGCTGTCTTTACCAGGTGAAAACACTTGTCAGGCTTTTCACAGCTGGAAATTAATTTTTATTTTGCATACTGCTATTCATGTGTATTATTTGCACAATCTGCCTGTTACACTGCTTCAGAGTGTTTAGGAATACTTTTGGTAACTCTATAACATCTCCTAATAAACACAATACAGTGAGAGAGACCATTTCATGCATATTGGTCAACTCTCTTTTTCTGCCCTCCCCCTCCCCCCCCCCAGATATGACAGGAATAATGCCTCCCTACATGCTAGCCTTTGACTGAAGGTCAGCGACCTCCAAACACAAAACCTGCTCTTGTGGTGTTCCTGTCTTTATCCAAGTGAAACAAATCAATGCTCTTGCCCTGCAGGGCCAGTTAAATTACCATAGGAAACCTTGCTGAATCTGCAAGTCTCAGAATTGTATTGAATTAATGAAAACCAAAGGGAATTCCCACATTACAGAATCTCTGTTGTAAGGGATCCTAGCTAACAAACTGTGAAGTAACATTATTAGTTGATAATGCGTAAGAGATGAAATAAGTGCATTACTTGTGTAATTCTCTGCAATTTATAGACACTATTCTAAGTGTAAAATTGTCATTTTCAGACTCCAAAGGACATTCTCCAAGGGCACTAGAGAGATTTAGGAGGCCAATCATGGTTAGATTTTTGATAGAAATCAAATTTCTTAGGCACAGATGCCTATTAAAAATATAATTAAAAATATAATTCCTACCGAGTTTGAACAGAAACTAGGCTTCTAAACACTACGTATATTGGTAGGAACTTTCTTCTGTAACTGCAGAAATACACAATCAATAGGGACAGCACACCTCTTCTTAGACCACTCATTCATCTTCATTATCATCACTTGATCACTGATAAAAAGCCAAGCCCCAAACTATGACTGCCTCCCTCCTGCAAACTGAATACCAGCTGCACTTGTTAAATAAGGAAAGACTAAAACTATTAATGCTTCTGGTTATTTGCAGTACTTTTTTAGAATTACTGACTGTTGAGCTACCTGTAATTTGTATGTATAGCAAGCAGTCATAAATTGTAAGGATTGATTATCTTTCATCACTGACTTGTCTCACCCATGGCAGTTCTGCTTCTAGAGCTGAGATATATTTATATGGGAAAAAGCTCACCTCATTTCCTTAGTAGGTAAAGGCGACTTCAGTTGCAATTAAGTTCATGATAGTTCATATGCACAAAATTTAATACAATGTTAATGATGAACAAAATAGTATGCTAAAGAAGCAGCAGTATTATTTTCTGCTTTTCCAGGTTATTGGGGTCTTTTAAATTCAAATGTCACCATCCTGAGAGCTGTCTGGGATGACTTTTTGGTGGCATACATTGTAAATCTGATTCATTGCCAGTGACAAAAAAAGCCTAAATTGTAAGGAATGAGCACTTGCAAGAGGAGTGCATATCGTTCTTTTGACTGGCTGTATTTCATGATTTCTTTCAATTGTATGTTTTTCTGTCACCTTACAATTGCCCATTGTGACTTTTCTCTATTACTTACACTATTTAATTTCTACTTTTTGCCTGAAAAAGATTTTTTTGTTTTGTTTTGTCCTTTTCCTGTGGGTTCTCCTGGTCTTGTTGTTCCCATTCCATTTAGTTTCTATTAGTTTGTAGCAGCTACTGTCCATAATAGTGGCCTCAGATTTCTAGAAGCCAATAATCTCTTATAGACAGGACACTTCATTGATTGCTCTGAACATAACATGTTTCATTGATAAGATTGATGGACATGAAATCCCAAGACGACAAATTGACGAGGCTTTTAGGATAAGGGGCTGTGCAGCTCTGTAGTTTATTTTTTAATATGCAATTTGAAAAGCTTGATAGAGTTCCTAATTAAAAAATGAGGCAAGAAAAGTCATTAAGAGTTAAACACAGGCTTAGACCCTTTGCTTTGTAGGAATTGTCTTAAACATCTGCTTTGTAATGGAACATAAGTACGTGTTACTGTTTTGCAGAAGAAAGAGAGCCAAGTTACTGCAGAAGTGTACTGACATGGTCCCTTCTTCCACACCATGAAGAGGCACCGTGTTTCTATTGACAGAACTGTCAGACCTACCAGCCTCTGAAGTCAGAGTGCCTTCAGATGGACTGGAAGATAAGTGGAAGTTTTTGAAATGGGAGCTCTACAGAAAGCAAGCTCTCAATTTTATTTTAAGGCAGAAAAGGTATAGGCGAGCAGAATAGGGCACCACTTTTACTTCCCAGAAATTATTTGTTGTGTTGAGCCCGGGTCCAGCTTTAAATGGAAACTCTCAAACAAGGATCAGGTTCACATACTGAAAATCCATCACCTTCCCTCTCTAGTGGGCAGGTGGCAGACAGCAGCTGGTCTAAACAAGTGCATCATCTATTGTTCACTGAAGGAAAACATTTGACTTCCATATTTTATTGAGTTCTTTAAAGTTGTGGGTGAAGGAGTAGGGCATCTGTATGGCTAATGCAATATGAACCTAGTGCAGAAATAGCCAAACAAGCAACAAAACATAAAGGAAAATCAAGATCTCTTTTCAAGAGAAAAGTGTATGCTGATCAGTATGGAAAACAATAGCACAGTGGTGTAGCGGCTTACCTTCATCTGTGCGTAACAGTAGTTTCACCATTTCCTACCATAGTCTTGGTCAGGCGTTAAGAAAGCATGCAAGTGGTTGAAACATGAAAAAGGGGGTGATTTTCTAACAGATGTAGAAAACACATCTTACCACAGAAAAGGAATAAAGAAGAGTAGCTGTTTTAATGTGTGCATGTTTAAAAGGATCAGTGAGGTAAATTAGATCAGGATTCAAGAATATATAATTTCTCTAGCAAAACTAGAGCTATTCAATTTTACAAGAAAGCATAAAATTCCTAACTGATAAAGGCTGTACTTTTCCAGAAGTGTAGTATATTGAGCCCATGGAATTCGTCATCACAGCAAGTAATCAAGAACAATAATCTAGCATGCGTAAAAAGAAAATAGGTGGTTACAGTCTCAAAATTTAGAGTTATTGCAGCTGTAGGCACTTAGGAACAAGTTTGTTAGAGACTCTAGAAGTTAAGCTAAATTTTAGCTATTAGAACTTAGATGAATACAGTTGTAAAGGACATTTATTCTCTTGGCACTCCTGTAATACTCTTATATGTTCTTCTAAAGCATCCAGTGCTGGTCAGACTAGGAAATGGAAAGATGGATTAGAGGGACTGAAGATCTCATTGTGGAACAATTCTTACTTTTTAAAGATGGTAATTAAACTCTCTGCTTCCATGTAAATATAAGGTCAATATAATTTAGATTGCTTCCTTCCCATACTTTTCTTACTGCATTTTTAGATTTGGAAGTAATTTTATTTGCTGTTTTGTAAAATGCAAATGATGTAATTGTGAGTGATGGTAGTAACTACATTGGAAACAAACTCCATAGTAGACTCTCCAATACATAGTGGACTGTAAATTTGTTATACAGCTAACATAAACAGAATTTTGTATTTAAGATGCCTACAAGTAATACAAAGCCAACATCAGCAATTATAAATAAGTCATACTACAAAGACAGTGAGTTTACTACATCAGCTAACAAGCAACAGAAGACTACATTTTTGCATTTGCATTTACTTGTAGGCTTATAATGAAGAGAAACAGAAAGAGTAAGTTCTTTTGGCTGTCGTTACTGCTGCAAGTCAGAGAAAAGTGGTCTCTGTAATATAACTATGTAATAATATGAAGACAAGAAAGTGTGTCTAAGCAAACATCTCCATGTTTCTAGTCTGTAGAGCTTGCAACTTCAGGCACAACAAAGCATTAAAACTCTTCCCAGCTGGACCTGTCTCAGATGAATACATGTTCCTACACATCAACTAATATCCAAAATGGCAAAGTTCTGCCTTAGTAGAGTGTGCAACATCTAAGGGAAAATCCCTGAAGCCATCTCTGCTGAAAGTCTAGAATCATTGCAATTTCTGCTTTCATGGCACCCTGTGCCAATCAGCGTCCTGTTGTGCAAAGCCACAGGTCTGAATGAATAATACAAAAGCATCTGAGCTCCCAAGAATTTAAATTTAAAGAGAGGTTGCTGTTGACTGAGGAGAATGATATAGCATTGTGTTGAGATGCACCCTAATATTATGATCTCCCTGTATGAATTATGGCTGTCTTCTGGCTAAGAACCCAGAAGTCCTTCAGCACACATCACTGTGGCAACATTTATAAGTGAGACCATACCAGATACATACTACATGGGGGTTTTAATTTAGAATTGTGCTATGTATTAAAGGGGAGGGTTTTGTTTTAAAAGTGAAAAACAACACAGTGAGACTAAACTGCCAGATCTGTAAGATTAAGCTGCCAGATTTAAAATGCCTGAGTCATATGGTGCACAAGATGAAAACTGACATTTTTATTTTCCTGCAGCTCCTTGAAAACTAGATGCATAAGAGATGCAAAGTATCAAGGTGCCTGAACACCATTTTCAGGTCACAGTGCAAGACCATTGAAAGCCCTGCAGTGCAATCCACAGGAAGCTTATATTTATACAAGTAGTCAGAAGTCACTTATATATAAGCAGAGTTGCTGAGTCTCGCCTGTTACATAGTTTTCCTTCTAATATAATTTCTGAACTCTATTTAGAAGATATTGAGTAGGGCTCTGGAGGGCTGTCTTTATCCTCCTGTAACTGAGACAATGTCCCACGTGCCAGAATCATAGAATCACAGAATAGTTTGGGCTGGAAAGGACTTTAAAGATCATCAAGCTCCAAGACTTCTGCTGTGAGCAGGGCACTTTCTACTAGACCAGGTTGCTCAGAGCCCCATCCAGCCTGGTCTGGAGCACCTCTAGGAATGGGGCATCCACAGCTTCTCTGGGCAACCTGCTCATGTGCCTCACCACCCTCACTTTAAAGAATTTCCTCCTAATGTCTAATCCAAACCCACATTTTACAGCTTAAAGCCATTCCCCCTCTTCCTCTCATTACATGCCCTAGTGAAAAGTCCCTCTGCAGCCTTCTTTTAAGTCCCCTTTATGTACTGGAAGGCTCCTGTTGTAATGCTAGGTTTAGTTTAGCAAACTGCAGCTTTCCCTGATTGCTCAGTGGAGCTGCTTAGGGCAGTGCAACCATTGTCGCCCTCCCATAGTCCATTTCGGATGGCTCCACAGTTTTGCTCTGGCAGCTATAAGAGTTACAACCAGTGATGGCAAAGGAGGCGAGAAGGGTCTCCCATGAGGGTTTAAGAGGACTTTTAATAGTTACATCTTATCCTGGCGACCCTCAGAGGCAGAGAGACCTCCTCATCCGGGCGCAGGGGGTTTTTCTCAGGGCCCAGGGGCGGTACATGGGCAGAGTTGGGGTACAGGAACCAATAGGGAGAGCCCGAGGGAGTGGCCAGGGCTAGGGGCAAGGAAAAGCAGGGGAGGGGGAATAATATGGGATCAGAAAAGCCGTGGGTAAACAGACCGCTACAGGCTCCTATAATGTCTCTCTGGAACCATTTCTTCTCTAGGCTGAATAGCCTGTCTTCATAGGAGAGATCTTGCAGCCCTGTGATCAGCTTAGTGGTTCTCCTCTGAACTCATTCCAACAGGTCCATGCCTTTCTTTCTTGCCAGTCCAGGGAGGTTCTCAGAAGAGCAGAGTAGAGGGGCAGAATCACTTCCCTCAACCTGCTGCTCATGCCTCTTTTGATGCAGCCCAGGATACAGTTGGCCTTCTGGGATGCAAGCATGCAGACCTGAGTCATACTGAGCTTTTTTCTGCAAACTCCTCCAGGTCTTTCACCCCAGGGCTAGTCTCAATCCATTCTCCACCCAGCCTGTATCTGTGTTTGGGATTGCCCTGACCCAGGTACAGTATTATTGCAGTAAACTATGAACTTTGTGTAAGGATGTACTCTCATGGATTACAAACTACTGGAGTTTCTACTGAAGACAAGGGTCCTGTTGCTATATGCCACAGTATTTGGAATCTTTATTTATCCTATTTAAGACACTCAGGATGATGATCTGTACTCAAGGTCTGTATGTACACTCTTTAGGCAGTAGTCCAACATTTCTACTTCCTTACTACTAGGCTTTGTGAGCTATTGCATGTGGTTATGAGTACAAGACTATCTCATCTCTCCACTGATTTAATTTTGTCCTAACTGTGTTGAAGTCAAAGGCAGCAATTTCTTTTCCAATCTTTTTGTAATGGGCAGGAGATAGTAAGGCAAGTTATGCTTCTGAAAACTTAAAGCCTTACAAACTATTCCTTGTTCCTTTTCTGTTTATTATATTTCTGAGAAATGATTAAAGAAAGCAAAAGGAGGTTGGGGATTCAAAAGCACAACTTTTTTTTTTTCTTGGAACATTCAAAATTACAAAGATCCTAAACATTTAGAAAGAATTTGGCTTCCTTATTGATTTTGTATTTAGCCCAAAACAAAGCATGTTCTGATTAATATCAAAGACCACAAAGCACTTCCCAAGAAGTCTAGAGTCTAATTGGTAATGTCATGATACTTAAAATGGCATGTGAGCACACAGAATAATTTTCGAAATATAAGTGGATTTTTAGAGGAAGTATGAACTGAGGATTGGGATGCCACTGTTTCTGGTGTTCAGTGGAAAGACTGGGCCCATGGATTTTATACCTCTTGTACTTTATGTCAGGGCCTGGAAATACCATACCTCTCCAGGAGTTTTGGCCACTGGGACTTGGGACCAGCTCATAAGACAACTGTGCTCCCCATGTGCCAGAGGCTTCCACATGCGCTGCAATGAGGCAGTGGCCAAAGCCCCTCCTGTCCTTTGGGAACTGATTTTTAGCTGTGTCTTGAGCTTGGGCTGCCCTTTTGCTCGCTGGCTGGGGTGGTGGGACAGCCCTGGCTGCTGGCTCTGTCCTGCCCCCTCAGGGAGCCCCCATGGCTGCTGGTCTCCAGGGAGCAGCAGGTAAGTCCCACTTGAAATGACAGCGCTGTTAACCTACTGCTCCCTGACAAACCGCATACTGGTGCCATTTGGAAGACAAGAGCTTCCCTGCCAGCAACAGTGCATGGATCAGGCAAACCTTGCCTGAGCAATAAAGACAAATCCACTTCAGCATCTTTCAGCTCTGCATGCTGGAAGAAGGGCACCTTCCAGAAAAGCTGCAGTGAGAGGTCAACTCATGAGGACAAAGGCTCCAATCTGCAATTCTACAGGAAGAGCAACAAAAAAGTTATTGTTCCAGGTTGATGCTCCAGGCTTTGAGCATCTGTTTCCTAATAGTATTATTGTAATAACCTCCACATGGAGTTAACCTTGAAGTTCCTGTGGAAATTAGAACTAGTGCAAAGCATCCCAACAGGCAGGTTAAAAGGCCTTGTAGAATTAAGTAGGAGTAAACTTGCAAATCAGCCCACAGGGTGATTTGCCAGTTTTCTATAAATATTGTGGCTTTATGAAAAGGGAGGATATGCAGAGCACCTCTGTGCTGCTGTTGTGCTCCCAGCAATCCATAAAGGCCTAACCCCAACATTAGATTAACAGATGCTCAGTTCACTAATCCACTAGCTATTACACCTGCATTCCAGGGTTTTAATAAGAAATTCTACAGCTGAACCCTTTATATGCTTCTTGAAGCAATGACATACTTCAGCTCTGTCTCCTTCCAAACTGGCAGGAAATTTTTCCCATGAGATATGCCCCCTCTAGAAAAAATGTGGGTGACCTTGGGCTTAAATCCTTAGAAGTTCTTATGAATGGTGGAAGTGAGTGTGCTGGTGGAATTCTGCTAACACTGCAACTGAATGTTGCAGTGTTAGCTGTGTTCCTCTTTGCTCTTCAACTCTCCACAATATTCCTTTATCTTAGATTTTATGAACAATGCCATTGGAAATGTATTTTCAGGTATGTTGATTGATATTTTAAGTAGGTGTTTGCCCAGGTAGTTTGTTGATATAATGCCTTAGACACAGGTAAGAACTCACAGTGAGAGAATCACAAATCCTACAGCTAACCTAGTGGCAAAAGAGTGAAGTGCTCAAGTTTTTTCCCCCTCAGATTTCAGGTGTAAGTCATGACATTAATCTGTCAGCGTTTTCTGTGTAAGAATATATGTGAAGTTTCTTCTGGACATTCCAGAGCATGTAAAAGGTGATATTGTTTTGAATTTTAAAATTCTGTTGTGATTCCTTGCTCTCATATGTTGTAGGGTATGCATTTGATGTATGAAGTGTAATAATTGCTTGTTATTATCAGTCTGTCATAGCTCATTCCTGATTTGTAAAATTTTGTCTTCTCCTGAAATGTATTTTTGTAGTTGAAAGGTAAAGGCATTAATAATCAGAAGCCCTTTGTCCTGCATAAAACATTCCTTCCTGCAAACTGATTACTACGATTGATTCCTAAATTGGGATGCCCTGTTTCTCTTCTTTGGATGGACAGCAAATAGTAAAAGTCCTGAGAAACTGAGTAGATCTTGATTTTATCAAGGAGAGGCTATAGGGAACTTTCTGACAAAAAATCAACAGCGGAAATAGGTAGTTACGTCTGATAAGTAAGCTTAGGAATACATGAAGTCTTTTGAATAGTTCACATGCTCTTTTTTTTTCAGAAGTAAGAGTATTTTTTTATGTGACATTCATGTGACATTCTATGTATCTAATGATATCTGAAGTCATCTTTGAGGGGGGTGGATAAATTATTTGTATAAAATATTTGTCCTCCTTTGCAAGGGATTTATTGATTTTTATTAAATAAACTAATTAATAATTAAATAAACTAATAGTTGAGTTTATTGGCCGTTACTCCCAAGTTTTGACTGCAGGTTCCAGGAGGACATGGACTGGTGCATTTAGAAAGTACTCCAGTAGTATAGTAGAGAATAACACCAAAACAAAGTGATACCATGCCACCATTTTACCAGACCAAGTTGCATGTATGTTGGTGAACCACTGGGATTTTTCTTTTTTGTCAGGAAGCAGATGACTTATATATATACTTGGACACTTGCAGCGTGGGATACTGAGTAGGTGACAGTACCATGACAAAGCTTAGGATTCTTCCAGGTTCATAATGTGACAAACCAAAGGTCTTCACAGTCACCTATGAAGGAATCATTAGCAAGATATTTCAATAAAAATAGAACATGAAATATAATGAAGACATCATGAGTCACCAATAAGTTGCAATATAGTTACTACAGAAATAGATGTACCTTCCAGTACTGCATTTATTTTTACACTAAAATCTCTACAAGCAGCATTGAAATAATAGTGACATTTTGGACTTAGAAGCTGAATTCAGACTTTACTTTTTCCACAATTATATTTTCCCATAGTTTTTTTCAAAAGTGAGGAATTCAAGTTCAGTATTTTGAGTGATATAACTTCTTAAGCATACAGAGGCTCGAAAACACACCAGCTAAAGCAGCTGAATTATAGGAGGTGACTTCAAGTTTGTGTGTTTTGGCCGGGACAGGGTTGATTTTTTACAGTAGCTGGAAGAGGAGCATGTCTGAGGGTGCATGACCAGGACCTAGATATCATTCTATACCACCTCGCATCGTTGCTGGGATCAGAGGGAAGGGGCTCTCTGGCTTTGGAGAAGAAGGGCAGGTCTTCCAGTAGAAAAAATGTGTCAGGCAGGGGAGAGACTGTTCACCGTTGTTCATTATCTCAGGGTCTGTGGTGACCATTTTTGCAAGTGAATGACCCTCTCTTTTGAATAGCTTTTAAATTAATATTGTCGTTACTATTTGTTTTCTTATCTCATTGCTCTTTCCAGTAAATTTTTCTTATTTTAACCTGTGATCTTCACCTTTTGTGCCTCCAATTCCCAACTCCATCCTGCTCCAGTGAGAAAGGGGAGGGGAGTGAAGGAGGTGAGAAAGTGGCATGTGGTTTGGGAGGGTCTCAATGGGGGCAGTGAATTGGAGAATACCATTCATAAACCATGACAGCTCTTATAAACATGAACTTAGTGAAAGCAGAGCAAATTATGGAGGGATGCCACTTTGTGGTTAACAGCTTTGTGCTCTGAGTGGTAGGATATGAACATCCATTAACCAGATGAACTTGGATACCTTCAGGACACTGCCACAGAAGACTACTGCAACCAGTACAATTAATCACCCCTATGCTGTGCTGCAGAGATTTACCTGCAAACCCCACCCACAAAACATATGAAGCCAAAACAAACCCCAGCTATCCTTTGATTTTTCTGCTATTGTGAAATTGAAGAATTGCCTTTCAGTCTTGCTGTTGAATATTTTATAGGCAGCAGCTTCAAACTTAAAGGCAGTTTCAGGAAAAGCAGTGTATTTGAGGTTGTGAATTCAATCATATGCCTGACACTATTTTATAAGGGAGGTACAGCCCCTGTTTTATTTTTCTGTCTGTGCTGCAAAACTCATTAGAATCAAAAGATAAATCCTTTCAATCTACAGAGCAGCTCCATATTCAAAGTTAGAAGCAGATGATATGTGTTCTCCAAGAGGCATGATTTCATAGCTAAATATTTCCACAACCTTCGTTGAAAAGGGAATGTTTTCCATTTGGGAACACTGAAAACTTCAGCAGACTTAGGAACTACTGGAGGGATGAGAACTGTTTTCTCACTCATTCATGTTGATTATGCCAGTGTATAATGCTTAGAGACCTAGTCAATATGTCTCAGGTTGTCTTCATTCAGATTGCTGTGTCAGCATTAATTATTGTCCTAAATATTCCCCAGGTCACTCTGCTTACAAGTGGTGAAATATCCTAATTATTCCTTGGTGACAGAAAACCTTGTTGGAGAGTATCTTTGTATGGGAGTGGGTGAGGAGAGATAAGACAGCACAGTGCTGATAGCATTAAATTCACTGAGAGATTTGGAGGTACCTGATGCAGTCTCACGAATTGCCATATACCTGTTTGAACGGGTTACAAAAAGCTGTGGTTAACTCTACCTTATCTGTTGCAGAGCTGCTGTCCTTTTGAGTTTCTAAAAATAGCCATAAAAATGGTTTAGTTTTGTCTTCATTCTTGGGTACAGAATCCTTAGCAAGTGTTCAAAGGAGCCCAGTATATTTAGAAATGAGTTTAGCATTCTTGAACGAAGACTTTTCACTTTCTGATAAAAGTACCATAGTTTTAAAAGCTGCATCTTTCCCCAGGGATTTAAACTCATGTATTTATCCATAGATTGTCACAGTATATGGTAGTAACACAAAGAACACATATATTTTAATATATAGGAACTACACTAGAAGACAAAAACATCATATCATATCATATCATATCATATCATATCATATCATATCATAGCACAGGATACCATATCCACAAACATACTCAGCAAGTGTACACTTGGCATAATACTTACCTTTCATTTTGGCACAGGAGCAGTGAAAAATCAAGGGAAATGGGCAAATGGGCGTTTGATGTTATAAAATTTAGTATGACATCATTTCTTTCAGCAACAATAAACTAATATTTTTAAGGCCGTTCTAACAAATAACTAAAAAGTCATATGGATAATCTGGACTAATTTTGAACATGTTAAAGCATCTATGGCTCAGACATGCCTCACAATAAAGTGATTGGATGCATAGTACTAATTTTTCAATATTTGTCTTTTTCTCCTTGCCTTTGAATAATTTTCTCCTTGGAGTGCAGAAAGTTATTGGCAAATATTAAAAAAAACAACAGAAAAACCCCTTTTTCTCTGTTAGCATACCTTACTTTTGTGTCTAGAGGCAGATTAAAATTCTGGGAAACACATAACTGTAGACCTTAGTTCTGCAGGCTTTGTATTTGAAGTGGAACAGTTTCCACTCCAAAGAATTTTGATGGATTAGAAGCACTCATATGCATGCCGTTGAAATGCCACTGACAAATGCCAGAAATGAATGGAATGTGTTTTAGCAATGTCTGTGATGTTATCAATGAACAACTGAGCAGGAATTTTTTAGAGCTTATGGTTCTGACGTCAAAAACTTCTGGATAAAATGAGACGTGTCCCTGGCAGTTGAAGTTTTTTAAAAAGGAAGAAAAGCAGACATGGGATTCTCCAGGCTTTGATGTATTTTTCTACAATAATCATTAAAAGGTGAATTGTAATGCCCACTGTCAATACATATCTAAGCTCTGAAAAAGCTGAAATCCCAATTCTATTTAATTTGGAAGTGCCAAGATTCAAGAGGAAATTCTGCTAGCACATTCATGCATGGCTGACCGGAAGCAGTGATATAATTGGGGACAGGCTGGAAAGACACCTTGTTGAAGAGTTTCCTGAAAAATAATCCTAAAACCCTGTAGAGTTCCTAGGGTCTACTAATAAAAAAGTTCTTAATTTCAAGTGTCAAAAGCAAACTAAAATATCCTGATTATTAACTGCAGATTACAGAAGAAGATATTATCTATCATAAACATAATGTAAAAATTAAATAGGAGCTTTCTCTAGCAAATTCTCTTGGAGACAGAATATGGTAAGTTTTGGCTTTAAACTGAAAATCACTTATCAGGAATACTAAGCAAGTTTTGTTTTCAGATGATCACAGTAAGTGCCTCATTATTCAGATCAGAGGCCTTAGGTTCTCAGGTAAGTTTGGTAATTTTTGTGTTTGGTTGGTTGGGTTTTTTTTAAGTAACAGCCTCAGGCCAGTTGAGATGTAAATTCATGTGAATTCCAGAACATCAAAGTGTTGGCAAGAGATCAATGCAGAAAGGATCAGTTTGTTCTTAAAACACCACTAAACCTAATTATTTCAGTGAATATTCATAGAGTCAATAATAGGAAAGGTGAGAATAGCTATTTCCTAGTTGTCATCTGTTTAAGTGGGAATTCCGTCTAAGTGGATGATAGCTACCTAAAAGCCCGTTGACAGTGAAGCTATGCCAAGAAATACCAAAACACCACTGTGCATTAAAATGAGGCCTTTCTGATTTTTAAATGCATTTAAGAGACACTTACAATGCTCTGACCTTTTCCTGATTTTACATAGAGAAATTCATACTTCTATTCTACATAATTTGGTAATGTATGCTCCTGAGTGAGTGATTTCTTATGTTATTTTTGTCACATCTGGTTTTGTCACATGCAAGAAAACTGACAGGGCTGAACTGGATGACTCTGCTAAAAGCTTGTTTATATACCCTTAAGGAAACGTCTGCTGTCAGAGATGGCCAAATTGCTTTTATTTACTGCCAAGTATAAACTTTAAACTGCACCAGGCTGACTGTCCTGGCACCCCTGCTATAATCAGATGGCCTTGGAGATCCTGCTTCCATAGCATTGCCTTCTAAAAAACTGGCAAAAAACCTTCATGGCCATTTCAAGCCAGGATGACCTTTGAGTTGCTATCAGCCAGAGTCAGAAGGAGATTTCTGGATTCCAGGAGGAATCAAGCTTCCAAGTCAGGCTTTAGTAACCAGTTTTTCAAACCACCTTCATCCCAGACTGGCAAGGATGTAGGCAAATGCTTACCAGAATTCAGACCTCTGCACAAGTAGGCATGGCACAACTCACTCTCATTACATGTCATATGAGGGGCAAACCAAGACTTTTTGCCTATTATGCTTCCTGGCAAGCTGTGACTTCACTCCTTCTTCAGCTTCAGGGTGTGTGTCACCATTTACGGCCATAAGTCTGTTTCCATCCCACTGTGCTGCCTCCACCAACCTCCAGCCAGTGATGCTCCAGTGTTACGTTCCTTACCCTTATGAGGATTCAGTACTGTAGTTGGTTTACAACACACAACACTGGCTGTGCAGGGACCATGCTAGTTTTTTTTCTGCCAGCCAAGGAAGGCTACACTGAAGGCAGATGTCTGTAAAAGCATGTGTAATTCTGAAAATAGTCTTTAATCAGGGGGTGGGGGGAAGTTTGGCATCTTATATTTAGGCAGGATATATTATTGATGTTATTCTTTTGGTATCAGTGGAATTACTAAAGCAATTATAGAAACTCAATATATCTAGGAGTCTGTTGTTCTCACTATTGACCAAAAGAGTCTGCCTCAGTCTGTAAGGAATGAGGAGGGTTATTGGCATTACCCAGTCAGACTCTTTAATTTCTGACCGATAATTTTTATCTTTCAGCAATTTGAAGCAATTAATTTCCTCCACTTTAACACTCACAATCAAGTGTATTGATGTTATTATTATAAAGTATTTGGCAATAATACTTAAGTAAAAGCTATATGCCCTGGTTTTTTTCCCACAAAGCTATGCCATCCTTAAATAGCACCAATGTGCCACATAGAGCCACAGAAGCTTAGGAAATCAGAAAATTTTGCATGAGCAAGAGTTGATTTAAGTTCTCATGGATTCAAGCTTTTAATTTTGCTAGCAACTGTGACTCTTTTTGGAAGCCTTTTTAATGATCTTTCATGAAGTTGAGAAGAATACAGATAAATCTTTCGTTTATCTTCCACACTGTGCAGAGGTTTTTATAGATGGATAAAATCTTCATGTTCTCTGCTTACAGAAATGTGATAGAACTTGAACAGTTTGGAAATCCAATAAACATGATTTCTTTCAGTACTGAAGATCCGAAATAATCCCTTAAATTTCAGTATCTTATCTGATCTTTCTGTCTCCTTTGAATTTTTAGTCTGGAAGATAAAAGTCAAGCTCTAGGATAATTTCTGTGGCCTAAGAGTAAAGCAGCTGAGCGTTTAATCTGTTCTGAGCTGTTTTAACACTTGCCTTAGAATTTTTTGCAAATATTTTCTGGTATGTCTAAGAATGTTTGTGTTTCAGTTTGAACTACAAAGATGCAGGAGTACTTGAAAAAATACCAGCCAAAGCATAGATTTAGTGATTATGAAGTCACTTGCATACTTTAAAACCTGAAGGAATCCAGAGCAGATTATATTCCTTTAAGGACTCGAGCTGCACCTTCTACAAGGAATTTTCCATGGGGGTTCCTGGCACCATTACAGCCATCAAAGTGAAGAATATTCAACAACAGCCATCTCACAAACTACTGTGGGGATCTGGCCTAACCTGTGGGATAACTTTTTATTGAAGTGAAAAACAAAGGGCTGCTAAAAGTAGAAGACTTCCCTTATCTGCTTTGCTCTCATCCCAAATTGTTTTACACTGCAGTTAAACCCTAATTCTGAGGGCTTGTGAGTGCCTTAAGAATTCCTCTGCCCTCCTTTCTGTGTTAGCCTCTAGCTTTATGCTTTACTTTTAGGTAGAATAGTAAACAATTTCATCCATTTATCTAGGTTAATATGTGGGCTTTCATATACACAGCTACTTTTAGACAATATAAATACGGCTATTTAGCTTGTTTGTTGCTACAGTAAAGTCATATATATGTTTTTAATTATTTTTTGAAGGGGGTGATGTTGACAGGTGTGGAAAAAATAATGCTAGGCATTGTTTCTGTTGCTGCTGCTGTAAATTAATATGTTTATAATGAACTGAAATATTAAACTGATCAGATAAAATGAATGGAATTTTTGCCAGAATGAAGTTTAGTATTATTGTCCTAAGTGAACCCCCTCCTTCCCCATAAGAACTACAGGTCTTAATCCAACTCATCAGTAATTGGCAAACAGTTTTATATGCTTTTTCCATTTCTTTTGGAGCAACTGTACTCTGCTTTGGATCTGGTTAGAGCAATTTGTTATTATTTATTATAGACCAATTTGATCTGTCTTGTGTGGCCACTCATGGGCTGCTCTTGCTTCTTTACCAGCATTGTTTTTAGACAAAGAAGAGTGGATGAGGGCAGAGGTTGGATATGGGCATGACGACAGCCACAATCCAGTGCCATTTAGGTGGTGTGATCCTGGTGACTCAGAGCCTGTGGTGGTCCCAGGTGAGGTCATCCTGAGGCCAGGGTTGTGTGAGAGCAGATGGGAAGACACCTAGGGCAGTATGGCTTCTCCCTCCTGCCCTTGAACAGGATGCACTTTGGGCACAGACAGAGCAGTGACTCATTACTGCGGTTTTTTTGCTTTTCTGATGTCAGTAGGTCAGGTGAGACTCAGATGTAGTTGCAGGATGAAGACCAGAAATTGCAAAAGACTGTTTCTGGTCAATCAATGGCATTTGTTGTATGAAATGTCATGCAGGTAAGTGTATGGACATGAAAAGAGAAAAGGCTCATGGTTGGACAATGTGAGCAATGGTAATGCAGTGACATCCATCTGCTCTAAATCTCATTAATATCTCACAAAGACTAATGAAATCATTACAAAAGTCGAGTGATAACCAGATCAGAGAATATATAGAACAGTTTACAGCATGAGCTGAGAGTTCAAATCTATATCAAAATGTTCTTTTACTCTGAACAAACCTTAAAGTTTCATAAAATAAAGTGATCAACAGTAAAAGGTGAGGCAACCAAGCATCTGCAAGGAGAATCATATCAAAACCTGTAATATCTCCTTTCTTGCATTAAATAGAAATATCGCAAACAAGCACATTTCCAGCTCCTAATTTACACCTTTACAGCTGATAAAATGTGACATAATCCCCTCTTCAATAAAGCAATCAAAAAGTGGAAAGTTAAAAAAGACTGTGAAATAAAGTAGACTTTGAGGATTTACAATATAAACACTAGCTACTGTTGGAACTACAAAGCAATTAAAACTGCTCGCTGAGATTACTTTCTTCCTCCTCTAAGTCCTCTCTCTTTATTCTACACCCAGTTAATTTCCTATATCTGTTAACTCAGGGCACCTACAGTGCAATTACTTTAGTTCTGTGCTAAAGTTGTGTATGCATCAAGGTTATGTTTGCTCCATTTTGCCCAATACCATAGACTATGTTTTTCTTTTTCCTATTCTGTCCCACATTGGTGTTTTGGTAGAGGAGAAGCATCTGCTTCCTTTGTGGCCTCATCTTGTTTGATCCACAGTCTCTGAAGTAGCAGAACAGGCTGATGTGAAGTTATGACAGCAAGAAATGTGGCCTCTTGGTATTTATGCTTTAGAAATTGCTGTTTACTGCAGTTTCTGGTACCTTGCTTGAGCACTGATCTATTAACAAACTGTTTGGAGAACAATCAATACGGTTTCATATTAATGAGTAGATAAAATGCATGTCTAATTTGTACTAATAAGACTTTTGAAAATGCTTGTAATGGGACACCCCTCCTGCAGTGGGGGTAAAAATATTAGAAGTTAGTGTAATTTGCAAACTTTCTTTGTATCTACACATAAGCTCTGGAGCACCCAGAGAAACTGAATAGTCAGCAGCTTTGAAAATTAGGCTATGTAGATTGTAGATTGACAGATAACCACGGAGCTGCAAGTATCCCCTGTACGTGTTCCTGAAAATTTTGAATCTTTGGCATTCAAACTTTGCAACATCTGTTCTAATTTAATATTTTAGTATTGTTATGAAATTTTCTTCCATGGTCACATCTTATCTCTTCAGTCTGTGTCCTTATTTCATCTAGTATGCCAATTAAGCAAGAGGAAATAGCCTGAATATTTTATATAGCAATAAACTGACATAAACTGCTCTAAACTAATATATGTTGCCCTAAGTAATTCTTCTTCATCCTTCAGCACTGAAAGTACGCAACTTCATTTGACATTAGGTTTTTACAAGATCCCTAAATCCAACACAGATGGTAGCTCTTGGAGAAACAGAATCTCTTTATTCTTCCTAGACAGGTCTTAGATTTTTGAGGAATAACATAAGCTAACAGGAATAAATATAGTTGGTAGCTGAGTCTAAACAAAGACATGGTACCTTCTACTCCTCTGGAAAATGTGTTACGGGCAGGAGCCATGGAAGCGTCTTCATCCTGTTGAATTCAGTGATAGGGTACATGCTAAAAGGATCTTCAGCCAGTGTAGCTAAAAGTGATACAAACCGAGCCAAAATATTTATACATATAAGACATAATGTTGAATTGCTGAGTTCACCTTTAAAATAAATGATGTTGCTTTGGAAGGGTAATTCTCTTCATACTTGTTACATGATCATCAAACAACCTTAACACTTGTTTTCAGTGTGTCTGTTTTGTCACTTAATTGCCTGCTATAATGTCCAGAAATTGCATTTTAACTATGCCCAAATCAAAAATTAATCCTCTCTCTCCTGTCCTTTTCTTCTGCCTCCTTCCCTGACGAGGGACAAGGAAACATTACAGTAGAAAGCAGTGCCAGAACTTTAAAGACCAAGGGATAAACTTGATGGGGAACTTAAATGCTTAAATGTTTCCCAATTATTCAGAAGGTCCCAGATGAAAAGCAATTTCACTGGTACAGGTTCAAGGACAATACATGAGTCTTTTCATAGTCATTGGCTTTATATTCTTGATTTCATTTTCAAGATGGATTGTACCCTGGGCTGAAGTGCAAAGCACTTTTGAGTTCAGATGCCTTCGTCTCATGATTCTGCACTCATTCAGTATAGATGTATGGTAAAAAGCCAAAACTGAGTCCTTGCTCTGAAGGCCAGACTTAACCTGGCCTGCTGTGGTCTTCCAGATGAAATACAACTTCTTACAGACACTCAGGTTTGAATGTAACTCATTTGGCTTTGAGCAAACTCTCAGCATGAATTTCTGCTTTGTGTTTTGTCAGAAGGAAGGAGTTCAGCTGGAGACATGTTACCTATCTTTGCCTTTCCTCAGTGTTTGAGACAGCAAACATCATAATTTTCAGAAAGAGAGGTGAACTATCCTTACCTTCATTATCTCAAATTAAGATCTGAGAAAAGCTTGAAGTCTTTCTATAAATTCCTTTTTTAAGATCAAAAGGCAAAGATTAAGGGTAGAGAGGGGAGAAGCAATTTAAATGTCCTGCTTGTGGTTTCAGTAAAATTTCTTCTCTAATGTCTGTTTGTGGAGCTTCACGCAAGTTTGATTTCTTGAACCTTAAGCATTATTTTTGCATATATTGCCTTGAAATATGACCAGAGACAAGACTTGAGGAAACAGCATGAAGCTGAGTCAAGGGAAGTTTAGGCTGGAGAGCAGGAGAAGGTTTTTCAGCCAGACGTTGGTTGGGCACTGGAACAGGCTCCCCAGGGAAGTGGTCACAGCACCAGCCTGACAGAGTTCAAGAAGTGCTTGGACAATGCTCCTGGGCACATGGTATGATTCTTGGGGATGGTGCTGTGCAGGGCCAGGAGCTGGACTCAATGATCAAACTCAGCATATTCTGTGATTCAATGATTCTATGAAGTGCTGTTTATTATCTCCAAATTTAATTTTAACTCACTTCCTCACTATTCATACCCTTAGCATATTTTTGGAATACAAGCAATTCCTTAGAATAACTTTATTTAATAAATGAAGTTGCTCTTTTATTTAAAAAGGTCTGCATGCAGGTTTCCTTCCTCCTCCAGCCTTTTTGGACTTGTTTATGCACCCCTGAGACATGGGGCTTATCTCAACCTAGGGAAAAAAATTTTTCTTCAAATGTCTCCTGAACATTTTGACAGCAGATCACTGACACTCTTGGAAAGGAGGGAGCACCTGAAGGGTAAGAATTCTCAGAATTCAGTAGGAAAACTTTTCCCTTAATTCACCACCCACACTTGCACTCCTCCCAAGGTCTGCGGGGATTAAGCAGTCAGAGGTTATCCAGAATCCCTTCCAGCAGCATGAAACCACAGGGGAAACTCCATCCTGTTTTAAGGGAAGAGGGAGTGATAATCTCCAAAGTCAGTCATCGCTTTAGGAGACACTTCAGAGATTCACAGCTGTTGCATTTCTTATGAAAACCCTGGAATGCAGATGTAATAGCTAGCGGATTAGTGAACCCCTGCGCATCTGGTAATCTAATGCTGGGGTTAGCCTGTCTGGATTGCAGAGAGCACAACTGCATAGTACAAAATTGCTTTGAATTTCCTCCCTGCTCAAAATACAATGTATCCAAAAGCTGTTGAAGTCAAAAAGATGTGTGCAGAAAAAGGATGCTTTGGTTGGATCCCAGAGCCGTGTTGTGGCCTTTCCTCTTTCAGATTACTTAATGGAAATTCTCTGTTTTGCGATGGGGTTTTTTCATCATCCATCCCCATGACAATTGGTTTTTGTGATCTCTGGTTCTGTTATTTGTGTCACTTAGTTCTGAAAGTGGGAACATTTTCCTTCTGTAATAAACTACTGCCTTTGTCCAGGTGGTGCTTCCAGCACCATATGTTGGGGCCTCTTCTGTACTTGATTTTATCACATGCTCTTCTGGTCAGTGAAGGCTCTTGCATGATTTCATTGTAGGAGATCACAGACTACCTGAACCTCACATAATAATGTCAATCTTTCATTTTACTGGGAGGCTAAGGCAGGAAGAGATTTCAAAACTCCAAAGAATATGAAAAGAACACCACATAGCAGCCCAGAGGCTTTAAAAATATTTTTCTGAAGGTTTTTAATACCTTATTTAATAATAGACCACCCCCTTCTGAAGATGAGCTGTACTAGTATTTTCTAAGTTCCATGTAGGAGTGTATCTCAGGAGACAAATACACTAGGGATCCTCTTGTGTGGAACAATGAAAAAAGAAACTTAGCAGCCTTGGCTGCTTTACTCTAGAATAAATAATTCCTGTAATCCACTGCTGTACATTTTTTTCTATTCCTAACCCAGCGTGTCCTGCTGTAAGAAAATCATGTTATACCGAAAAATTGAGGTAACAGGGGATTCAGCTGAAGTATAATGAAAAAACAACAACTTTGGTCTAGTATGATAGGTGGAAATGTGCATATACACATAAATGTACATATGAACATAAATATGTGCAACTTTAAATACATAAATATGCCGTTGCATATTTAAGATTCATACCCTGTATAAATAGGTTTGTAATTCACTGAAGCCATATATTTTGAGTGCTTTGGGGATTTACATGTTATTGTTAGGATAGTTTGCAGTGAATTATTTCTCAGTTATTGGTGTTTTGGGCCTCCTCTAAGGGAAGACCCAACTTCACAGGCTCAAATTAGAACAGATATACTTACAGAGAGCTCCTTACAGTCACTTGTATAATACAGGCTTTCCATCAGTTCCATTATGATGTGTTACATATTTTTGTGCTGTGATCAATGCAAGGTTGATAGCATGAAAGGAGATAGCTGAACATCTGTTACACATTTGCATTTCAGGTGTGAGCATGAAAATAATCCTTCATTTTTCATATTTCACCTTGTGTACTGGGCACCCAATTCTCAATATATTATATCCTTCTATATCCTAAAAGTGTAACTCCACTATTTCTTCATATTCTGGGTCCGATTGTAATTTCATGCTGCTCTAAATTAGGTGCTGCCCATTAAAATGAAGGATCTAGATCCTGATCTCATTGTGTGTAATCTGAAGGAAGTCTTGCAGATCAACAGAGCAACCTTGAGTTTTCATAAGTTAACTGTAACCAGACCCAGCTCCAACTGCCTGTGTATAAAAAGCTGATATGAATGACATCACAGTCAAGTCTGTGTTATTTGTTCTTTCTCAAGAAAGTAATTTATGTTTGCTGTTAAATATGACCAGAAATCTTCTAATAAGTCAGTCATGTTGAGCAATTAGCTGAAGGCTGACAGAATAATCATTGTTTGAAGCACTTCTCAGCTGATACTTACAATTAATTTTCTTTTTTTTTAACTTAAGATTCCTCATATATCCTGTTTCCATGGAGAAATTCTGATACGTGCTAGAGTAGACATCAACAACAATAATTAGAGCCCTGAAGACAGCACTTCAATCTTGAGAGAAAGATAAATGAAAAATTACGTGGTCATTAATGAAAAAACTTCACAAAATCACAGAACAAAACAGTTGTAAGAGACCTCAGGAGAATATTTGGTCCACATTTTCATCAGAAAGGGAAACTAGATGAGATAACCTAGCATCCTCCTCAACTGCATCTTGAAAATCTACAGTGATGAGGACTCTACTGGTTCCTGGTGAGGTTGTTCCAATGAAGAATTGTTCTCATTGTAAAAAAATGTCTTTCTTATGTCAAGGAAGTGTCTTCTGGTGCAACTTGTACATTTTGCCACTTGTCTTCACCATGTGACTCCTTGTGATGCAGGAACATCTGTATTCTTTGTAGCCACCTTCTAAGTACTGGAATTCTTTGATGAGGTCCCTTCTGATCCTTCTCTTCTTCAGGGATAAAAGGCCTAGCTCCTTCTGTCTTTCCTCACAGGTCAGGTTCTGCAGCTGTTTTTCCTTTTTTGTGGCCCTCTTTTAGACCGTCTTGTGTCTTCCTTGAACTGTGAGACCAGAAGGAGACACGATGCTTCAGGTACTGCCTGACAAGCTCTGTTCAGAGTGTGGTGATCCCAGTCAGTCTTTGCCAGCAATGCAGCTGCAGCTGCAGCCCAGGATCTGATTTGCCTTTTGCTGCAGTGTCAAACCAGTGACTTGTGTTCAAGTGATTGTCCCCTGAACTTCCATGTCCCTTTCAGCAAAGCTGCTCCCCAGACACACAGGTCACAGCCTGCGCTGGGCCCTTTGGTTGTGTCATCCCAGGTGCAGGACTTTGCACTTGTCTCTGCTGCACCTTGCACTGCTCTTGCCAGCCCCACCCTTTCAGCCTGTCTAGGTCTCTTTGTAAGACGGCATTGTCCAGAACATCTGTGAAGATGTGGAAAATCAAATCCTGAGGAACCCCCCTTGTGACAGGCTGTTAGCCTGAGTGAAAACCATTGATAACCCCTCCCTGAGTGTGCCCTGCTAACCAATTTCTTACCCATTTCACAGACTACTCACCCAGTCTTGCCAGTTTGTCCAGGAGAAGGGTGTGGGAAAATTTCTGTTCTTAATTCAGTTTCTACCCCAGTAGCTGAAAGAACTACGAGTAGAGAGTGGAAATCCTGATTGTTGTACAAACTGTGTTCACTCTCAATTGCCATGTCCAGTGCATCATCCTAATACCTGCATAATTATATTTTCCTCTGTATAAGAAAATACTTCTCTTCACTTTTAATCCAGAATTCCTACCCTGATGTTTTGAGAATTATGCAAAAGCAAAGTCAACTTTATTGGAGAGAGGAGATTGTGTCTGCTATAAAAATCTTCACTGTAGCTGTTTTGATATGGTCTCTGTGAGTTCTTTAGCTTTTCTGTGTACGACTGCACCCATCCTGTCCAGCTTTGAGATCACTGGATAGGGGTGGGTACTTCCAGCAGGCTGTGGATATACTGTGTTTTGGCAGCCCTCCTTGGAAAGACTTGCTACTGCCAGAAAATTCACCTTCACTGAGAGCCTTGGTCTAAACAGAATCCTTCATCCACTTGATAAAAGATGTTACCTGCTGTCACTCTTTAGTCTAGGCTTTATGACTAAATTATCATGGTTTAATTAAGTTATTCCTGGTCTAACACTGTGATAGAAGCATAACTGAGAAATGAATATCAGGGAACGCCACCTCTCTAATCTGCATTTAGAAAAGATCATCTACCAGTAAAAGCCTCCTTTACTAAATCCACACATATTCAAGGTTACATCTCATGATCTTTAGTGAAGCATTTTATCAATGATCTTAAGTACCATGACTGAAAATCATATTTTCTATTTATTTCTGTTATCAAACTCTATCTTTCAATACAAACTTCTAGATTTCCTGTCTTCGTTGGTTTTTAACAGATACATTGATCACGAGGATTAGGTAGAAGTAAGTCTCCTGAATTGTTATTTATTTTTGCTCACATGCATTTTTAGTAACTGCATATGAATGTTTGTTCATTGGTCAGTGTAAGAGAAAGGATCCCAGCCAGTAGCAGCCATAACACCACAGTCTCCACAGAGTCTATATATGATCCACACCCAAAATCAGAACAGTTTCTTAAAGTGAAACATTTCAATGCACAAAAACCAAACACTATATCAAGTTAACTGATAATATATATTTAAAAACAGGTTTGAAAGTCTATAGTAGTGATTTTGATTTAGAGGAAGAAAACTCAGCATTCACAAGGTTACTAAAAACTCTTACTTTTAAGATGAATGCCCATATTAAACAAAAAACCCCAAACTAACCAACGAACCAACCAATCAAGGGAAAAAGGCCAAGTGAATTTATGCAAAAATATGTCATTTTGTAAACTATGCAGCATTTGTTTACTCAAATATATCTAGCTATAAAGTGATTACTTTCTTTATCCCTTCATTACTAGAATGAACTGAAGCTATTTTCAACTTTCACAGGGGAAATATTTTAGATAATTAAAAAGAATGCTTTCTATTATCTTATCACTTTGCAGTTGCTGACAGTCTTAACACAATGTATCAAGCTGATGAGTGGACAACATCCTCTTTGAATAGATAAGGCAATGCTGTTCAACTCTCAGCCATCTTCCCCTTAATTCCCCGGAATGTCATTATTTGTCTTCTAAAATTAACTATCTGAACGAATGTATATGACTTGCCTGAAAACTTCCATTTTCTGAGTCTCCATTGTAGACATTTTAAATATATACAGTTAATCCGAGTAACAGCAAGTTATGTGAGATAAATCATGTGATGGAGATTGGATTTTGTGAGAACGAAGAAGGTGGCAGGAACAAAATCTGTGTTTGCATTTGTAAAGTTTTCTAAATCTCTTTATTTTTGGTAAATGGTTGACTACCTGTGTCAGGACTAACAGAAATGGCATTGATCAATGTGCATTTACTTAGACACGTTCAGACTGAAATTTGTCAAAGATAAGTGAAGATAGCAGGATAAAATAACTTCTGTTGTCTTATGGAAATTATTTATATTTCTTCAAATTATAGGAACCTCTAAATGTTAACTACAGCAACAGGTTATAAAGGAAGGCAAAAGCTGCATTTCAATCTGTGTATATGATTCATGGAGTTCAGCAAAATATCACTTAGGATATTGTATTACTTGGGACCAAACACCCAAATACTACTTTAAAACTTTTCTCATAATTTAAAAAGGCATGGGTATGACTTGCTTTCATGTCACTTGAAGAAGGAAGGGATAATTTATTTTCTGCTAACAAAAAGAAAAGAAGTGAAAAAACTTAGTGTTTAACATGTATTCAGACTAATTTACAAAGTGAACACTAATGAAGTGTAAGGCCTGTATACTAAATGTAAATAACCTCCTACCTAAACAGAAAATATGTTGTGCTGGGTCACAATTCCTAAAACTGTTAAGTGAATTAAGCAAAGGACTTGACCATATGAAGATGGTGAAGATATGAAGACTTTTAAAATACAGTATTTTGCTCAAATTCCCATAAGATTTATTGGCTACCAGCAAATTAGTTAAACAAACATAACAATTACAAGAGTGCTATCAGGTCACATCTCCATTTTATGAGATGGTGAAGCACATGCAGTTAGGATCTACTGTCCAAAAAACCCCACAACCTCCTCTAACAATACCAGAAATATTTTCAATTGCTGTTAATCAATTCACTGAAAAATGCAGTATGTTTTTCTTGTCTAAATACAGGCCCTATTATTATTTTACTTTTGCCATCACTTATTTGTTGGATTTAAAATTGCTGATTTACACTGGAAAGTGTGTAGCATTTTTACAAACATAAATTATTTTTATTGAACAAAGGTCTGACAGTAGTAGACACACTATCTGCTGCTCAGGACAGTGACAGGCAAAAAGCTTCATATTTTATTTCCTTTGTGTTGCCAGCTAGGAAGGTTTTTAAAAAATTATATCCTAATAAATTGAACTAATTTTGATTTTCTCCAGCATCCTTTGTTTTCTAAAGGAGTTGAACTTTTTGTGTCCAAATTAAAAGAAAAATATTCCTTGAAAATTTCAGGCAGGGTATGTATGTATGAGTAACAAAAAACATCCTTTAGGTCTAGATTCCAGTGAATTTGTGTCTTACACAGAGTTGACTTTTTAATGATGATTCAGGTTACAACTGCTGCTTTTCTAAAGATATGGAATGTGTAATGCGGATTTTTTGGCATCTAGTAAGATTTGAGTTTATGTTAATCTCTTTTCCTCATTTGAGTTGATACCAAATTCAATACACTGATCTAAGAAGTCACTTACTAAGCTTAACCAAAAAGCCACTTGTTTTCCCAGAACTTAAAAGAGCAGTGGCTCCTTCCTTTGACTGAAACTACCTATTCAGTGGTTCAAATATGATGGTTTATGGGAAGGACTTGGCAGACCAAGTGCTGATCACTCTGATACTAAGATCAGCAGGGCATAACTGTCTGACCCTTGTCTTCAAGAAAACTGGGGAAAAGAGTGGAAACCAACATTCACTTTAAAATGTGGTTGGTGGTACTGCTTGTATGGTGGCGAGATTCTCACAATCTTTTATGGTGAGTGTAAGAGGGGCAGGTCCATTAGCTTAATGAATTTACCTGTGTCTAATTCTACAGTAAATGAAAACAAAATCTAGACCATAAGGTAGACCATGGTACTTATCCCCTACTACAAAAACAATATATTGAGTACAAGTGTGGAAAAATAATCCCTCTGGGAATTTTTATTGATTCTGTATCACTTCAAAGTATTGTGGTGGTCAGCAGCTGGCCTGAAGACCTCACAATAATAATTAATCCCATTTTATAACACCCTCTTTTATAACTGAAGTAATGAAGACATAACTGAAATTGCAGAAGTACCCTGACCAGTGGGTTATATAATCCAGCCAGTGTGGACTGTTGGAGAGCAGGCCCAGGCCGCTGGGGACGCAAGCAGCTGTTGAGCCTGCAGCCTTTGAGCTGTGAAGAGCGGCGGAATAGCCGTGCTCGGTCCGGACCTTCCCTTCCATTTTTTTTCTTTCTCCTTTTTTGTAATTGGGAGACATTGCCAGCATGGGTGCATGGGTTTCAGCACTGGAAGACCCCGTGCTACAGGTGTGGACTTCCTTTTTAACAAAAAAAGGGATAAAATACGACTAACAGGCTTTAACAGCCTTAATCACATGGTGTGAGAGCCACAGACTAGACGTCTCCGGGGGGACTGCCCTGGACTTGGAAAAGTGGAAGCGGGCTGGCAAAATTATAATCGAAGCGGCCTCCATAGGAGATGAGACAGCAATTAATGTGATAAAGCCTTGGAGGCTTATAGTGGACTTGCTAAAACAATTAAAAACTGAGAATAATGCAAGGATGATGCTGAGAACACTGTGGGTGCTGCCCACTGAGGCTGGCAGTGAGGAGAGGGCACCAGGAGAGGCAGTGGGAAGCATGGACGCTGCAGGTGCACAGGAGAGCACCT
>NW_008239289.1:1587643-1598721 GCF_000691975.1 Corvus brachyrhynchos | reverse complement strand
CCCAAGACAGACACGCTACCGGAGGCGGCCGATCCACGCTTAAGTGTCATGCCTGGAAATAACGGTGGACCAGGAAGTCCTAATGTCGCCGCTGCCGCAGCAGCAGCAACAGCAGCCACGCCGCTATTACCGGAGCTGGAGCTGTCCCCAGGATGTATAGCAACAAAGGACACGAGAGAGACCAGAAGAGAGACCCAGGGCCATCGCTCCCCTTCGGAACACCGCAATATCGTCACCGTCGCTACACGGCTGACCGCCCCGCCTGGACAGCACCACAACCAGCCGCACTTGCACAAGCAGAAGCCTCGCACGCCTTCTTCCATCAAGGCGTTCTGCTCTAAGTTTCCCATGGTTCTAAAGTTTCCTGTTCATAGAGTTAAGTTGTTAAGTTGTAACTTTTAAGGTAATAAGCCTGCCGCATGCCACTTTGAGAGTTTGTATCACTGGTAATCCGATTTGACAGATATGATTGTTACATCTCCAATGATGCAATGGGATACATCTCTGGCTGAAAGGGCCTAGGCCTGTTGAGCTGTGTTTGTCACCCTGTCTCCAAGGGCCCAGCAGACAGGGCAACAGATGCCGCTTTTATAATTAAAAACAAAAAAGGGGAAGTATTGTGGTGGTCAGCTGGCCTGAAGGCCTCACAATAATAATTAATCCCATTTTATAACTCCCTCTTTTATAACTGAAGTAATGAAGACATAACTGAAATTACAGAAGTACCCTGACCGGTGGGTTGTAAAATCCAACCAGTGCGGACTGTTGGAGAGCAGGCCCAGGCCATTGGGGATGCAAGCAGCTGTTGGCTGGTTGGCTGGGTGGCCACTGGTTCAGCCCGTAGGGATTGACCATGCGGACCTTCAGATCTGTATAAGGGGAAGAAGACTCAATAAATGTTGGCTGCTGTGCCTGAACCCAGTGCATCTTGTCGCTTGTCTGTCTCCGAAACTGCGACATCAAAGTTTCCTAACTCGGCAAAGTTGTCCATGATGTATTGAAAATACAACATATGAATATTAATTGAATTTCAGTGATGTAAAGGTGAAAATACCCCCACAAAAAGATGCAGTCTTTTGAACATCACTAAACTGCTGTGAAAAATTTGAATGCAAAAATAACCAAAATGTTTTAATCATTCCTTAGGGGAAAAAATCTTATAATATTGGGACTGTCTGTGGATTACTGCCATTAAAAGCAATAAACCAAATTTAGCCCTGCAGCACAATTGGCTTATAGGTATTGAAAAAGCAGTATTTTGGAGTTAGAACAGCACAAGAAAGCTTTGGGAGAACAATTTGCCAATTAATTTAAACGATCTGTAAAAAAGATACTTTTTGCTTTAGGAAGTTTCAGGGAATATATTCTGGAGGAACACTACAAACTGCTTTGTCATTTTTGGAGAAAAATATTTGGGTTTTCGGGGGTTTTTTTGGTTCATTGTTTGTTTTTGGGGTTTTTTTAAGCATCTTCCCTTGTAAGCAATGGTATGGTGTGCATAAAGAGTTTCCCTGGCTGCTCACTTGTGAGGCCATTGCTTTCAGGTCTCACTGTATTGGATGTTTTTTTAAAACTTGCCTTTGACTGTGTACCTGTTTTACTTTCTGTCTTGAATTTCTGAACACACTATCTGGATGATTTAGTCCACCTGTTTCACATCCCAGATGCAGAGGCTTTGACACTCAGATAACTCAGTGACAGAAACAGAGCATCTGACCCATTCTCACCTTGGACATGACTTTCCTGTAGGAGCTAGTCTTGCCTAACCATTCAGATCCTCAGGGAGATACAAAGGCGAAGGCAAACAAATACACAGGCTTACTCATTTTACAAGAAACTATTCGAAGAAATAATAATATTTAGAACAGGATAAAGTAAAATTTGTCATTCTTGCTGGCTGTCTTCTCAATAACCATGTAAAAGCTACGCTCCCCTCACTTGAATACAATTTCTACTGCAAATCATGATTTTTTCCCCTGTAGTTACTTTCCTTCTACACTTCCTATGAAAAAGTGGACTTTCTCCTCTCTTGGCTCAGCTTACACAGTTGTTTTGAACTCCTTGTAATGGTGTGAGTACTTGTATATTTTGAAAGAAGCATGTGGCATCTTAGTTGTCATATTTCTGCCTCAATCTCTTTACCCAGGCTATTTTTGGGAAGTTGGATAGATCTCATTTCCCTTAAGGTATTATTTTCCTAGACTGAGGTAAGTACATATGTTTTCTTTAAGTAGAATTCATCAGTTCTGAGTGATGATTGACATAGGCATCAAGAGCTTAAAGGTGAGGTATGAACGCTCTGTGTATAGAAGCTAGTTACAAAAAAACATCATCTTCACAGTATAACTAATCCAGTCCTTCATCTGGCTTTTGACATAGGTTTGATGAAATGTCCCCAGAAGTACCTGTTTCTTGTTGTTGACTGTAAAGGGAGGCTGACTGGTAACATTGTATTTGATGCCTGATTTAGATGCCTAAATTTTAGTAAGATGACTCCTACCTAATGTGTTTAGATTTCAACAGAGTAAAAGTTTTCTGTAATATTTTATTTTGCAGATATATTCCTTAATGTACAGATTTTTTCTGTTTCTTTCCTAGCTGAAAGGTATTAAAAGTCCCCATAATCTTTGTGGAGTTGTCATGCTCTGCCTATATTTATTTCTTGTATACAGCAGATTACAGTCAGATTGTAGTACTACTAACAGTCACAACTAGATGTGCAAAAATAAAATCAGAATGTCAGTCACATTATTGGGATTACACACGCATTACCACCTGCAATCAGCAGCTCATATCCTGATGAGACTGAGAGGTGTTTTGCATTGACTGAAGTGCACTCAACTCAGACTTGAATACAACTGAGTATTTTGCAAAAGATAAAAATACCTTTAGCTGCATTTGTAGGTGGGAAATGCAAGGTAGATAATTTTTTCTGACTTCTTTTCAGCTTTCCTTTTTGTCTCCCTGTCTTTCTGTCCTTTTCAGTGGCTGTCCTCCTTTCTACCTGTCCCTTTGCCTTCAACACTTTTTGGGCAACTAAAAGCCTTGCAGAGGTTATTGATTTTGTCCAGGAGTACCTGAAATTGACATTATATACTCAAAGTCATCCCTTATGTAAGACTGTGTAATAGAGCCAGAGGAAACTAGATATGCCACCTAGATGTTTTTGTGTGCAAGGAACACACCCATATGATTTTTGTATCTCTTTGTTGGTAACGCTTTAATGAAAAGGAGATGAAGATGCAAGGGTGTCGTGAATGAAAGGGAAGGTGCATGAAGATTATGAGCATGGGTTTCTAGGATTTCCTAATGCTCAAAAACATGGAGACTTTATCCTCTATATTTCTCTGCTTTATTACAGATTACCACAAATATGCAAAATTTACAACTAACAAGTAAACTGTCACCAAAAAAAATAGTAAAAAGTCACCTATAGCAAGTATACTTACAATTAATAAACGTATATATATATGTATATATGCACCAAGCTATTGCAAACTAATATCAACAATCAATAATATAGTATCAGTCAATAGTATGTCAGCCGTAGTATGATAGCAGCAATCAATCACAGAGCAACAATCACTAAAAGCAACTGCCAATTAGGTATGTATTATTACAAGCTACTATGAACTTTTCATTATTGAAGCAATTTATCAACAGTGTAATACCAGATACAGACCATCCCAAAGTGGGGGGCAAAATAATCCCAGCGGTGAACCCAACCATCCCAGAAATGAGAACACAAACAAAACTTACCCCAAAGTGGGTCCAAAATGGGGGACCAGTGAGATTACAGGCTGTCTCACTTCAAAGGTGATCTGTGGTACAGAATCTCAAGTGAGCACTCAAGATCTCATAGAAAGTTAATGTGGAGAATTCAATCTATCTAGAAAAGAAAAAGTGTGTGTGGCAAGATAAGCTCCCAGGAACAGAGACTCAGCTTTGAGTAGAAATTAGGGTTGTTTTATAACACAGACATAAAGCAGCATAGAATATCATTACTTCATGCAGCCAACCGATGCTTCAATTTAATTTTTAAACTGATGATGAGGTTTTATATTCTTTCAGAAAAGTTTCTGGTTTTCTTAGACTGTTTTCCACCTTCTCAAATGATCAGGTGTCATTTCACTTCCTTGTGTTTGCACTTATTGATAGTGTCTCAGGATGTCTCCTCTTTCTAGGTACTTCCAAGAGACCAGCTGCCCTTTTCAAGGATGTTACTGTTTCATAGGCCTAGTTCCCAGGTTCACAGCTTCCAAGCTGGCATTTTCTGTCAGTATTTTCCAGTAGACATTGTCTTCTGTTCAGCCGTTTTTCCCTCTGACCAGGCTGTCTCTCAGGCAGTTCACATCACTGGTACGTCTAAGCAGGAATCTTGTTGCCGGTCTGAAAACAAACCTTACAACTTCTCAAAGTTCTAGTTTTGTTTGTCAGATGTTCCTTAGGTATCACATTAATTCCAGCTGCTATCTTAATTTTTATTTTAATTTGGTCTCTATTCTGTATCACGTTGTTTTTCAGCACTGTAACGTTTTCAGAGAAAACAACAACAAAAACATTACAGCATTCCAGAACTGTAAAGTGGAGATTGCACTAATTAAAAGTCAGGTTTGTTCATATGGGAACAGGCTGTGGAAATAGATCAGAGAACACAGAGGATTTTAGGCTAAGCCTAGCATGAATATTTTTGAAGATTATGACAAATTATCTACTTTTTGGTCACACTTAATGCAAATTTGTATAGCTTATGTTTTTTGAAGGCTTGAGACTTTCAGAGTAGTATTTGTCTATTCATCTATTATGTAAAGGTCAGGAGTACACAAAAAAAAAAGAGGCAGGAGATACACTGTGAAGAAATAAGAACTAATCAGTCTCCAGAACTCGACTGCACATAGCAATTGCTCATTCACAGAATCACACAACAGTTAAGTTTGGAAGGCATGTCTGGATTTCTTCTAAGTCCAAGATGTCTGGTCAAAACAGGATCAACAAGAGCAAGTTGATCAGACCATGTCTAGTCTGGTGTTAAATAACTTTAATGATGGAGATAATACAACCTCCATAGGAAATATGTTCCAGTCTTAGACCACACTCACAGCAAAGAAGGTGGGTTTTATGCTTAAATGGAATTTCCTCTATTTCAGTTCCTTCTGTCCGACTACCATTGAGAAGTCCCCACCTTCTTTGCTTATACCTGTGTGACATTTAGAGTTATTGATAAGATGTTCCTGAGACATTTCTTCTCCCAAGGCCAAACAGTCCCCACTTTCTCAGCCTCTCCTTGTGTGAAGGGTGCTGCAGTCTCCTAGTATTCTTTAAGGTTCTCTGGTTGACTTGCTCCAGTACGTCTATTATCCAAGAGATAGGCAGCCCACAACTGGACACTTTACTCCAAATGGGAGGGAAAGGATGACACCCCTCAAACTGCTGGTGATGCTCCCTGTAAAGATGGAGGTTGTTGGCTTTCTTTTCACAAAGGCACATTTTTGCCTTATGCTCACCTTGTGGACTCTCAGGGCCTTTTCTGAACAGCCATTGCCCAGGCAGTCAGCCTCCAGTGGATGATACATGGGTATTATATTTCTTCCATAATACATGGGGTTATTCCTTCCCAGAGGCAGGAGTTTTGAATTCCCTTTGAACTTAATCAGATAACTTGTTTTTCCGCGTCTCCAGATTGTCCACAACCCTCTGAATAGCCGCAGAGCCATCTCGTGTATCAACCACTTCTCCCAAATTTATATCATGTGCAAACTTGCTGCGGGTGTACTCTATCCTATCATCTAGGCCATCCAGGACTGGTAGAATATTGAAGAATTAAAAATTGTCATATTTTTAAACCAGTGAGTATGACAACATGGAGAAACACTTCTTGTGTCTACTTCAAAATATTTAGATGGGAAATAGCTTTTGTACAGTTATTTATTTAACTTGGGGTTTAGAACTGAAGTAAAGCAGCATAAGGAGAAATAGTATATCCCTAGCCTCAAAAATCAGGACTTTTCATGTTTAATGACAAATCACAGAATCATTAAGATCATCAAGTCCAACTTTTAATGAAGCACCACTGTGTTCAACAGTAAAACATGTCAGCAGGTGTGACATCCACATGCCTTTTGGACGCTACTAGGGATGGTGATTCTACCACTTCCATGGGCAGCCTGTTCCAATGCTTGACAACCTTATCCATGAAGAAATATTTCCTAATATCCAATCTAAACCTCCCCTGGTGCAACTTGAGGCCGTTACCTCTTGTCCTGTCAGTTGTTGCCTGGGAGAAGTACACTACTTCCAGGTAGTTGCAGAGATTGATAAGGTCCACCTTGACCCTCATTTTCTCCAGTTGCTCCTCATAAGACTAGTGGTCCCTTCACCAGCTCCATTGCCCATATCTGGACACGCTCTAGCCCCTCAATGTCTTTCTTGTAGTGAGTGAGGGGCCCAAAACTGATTTGACCTGCGTGCCAAGGTCACTTGGCACCTCACTGGTGCCAAGGATAGGGGGATGATCCATCCCATAGTCCTGTTGGCCGCACCATTATTGATACAAAAGTGATGTTATTTTGAAGCAGTAGTATTAATTATGGAGATAATTGTGAAAAGTGAGAGAGTTACATTTCACTTTTGTGCTCCTTGTCATAATATCAAGAAGTTACATAAATCCTTGGGTTAGAGAGAAGATCTCTCACTTTAGTATCCCTCCACCTCCTTTCCCAGTACTGACAGACTCTTGGTTTTTTTTCTAGAATTATTCACCCACCAGTCATGCTCTATGTTAGCAACTCTGACATGGCAGTAGCAGGAAGACATCACACTCCATATCTCACAACCACATCAGTATTTTTGCTCTGGTTCTGGAGTTACACATCTTGAAGTACCTGTAAATGTCACCATGCAAGCATTCCCAGGGAGCAGCTCATACCCCGAGTTAGTTGCTGCACAGCAGTCAGTAAGGTGATGCTTAAAACCACAGTTCACAGGTCACCGATATTATTCTGACAGACCATTCAGCAATTTAAATTTTATGTGTCTTAGACATGAGCATGTGACCATGTTTCTTGCTTTTCTTTCATTTCAGAATATGTAATTTTTGGCAGAATTAATAAAAATCCAAATCAGCCAAGGAGAAATTAAAGATCAGGCATAGGTTTAGGGTATGTTTTAGTGCAACTACTCTGATAGTGAAGCAGATATGTAATGAAGTGAGGTTTAGTGAGGTTTAAGATTGATTACATCTGAGTGTTTTGGTGGGTAGAAGACAATAAAATCTGTTGCTGTGAAGTCAAAGAACTTTTAAGAGTTATAGGATTAGCTGTGGTGTGCAAAATCATAAACAGAGGAACTAAGGCTGAAGAATATTTGGTTGGTTCTGTTGGCTGAAAGAAGATCTAAAATAACTTTTGAGCATCAAAGAACAGTATCATCCTGTCCTTTTACCATACTCAAATTAGTAAATTGACTAGCTAAGTATCTAGTTTTTGAAATAAGATTCCATGCAAATTGTGACATACAGAACATGCTGCTCTAGGATTTGTGGTGAGGACACCATGATTTAGCAAATCAGTGACTGAGTAATTACAGATCACTCCAACAAGACTGGACCAAACTGAGAAAATACACCGAGCTACTGGTGAAAAAAAAAAAAAAATCAGAGCTACATGTGTTCTTTAGAAATATGTAAGATGTTCGGAAAAGCCTTAAGGAGCACGTGGTGGTGCTGACCTGTTGAGAAGATGACCACAGCCATTTAAACATATCAGCAAGCTGCCCAGAAAAGGTGGCTGGGCAGAGAACAGTTAGAGAACTGCAAGAGACAGGCTATGAGAACTGTGAATACATTAGACATGTATGCATATGTGCTGTAGATTCTGGTAAATGTGAAATGAAGGGTTAGTGCTGTGCTGCAATACCAGCAGGAGTGCTTGTACCTATGGCTGAAAAGGCAACATTGAGTCAATAAACACACAATTGTGTTGTAAGAATTTTGTGCATGAATGGAAGCAGTTGAAGCAAGAGAATTCTTGGCCTGTGTCAGTCAGAAAGGCAGATGCTCAAAAAGAAAGCCCAGGAGCAGGGCCAGTAGTGCTCATTGTCCAAATAACACCCACTCACATCAGAATGTCTACCTCCAACCCTCCTTTTGCGATACTTTTCACTGCATCACACTCATGTTTTTCAGACTTTTGCTTTCTGCAATCTGAAAACTGATGAATCACAAAATAACCGAAAAGGTCTTTTCCTACAGAGAGTGAAACAGCATCCCTAGAGATCCTTGTATTGAAAGTAATTGTTCAGCATTGTATTTTCCCTAAAGTCCTTGCTCTTTCTGCAGAGCTAGAAGAGAATATATTGTTTTTGGAAGAGCTAAAGAAAATAATGAAATGTATGGGGTTTTTGTTTGCAGTGTTACATTTTAAAATATCCTACATTCATTATGTGCTATTTTAGTAAAAAGGCAAAAATAATGATTATGTTATTTATTATTACAATGTCTTTACTTTCTTTTTAAGATTACAGATTCCTTTCCTAATCAACTATCCATGTATTGATTGACATGTACTGTGCTAAAGCTAGACAATTTCGTTGCTACCGTGTTTATTTTTTCTTTAAAGCTGTTGAAATTTCTGTGTTCCTTATGAATTCAATGTCAGTAAAAATTAAACAGAGTGTACTATTTTCTTACTTTCAGTGTGGTGTTCTAAACGATGTGGATCATTAAAAATACTGTATTATTTATGCGGCTGTATAATAAAATCACAATTACTATGCACTGGTGGTATGGGGCTAAATTGAAATGTTAAAGATAATAATCCATTCACTCACTAGAAAGGGTCAATGACTAGTCTTACACTTGAGCATCTCACTGATCTGCATGATTAAACAATTGTTAATTTTCCTACTGCCTCTGGTTGGGAAGATGAATCTCTTTATTAACTTTCTAAAAATAAGTTTCCATTACAGAAAGCTTGGTACTTTATTAGAAACATGACTGCTTGTGCATCTAATATTTTATCTTCTCAGCTTTCATCTCAAGACATTGCATTAATTGGTATATAACATAACATATGAAGGGTTCTCAATCTGAAAAATGATGGATCACATTAGAAATACTCAGGGAATGGGAGAAGAGAAATTCAGATGGATGAATCAGTGTTACTGGCATATCAGATCTGTGGTTTTGGTGTGTTTTGTATGTGAGAGAATGGCTACTAGCATGTATAGGACTACCTTTCTTCATATACCATTTGGCAGTCCCATTTGAAAAGATTTTTGAGGAAAAAAGGCATATTTCTAGCTTGGTGTTATCTTGCTGTGGTAGCCAAAAGTCCCAGTCTAAATCAGGGCCCTAAGATGTGAAGCTGTAGGAATAAAATTCTCCCATCTCTGAAGTGGTGCAGTCCCAAGGAACTGAAAAAGACATAATTAGAATGTGGGATGGAGATGGAAAAAGTAAAAAAGCACAGAGGGGCAGGGTCAATTTATAAGAAAGGTAAGGTTTTGCATTGGTCTAGAACTTGGAAATTTCATTGACTTTCAGAACAGATTTATGGAAGTGAAAAGATTTATGCCAAGATTTATTCATTGTCTTCCAAGAGTGTCACATAAGCCTTAAGGCTTATGTCACCATTTGATTCCTTCACAGGATTTTTTGTTTGATGTTGTTTTTTGGAGGGTTTTTTTTCTACAGCAAATAGAAAGGCTTCTAGAATCTAATAAGAGATTAAATTTCAGTACGAGTGCCTCCTGCTGTAAAGTTCTACCTATGCTTTTAAGATCCTACAGTTTGTCTTTGACTTACTAGTAAAATCAAGAAGAGAGCAAATGAGAAGAAAATATCTGTTCAGAATATTTGTGTGTAGTGGGTTGACCCTGGCTGGATGCCAGACACTCACTCAAGCCACTTTATCACGCCCCTTTGCAACCAGAGAGGGAAGAAAAAATATGAAGAGTTCATGTGATGAGATAAGGACCAGGAGAGATCGCTCATCAAATACTGTCATGGGAGAAACAGACTCAGGTTATGGAAATTAATTGAATTTACTGCTAACAAAATCAGAGCAGGATAATTAGAAGTAAAATAAATCTTAAAAACACCTTTCCCCCTCTCCTCCCTCTTTCCCAAGCTTTACTGATGCCTAAAGATTTTTTTGTTTTTATATGTTCTTCGTATACTTGTAGCTTTGTAGATTTTTAATATCAATTTTATAGCCTCTAGCACCTTATTACCCTTTTTCACACTTTAGAACACTAGCTATGTCACATTCTTGAAATTCTGTTTAGTCTTATTTTCAAGAAAAGAATTTCTAACAAGGATACTCTGTTTTCCACCAGAACTTAAGAGACGTAAGAAGAAATAGGGAAAAGAAGCCCCTGGAGGAACTCCAAGGGGCTGACCCAAGGGTTGGTTGCTGAGGCAACTGGTCTCTTACAGGATGTACCTGTTAGATATACTAATAAATTAACTTTATAAAAATTGTAAAAATCCTGTACAACACATATGGATACCTATGTTTTGTGCACCTGAAGGCTTTCATTAATGATCTGCTTTTTATACTACTACTACTTTAATATAGTTTGGAAAAGTTTTTCTTCTGATTCCAGGCAACAATACCCACTGCCTCAAAATGGTGCAGGGAGACAGGGAATGGGGGTTACAATCAGTTCATCACAATTTCTTCCTGCTGCTGCTCAGGGAGAGGAGTCCTTCTCCTGCTCCAGCATGGGGTCCCTCCCACAGGAGACAGTTTTCCACAAACTTTTCTAGCATGAGTCCATCTCATGGGCAACAGTCCTCCATAAACTGCTCCAGTGTGGGTCATTCTTCCCTGGGGTGTAGACCTTTAGATGCAGGCTACTCCAGATAGGATTACAAGCCCTTGCAGGAAACCTGCTCCAGTGTGGGCTCCTCCCTCCACAGGTGTGCACGACCCAACCAAGAGCCTGTTTCAGCACAGGTCTCCCCCAGCTTTCTCTCAGGCATCCACCTCCTCCAGCATGGGGCTCCTCCATGGGCTGTGGGTGGATCTCTCCATCCACATGGACCTCCATGGGCTGCAGGGTCACAGCTGCTTCCC
>NW_008239289.1:1567755-1587586 GCF_000691975.1 Corvus brachyrhynchos | reverse complement strand
CCCCCCAATATGTGTTATCACAGGAGCGTTATCACCATCTCTGATTGGCCCAGCCTTGGCCAGTGGCATGTCCGTCTTGGAGCCACCGGGGATTGGCTCTGCAGGGCATGGTTCCTGTAGTACCTAAAACCTGGCCATGCAAACCCAATGCACTGTGATATATAAAACAGCTATCAAAAACACTTGGAATGTGTTCAAATTAGTAAAAATTAGTAAACAAATACTAAGTAAAGATGAGACTAGAGTTTTTTAATAACTCTAAATGAAAGCTGATATCTAGAAACATCAAAGGCTCTTTTTCATAAATGCCTTATACATCTTGTATACGTGTGCTTTGTGCCTAGAAAGACAGTTTCAGCCACACTCATCTCTTTATTCTGATGAAGAAAATTCAAACTTTTCTTTCTTGAGTTTGCATGCTTGTTATATAACTGCAATTGCATTGCTATCACATGCCTGCAAATATTTTTCTCCTGCCATTTTCTAAGTCTTTTATGCACAAACCCAAAAGCTGTACTCTTCTTCATCTTTGGTATAAATATAGCTTGTTTTAATTATAAACTTTTTTTTTTTTGGGTAACACAAAAACTGTGTTCTAAAAACTCTCCTGGAAGTTCTTACAGATGTAAGAATAAGATAAAATCTCCAATCCTCATATAAATAGTGACGTGTACTGCAGTCTGGGAAAAGATCAGCCAGGCTTTCAGTTGGTTTTTTTTGCATTTTACCAGTATAAATTTTTGTATGAATGCCTTATCTCTCTCCTTTTCCACCATAAATGAAGAATATGGCTCTTGAAAGGTGACTTGTGACTACACTGTGTCCTGAAGTTCTCCTGTTTAAACGGCAATAGTGCTGGATTAATCCCCAAGGGTTTTTGACTTCCTCTCTGCAAGCCTACCAAATCTCACCTCAGCTATGGAAGGCCCTTGATGTAAAGTGGCTCTGTGTCTCAGCAACAGCAGGAAAGAAGTGATCTGAAAGAGACCAGGAGTTAGGGGAGTGTATTTGTTTAGATTGCCCACTAACAAAGCCTGTGCCTATTGCATCATGGCCTGTAAGTGTTTGACATTCAGTGTGGGAGAAAAGGATGACTCAGAGGAAAAGTGTCCTTCAACAATACCTTATACTTTTCAAATTTCCTTGGCTATCAGGAATGGTAAAAATATGGATTTAAAAGTACATACATACACCCAGCACTTAAACCCCATCCAACTTTAAAAAGTTCTAGTTCTGTGATGCTGTACTTGTATACATGTTTCTGTTTTGTTCAAAGGTTGTAAAATGGAACCTCTACTTGTTTTTCCTAAGTGTGATTGTATCATTTACTGATCACTTACTGAGATTTCTGTATCTCTGAAAAGACACTCTCTTTGTCATTGGATCCACAGGTGATGTGAGTTCCTCTTCTGACCCATTGAAGTGCCTAGGACTGGCTCCCATGTTGATATTACCTATTGGCATCAGTCTGTAAAACAAGCTGATCTAAAAAATGCACTGAAGGGGTGGCATGTTGCAGTGGGGATACTGCAACACGCATATATCAAACCAGGAGTCCCGTGGAAAGGAAATATATATGGACGAACAGATTCTTGCTAGATGTTTCAGAGATGTTTATTTCTCCAGCCGCATGGCCGGAGCTCTGCCCAGGAACTGTTCCAGTCACGGGACCAAGGGTCCTTCTGCCCGCGCAGGGAACACAAACCAACCAATGGGAACGAGGCTGAGCAGGGGCAGGGAAACCCCGTGTCTGTGCCCTCAGGGCCCCTCTCCCAGGGCTACACGGCAGGGGAGGGACCCCAACACCTCACCCGTTTTATTTTAATAAAAGGAGAATTAACCCCCCTCCTGCCTCAGTTTCCCCACAAAGCATGCTCAGAGAGTCATGTCTCCCTTCTGTCAGCCTTAAGATGTTCCAGAGAATCTGTTTGGACATTTAAAGTCTCAGGAGGGTGGCTTATTTTGTTTTGAAACTGTCCTTGTTATCTCGTGTTTATCCAGTTGTTTTCAATGTTAAGTTTTAAATCTCTTTTTGTTAAAAATAAATGGGTGAAATGTTGGGGCCTGCCCCCTGCAATGGGGTCCTGGGAGAGGGGCCCTGGAGGGGAGGCACGGGGTGTCCCTGCCCCTGGTCAGCCTCGTTCCCCATTGGTTCTTTTGTGTTCCCCTGCGCGGGCAAGGACCCTTGGGTCCTGTGATTGCCTCAGTTCCTCAGCAGAGCCCCAGCCATGCGGCTGGAGAAATAAACATCTCTGAAACATCTATCAAGAATCGGTCCCTATATGTATTCCTTTTCCACGGGCCTCATTGTTTGATATATGTGTTGCAGTATCAGCACTGTAATAGTGCTTGTGTTTGATAAGCCTGTATTACTGGCAGTCTTTAAAAATCTGAACAAAGCAGAGACATCTGTAAATGTAAAGATAGCTAACATGAACCGATACATGCTTTAAATTAATATTTTTTAAAGTCAGTTGGCAGTTTCAGCTATACAAAGAGAAATTCTATCAGTAATGCAGATTTTTTTCTTTAGAATGGCTATGAAGTTATCAGTGCATCTGTACGGCTCTATCTGTACTATTGAAGTAGTGTGGGCATATGTGGTATTGTCAAGCTTGGGTGGCACAAAATAAGTAGTACAAACACTGGGAATATGGAAGAAGTCACTGTATTCTATTCAAATCTAGTGTAGGATTAAAATAGAGAACTAAAGCTAAGGAAGCTGGTAAGCTAAGGGATACAGTAGATGTTTTTAAGTAATACTTTTGGCTCTAAAGCTATCTTTAAAATTTTTCACTTATACCCTGCCCATAGAGTCAATGCAGACCTGTGGCCATGCCTGAAGATGAACCTGCTAAGGATGTGCCTCTCTGCACCTTGGTATTCAGATCCGCAGCTAGCTGGGGTCAAGCCTTGCTTCTGGAAACATTCTTGCTGCTGAAACTACAGGAGGTTAGAAATGACAGGTTCCCTTCCTTCTGCCATAATTTCTAACAGAGAAAAAAGCCTCTGTCCAGCTTAGATGCTATTGTTTGATCCTTCATGAGTGACTGTTTCATACTTGGGTCTCAATGTTCCTTAGAAATAAATTACAACTACACTAACTGATTTCAGGAGTTAAATCAAGGACCAAAGCAGCATTTTCTTCTTAAAAAGTAACTAAACAGGATATTCAAGCCTTGTTTTTTCAGTGAAAAGTTAGAATTTTCCACCCAAGGCTCCAGTCTGAAATTTGACTGAAGTACAGTAATTCTCAGCCATGCAAGCTCTATGAAATATAAAGTGGACTCAGGTTGATACTAAGTTTTTTTTTTAAGTATCTGTTTTATTATTAATATACTTTTAATACCATATCTCTGATTGTTTTACAGACTGACTGCAACTTAAGTTAATGCAAAGACATTAAAAGGTTGCCTTTTAAATTTTTAATGGGAATAAAAATCTACACAGAGTATTGGACTGTGTTGAGCTATTTGGATCTGATCTACAAACAAGCAAATACCATTTCACACTTTGTTTTAAATATTCTCTTGGAAGTCACAGATGCTTCTGATTTGCATTTTTGTAGCCACTGTTTCCTAGGTGCTCTAAATACCAGTTAAATGATCTTTTAGAGGTGTCCAAAAAGTTGAGACCAAATTTCCACCTAGATGAAAGATACTGGGAAAATGAAAGGTGGAAATTAATTAATTTAAATTGTAGTTAATCCCCCCAACAACTACAACAACAAAAACATCAAACAAAACCAACCAACCAGACAAAACCAAACCCACCCCAAAACCACAACTCCTCCCTGCCAAAACATATCAAAAGACATTGGAGACAAATGGAAGCAGAGGAGAGAAAAATAAAGCAGCTTGAAATACTGTATTTCTTGTCTTGCAGAAAGCTGTAATGGACTTGTCAAGAAATTCTGACTGGATTATCAGCAGTTTGAGATGAGGCATTTTTGACTGGACTCATCACCTGGCTGTGACTCAAATGGAGAAGTGAAAAGCCAGTTACCTGATAGGGTGAATTTGACTTTTAGCTAGTTTATACTGTGTTAGAGTTGTGAAGTGTAGGAAAAAAACAAAAAAAATGTGCTCCTCTGCTTAAAGAAAAACTTTTTATGCATTGTTTTCTTCTTTTCTTCTTCCTCCTGTTTCATTTTTAGCTGTTAAATCCCGTAAGTACAGGAATTTTGTGTGGAAGAACAGTAATTTTGCTCACTCACGTGAACCACAGAGTAAAAGCCTGTTTTGAAAATGTAAACCTCTTAAAACATTGCATTTGCCATGTGTACATTATACTTTATGAAACCTTTTTTTGCTGATTTTCTTTTAAATAAGTAGCAACGATTTAAGAAAATTTTCTGCATGCTTTAAAAAAACCCATATGCTACTTCTCTTTCCTTTCTCTGAACAGTGTAGATATCTAGAACTTTAAGAAGTTGGGATTATGTTGGTAACTTCTAATATGACCCTCCTTCCTTTTCAGATCATTCTCTTCATCCTGAACTAGTCCACACAACTACGAGTGAACTCAGGAAATAACAGAGAGGTCTAACATCACAGGCTTGAAGGTCTGCAACAGGTCTCAGCTGCTATCAGGATTTGAGGGAAAACTTTGACTGTCACTCTGGGCCTCATAGCTCAATCTGGAAGATACCAGCTGCTGAGATTTGTGACCTGCTGGGAGAAGCTATGACTCAAATTTCTTTTTCAAACACCAGAAACCAGCATGGGGAGGACACTGCTGGTGCCCTCCAGTGTCTGGAGTGCATGTGCTGGCAGAAGAATGGGGAACTGTGCCTGCAGTTTCTGACTAAGAGATGGCCCGAGGGATCTACTATTGCCCTAAATGGATGCACCACAGAGCTTGTATGTGAGTTATAGATGTTCCTAATCAGTCTAATCTAATCTGTAATGGAGAAGTACCAGATATCCTTTACTATCCCACTGAAAAAAAGCTTCATGTTTATACACCTATGATTTGTTCCTATGCACCTATGATCTGCTCCTATGATTACAGATATGAGGGTATGCCATACCTGACATGTTAACAGAATAATTAACTGGGAAAAACAGTGAGCAAAACCTAAATATTTTGTGCTTTGGCAATAAAATCTTGCTCTGCATTTTAGAAAAAACATGAGATATATCCAGGAAAAGGAATCAACTTATTTAATGAGCTGCTTTATTAAGTCTTTACCCTAACAACAACTATAAAAATAGGTTTATTCTCTTTAGAAATTAGAATCTCTATCCAGCTCAGAGTATAGGATGACTTTGAAAAAGACAAACCAACAAAGTATGGCAGAGAAATGATACTTCTAACTATTGCAGTGAAAACATGGTTATAAACAGAAGTGAGCTTCATTTTCTCTTCTTTCTTCTTTTCAGTTTGACTGTAATGAGCCATGTTCAGAGATCATAGGTTGTTTTACACTGCTGGTGAGTCAACCCAACAGAGGAGAGCTTCTGAGCTGGGACCTGCAGTAGCTTCCAAGTGTGAGTCATAGTCACTGGGGTGTCTATTCTCTGCATTTTCTGGGAATCACAGAGTCAAGAAGGCTTGTCACAGACATCAGCTTTACCAGGAAGTCCTGATCTAAAACAAGAAATGATAAAGATCAAGGGTTCATCAACCAACAGGAGTGCAGACAACTGCAAAAGTAACTGAGTTTGGACTGTGAATACTTGGCTGAGAAGAGACAGTAAGTATTATTCACCCATTTGCTATCACTGTTAAACAAAATGCCTAGAAATACAGAATAATGGAGTAAGTGTGAATATGTCCGCTGTACTCAGCCTCATCCTAGGAAATAAATGAATGAGCATATGTTACAGAAGAGTGGAGATATGAGAGAAGCATAAGAACTTCCTATTTCTGTTGACGAGTTATTGGCAGCTACTACCTCTTAGCATTGTCTGGTGCAATCTGATGCAGTTTACACCTTGCCACAGAAACTCATGTAGTTTCTGTGCTTTTCATCTCTTAATACTGAATATTTGAGGGGCTTTGTTGTTTTTTCACTACATCAGGAATCCCAATAGCATTCTTCCATTTTCCTTTATGATGAGAGTTTGTATCTGCGCCAAGCAATTTGTGGTATAATTTGTAGGAGTTGTATGCTGTCCAGAATGTGCTACACTAATGCCTCATCTCAAGAATGCCAGTAGTACAGTGACTTTCTTTTAATTAACTGTGATGTCAGCTTCGTGTAGGAGGCCAGCTCACAGCCTGTGAACTGAATCTCTAGGTTTCTGATCCAGGAAAGAGAAATACAGCATGCACAGGCAAGCAGTATTTGATATAGTTATAAAAATTTCCATGAGTTTGCTCTCCTAAGATAGAAACCTGATCAACACTTACAGGAACTTCTATTTTTTACTGTTACAAGGTCTGGTCTGCACAGAATAATAAGAATGCTGTGCACACAAAGCATAGGAATTTGCCATTAGAAAATTGATTTGATGAATGAAATTTAAATTGTCCCAAATTATTTCTAGGTATTGAAGGTGAGTGAAGTATAGGGATGGAGAAAAAATTTAGCAATCCATTTGGAGATGGTGTTCATTTTTCACAGTTAGATGAGTCCTATAAGAACAAGTTAAGAAAACTTAGAAATAGAGTCCATCATTCCCCAGAAATTTGCAGGAGAGTATCACTGGTTTCACACTGGTCCTGTCTGACTAAAGCTCAATTCTGATAATTCAAAAGGTGTTGAAAAGTTGCTCACTAGTTGAAAAGGCATCACGATTCTCTCAATAACACACAATTAGGGATGTTGTTTCTGTGGCTTCATATGCTGCAAACCACACCACTCTCTATGGGATTCTGAGAAGAGTAGCAGGAACGCTTTTCTTTGGAGATAGAGGCTACATGCATGGGACAAAATGATGCTTTTAGTAAATATTTCATATTCAAAAAGGGGTAAAATTAAAGCAAAACCCATCACCCAAACAAAAGACATCCAACAAAACAGCTCATTCAACTGAACACAGTGACCTATTTAGTTCTTGGTTTGGTACCTGGCTCTGAACTTAGCTGTACTTTCTTGGGAAATTACTAGGTATTTCCCAAGCCTATGTGCTTTCCCAATGTGCCTTGATGATCATTCTGAATTTGGGAACTGGGACCTTTGAGCCTCTGGATTCAGCTAGGGCATGCTTATTATTCTGGCAGCTCTTTCTGACAGGCCATCTCATGGGCCCACTGGTTTTGCACTGGTCACCACTACTCAGCAACATGACTAAAAGTTACACTGGTGAGCCCTCAGGAGTGCCTGGAATTCAATGCCCTCCATTATGGGGCATAATCCCTACAGAATTTCTTCAGCCTCACAGAAAATATAATTAAATGGCTAAAACTTCTGCAAATTTTTTCCAATAGATGTGTCTCTTTGTGATCCTGGATCTCTCCTCGGGTATGAGGTAACACGTACAAAGGGTCTTTCAGTGACAAAATGAACGATTTACAAAGTCTAGGATTACTCCAAGACATGTATTTGGTATTTATATTCATCCTTCCTAGGGGTCTTTAAATCGCATATGGCCAACCCCTTCTTTCAGAAATCCAGCAATGATACTTGTTCCTATTTTCAGATACAACTTTTCTTCAGAAATTACCTCAGTTTTGAAAGAGAGGTAAAAACTCTTCTGCCAAGATTGCTTGCCTTCATATGGAATGTCTCTCAAATTACAGACTAGCCTCTTTTGCTTTATGTGCTAAGAAAAAATTTTGAAGATTGTGAGTATCGGTAGCTCCTGATGACAACGTCCATAAAAACATAGATAAGAGAGTTAGGATACAATTCCTGTAGTTTGCTATGACATTTATAAGACTGTGTAGTTTAAATATAATGCTACGGAACGTTGTTTTGTGTTCTGTTTCAACCAACTAAGACGTTTTTAGTAAGCAAAACTGGCAAGTGGAAATCTTTGCCTTGAGATGAGCTAGATTAGCACCTTTGTTTCCCCAGTTACATCTTATTGCTTTTGCTTGTTTTCAGAGGAGTTACCATGACACAAAAGTAGGGTAACTCATTGTTGAGTCTTTTGTCTTATTGTATTTTTTGCAACAGCACAGTTTTTAGCACCATTATTGCCAGACAAAGAGATACTGACACTGTCGAGAAAGATAGTTTTGAACACTCAACACAGCCTGACTTACTCCAGTGCCCCAGGCCTCTATTAAGAACACTCCAGCATTACTCTTATGTTTACATTTGGCATACTACTCTTATTATTTGCTTTGTTTTCTTCTAATCAGGGTTCAAAATGCTATTGTATTCCCTTATTACTTTACATTTCTCAATGCTGTCGCACTCTGCATTCAAAAAGCATGAAAAACCTCAAAAGAATTGACCTCCTCAGACTGAGATTGAGCTTAAAAGTCAGATGGTCAATTAAGTGCCTGTAACAACCCATTGAGCAATTTTTCAGTTAGGTACATCCACTTTCACAGTGTCTGAAATAATCTGGGCCAATGTACACCACATAAATAAAAAGCTAAGGGATGCTCTGCGAGACAAGATCCCCTTCTATAAAGAGAAGACACACAAGAAGTGGCACAGAAAAGGGAGTGAACTTCACTGAGAGATGAATTGCTTCTTAATTTTTTCCCCTCACTACTCCAGAAAGACAGTATTATTTTTAAATTCAGGAAAAATTCTGAAAAATTCTTATTTAGTGTAATGGCAAACAACTTTTGACCCAAGCCTGTATTTACAGAAGAATGGAAATGACTTGAAAAAGAAGTGTTAGGCCACAGGTTTGGTAATTAGAAGATCAGATATTATGATTTTGGGCATCAGTAGGGTCAAAGGTTAGAATATTAGCACACCAGTGAAAGTCTGTTCGTTACAACAGAGTTTATAGTGCTTTATTTAGTATGATTTTAGATGTGCCAAATGTTGGTACATCCAGTAATTTTCTCATGGGAAACCATTCTACAGCCTCACAATTATCAGTCTGAGGCAAACGGTCTCTGCTCTTCCCTGCCCTTGCCAGCTAAATGCAGTTGAGCCAGCTCTGTGTTCTCTGTTCAGGTGTCTTGGTAAATCCTCAAAGATGCTCTTGATTTTGTGGAGGCTCCTTGTGTTTAGGTTGAAGTAGGAGGCATTTTCAATATTTTTTCCCTTGCCTCACAACATGCTCTACTCCCCATTTTCCAAGTTCTCTCAATTGGGAATTGAACAGCTTCCTCATTTTACCTAAGTTACTAGCATGGCTAATGCTCAGGATATGCAGACAAATGTGTTAACGCACATGCTAACTCCACAAAACCACAGTACCTTAGGAAGTGGAAGAAATGGCATCCATTTTAGATATGGACTGCATGCTATTTACACTTTTGTTTAAGTTTTTAACCAAGACATTGGTCTTTGTATGACTCTGAATTCTCAGGAATCATTCCAGGTATTCAAGAACAGGAACTTAATTCAAAAACAGTAACAGTCAGAACATATTTTCATGGCTGCTGCTTTGCTTGCAGAAGCATGTGATTTCTGTTTTGTCAGCTTTAAAGAGTTTGCATCCTTGTGCTTATGGTCTGCATTTCTAGGTCAACAGAAGCAACACACTCAGTGTATTTGTGATCTTAAATAACTTTTGCAAAATACTAGTTGGACCAGTCACTTCTGGGATTGGGCTGCCACACTAATTCTCTAAATACCATAAATATTTTACATAAGCTTTTTAGACTACAAAATGCTTGGGAAGAATAATCTTAATATATTAATAATCTTATATATTATTGTAAACAAAACTGTTTTGTGTATATACTAATCTATTAATAACTGAATCACAAATTCATTTTGTTATACCATCACTTATCATTTGTGTTATCATTGCTTATATCTACTTCTTCTGTATCTTACCTTTAAAATTAAATACAAATTCTACAAATTCAGGTACAACTGAGGAAGCAAGGCAAACTATTTCTTTTAACTTCAGGTCAAAAAACCAGAACAGCAAACATTAAGCAAGTATTAAAAGCTTTGTGCAATTTGCATATCATCTTAAGGGTGATACAAGCTTTGCCTATCATCTTACTGATGATATTCTTAGTATTTCCTTCCTTGCTTTTCAGAATAGTGACATTCTTTTCCACACATGCCTAAGTCTGCCAAGTGAAATGAGCTCCTGAAGCGAACTCTGAAGATCAGCATTTTAACAATAACAACCCGAAAAGATTTTTTCAGCTATGCCAAATCTGTTGTGTCAACTCAGACCTGGATTTCTGTTAGTTCTTTTACCACATAGAAAGTTACACTGAAGCTGCAGTGAACTTCCATGTACCCAGATTTAACAAACCGCAGTAATTATCATCCATGTACTTCAGTCCTTTGACCCACATTCTGTGGTCAATTAATAAATTGACAATCTGTAAGGTTGTTTCACACTGTGACTGAGTAAGGATGACAAGGAGAGGGCCCTACATCAGCGGTTTCCTTTCTAAGTACACTTAAATACCATCAAATCCACAATCAATGGCAATGCATACACATGTTTAACAAAGCTTTTAACCTTTTAGCCATCAGGCCATCTGCCTTTCAAGAAATATTGTTCTTGGTTCAAACAGCAAAACAAGTATCTGTCCTACATGTTCTTATGACTGGAATCCCTGGGTGGATGAAGGCCTGGAAAACTCTTCAACTACCCCACTGCCTCTCAAATAAAAGAAATAAAGTTGTAGGGACTACCATGCAAGAGTCATTCTATGAAAATAATCCAGTTGAAACACCATAAATAGTGATGGAACGAAGACTAACTGCTTCTCAGTGACCCCTCTTGAGTCCCCCAAGATCTAATGTGGGTACATATGCAACATGAAGTAGGATATGAGACCCTTTCCTTTAAAGAAATGATGGAAAAAAATATTGTGGGGTTTTTTAACATAAGCACCTCAGCTTTCAAGCGTAGTAACACAAGTGGAACAGCCAGGGACACCTGTCCCAGGCTTGGTGAAAGCCCTGTAGCTGCAGCAGAATCTGGACTGGAGCAGCAACTTGAGATGCCAAAAGTGAAAGAGAGAGCACATCCAACTGTGAGGAACTAATACCTTTATTAAAGGACAAAACCAGCACATGAATTGGATTTGGCCAGCTGTGAACCCTGACTTTAGAAAATTGTACTTTTCTACAAAATAGTGGGAAATCCCTGGCTGATATGACTGCACAAAGCTCTGATTAGGCACAGTCATGTGCAAAGAATGCTGCACAGAAGGTGTTTTATCCTGACTGTAGGAGCTAAAAGAAAATGAATTGTGGGATTTTGAACACTGGTGAGGACAGTAGATGGGAAGAAAGGATTCCTGTGGTAGGTAAATGAAACTAACAGGAGTGGGCTACAAGAACATGAGCTTTCAGGCTATGTTTCAGAAATTTGCTTTATGAGGGCTTTGCTTCATTGATTAAAATAGGTTGAATGATTTGAGTAGCTGGGATTCAGCAAGAAAACACCAACCAATTGCTCCAAAAGCATGGGAGTCCTCAGAGGTAGCCACCTAAGGCAAAACCTGGGTTGTTACACGTGTGTGTGTGTGTGTGTGTGTCTTATAGGAAGCACACATTGTTGTTGAACAGCTCCATCTTTGGCAAGATAATTCCACTACATGAAGGGCATTTTGCTCACTGTTTTTCTGGAGAATGCTCTTCCATGTCTCTTAATTTCATTGACAGAGATTAAAGAAGGTAAGAACTTATAATCAAGAAATATCTTTTTGTGAGACAGAATGATCAAGTAGCCAAGGTAATTTTTTATTCAGTGCTTCTACTCCAAATATTTATAGGAACATCAACAGATTTCTCTAATCAAACAGAGAAATCCCTTTAGGACCAGTATTAACTTAAATATGCTTCTGGAATAAAAACTTCCACATCTAGGTAGTCACCTTGCAATCAGTAGAGAAATAGGTACTTCCAGGAAATTATCCATCTGATGTGGATCAGACTTTACTGTAGGATGAGATAGTTCAGCCATTGTCCATTTCTCCTGACAAAATATAAAAGAAACATAGAGTTATGCTGTAAAATTTTACATGTAGTAAGCTAAATCCTGGCACTAAAGTCTGCCTCTGTTGCTAAGGGAAATCTGTCTTCTTCAGAAGATAGTGATTCTTCAGGAGAGGTCTTCAAAAGCAGATTAAAATGGGCACAGCTGAGAAAGGCTGTGTTTTTTTGATACCAACAGGTTTAAAACTTCTGGCTTTCTTTCAGCTTCTTTTCTAGGTGTGGGACCAAATGACTAACAAAATCAGGGAATTTCTGCTACAGAGACAAGTGTTCAGCAGTACTTGTAAGGAATAAGTTAAACCTGTGGAATGCCAACCTCATCTCTTCAGTATGGGGAGCAATGAATCCACAGTAGGTGTTTCTTTTTCCTTTTACAGGGTGAGTTAATCTCCTGTTATTTTTTCTGTTTGTCTCTTCAGCTGGGATGGACTGAGTTCTGAAATAGCTGAAGAGATAAAAGATCTAGAAAAAACCTGAGCACTGTTGCTGATGTGCCACAGGTGTTGTTAGTTACCTCACCCATATATTTGTATTTACCTAAAAAGTTTAGAAGAAGTCCTGTGACATGAGTGGGGTGTCGTATCTGACAGTAGTGGCCCTGGAAGAAAGACAAACCATTAGGAGGTACTTCTGATGGCAACAGGACCCATAAAGCATTGCCTATGTAAATGACAAGTAAAAGTACCAGCCCCTGAAGACAGAAGGTGTTCTTCAGGTAAGATGAGTAATAAAACTGCAAATGATGGAGGAAAAACAAGTTTAACTGCTTTATGTTGGCAACTTTGATAGAAGGTCCTTTTCTGCCCCGTAATTCTTGGATAAAATGTTCAAGTGAATATATGTTTAGTGAAAGTTTAGGCATCAATATGCCGTGTTGACAAAAAAACCCTAAACAACAAAAACAATGCAGGAAGATAATAAAATCTAGTATTTTGGGGATGAATAGAATACATCAACAAGAATTTTCATACGTCTAAGAAAGAGAATCCATTCAAAAACTTAAAGAAAATTCCACTGAAAATAGGTATAAACTTTTGCTACATTATAATTTCAAGCTAACAGATGGCACATAAGGCCAAAGCAAAAAAGTACAACCCAAACAGGATTTAACTGGTGAGGACTAAGCTGTGCATGATAGATAAGTTTCAGTTAAGGTGATAAGAAATTTTCACTGACTTCAGTTTCAGGACCTAAGTTGTAAGGTGAATTCACCTTAAATGACTGTGAATACTGACGACAGTTGGTTCTGCATTGTTTCTGCTCAGAATATGCTTCATCCAACTGGTCCAGGTGCTTGGGGGAGGCAGCTGGACAGTGCCTTTCCTAGACATTTGAAGAAGGTACCAAACCCACTGAGACTGATTTAAGCTAACGCTTTCAAAACCCAAATGTTTCCAGATTTTAAACTTTTATTGCATTCCTTGTTATCAGAATGGTGACTGTCAGCTCTTTCTTTGACCCAGATGTTGCCATGCCACAAGGTAATATTGTTGAACTTCAGAAAGCTGACACCATATGGTATCTCTGTCTTAGCTGGACATGACCGCATGAAAAACCAATGTTATCTGAATCTTGTGAGAAGGATTTATAACTGATGATAGTACATCTTAAATTGTCTCCTGCTCTGTATGGTTGCTGTGGGAAACTGAGTGGAAGCACCATAGAAACCTACAGAAAATTATGTAAGAGAGTCCCTCATACCCTATGAGCAATTCTAGGTGTTGTGGAGAGGAGAAGGCTCTGTAGGAGATGACAAAAAGAGTGGAACATCTTGGTGGCCACTAAAGGCTGTGGAAGCCACAGAAAATAATCATCAAGGGAGTGGCTTTATAAGTAGTTGAGGCAGGGGAGAAGATGTAGAGAGAGAGAAGGCTGGAAAAAGTATTAAAGGGATCTGCATAGCTTCCATGCTGGACCAAATCCTGAAAATAAGCTTGCACAGGAAAGCCTCCAGATGACAACAGAGTGACTTTGCAGCAGACTTGTCAATACGTTCTCTTAAGTCAGGCCAGAGCATGGCAAGGATCTGTCAGCATCAAGAGATTATTTCATAAACAGGGGATAAGATGGACATTTCCTGGGAGCAGAATACTTTATTGTACTGCAAAGAAATTACCAGGTCTTTTATAAAAGTTCTTCTGTTTTCTTCTTGCTCAGTCTTAAAAAGAGTTAATATCATGCAAAGTCTACTGTAAGAAAGCTGTACAAGCTATGTAAAATATAACTAGACATGGGAAGAATCAAACAGGAAACAAACTGCTAACAAGTATTACATTTACATAGTACTATCTCTAGTACCAATACCCTTAACAAAGGGAAAGAAAAATTATCAATGGTCCTAATACACGTGATTTTCAGTTAGACAAAGATTGGCTTTACCAAGACATTCACAGTGTATTATCCATAAGTGGAATAATTACCTCCATTTACAGCTTCTATACCAACCATCAGGATCTCTCAGTCCTAAATCGATCAGTTGGAAGCAATTGATTTCTGACCTCCTAGGTCTGTACTAGTTTGACTGCTTATCACTGCTCATGCTACCATTGTGACAAGAGGCAAGCTCAGACATCATCACTAGTTTTGGAACACAATTACTGTGTCCTCTGCACTAATTAACACTGCCATGATAAGTACATCTGCATCATAAACTATGATAACTAAATGATATCTATCTCAAGCAATAAATTACAGAGCTTTATTTCTTCAGGTCAGTGTCTTTCTTATGGCCTAGGAGGATGAGGAGTCAAAAATCATAATCACAAGCAATGCACAATGTTATGTAGTCCATATGAATGTAAATGAGGAGAGTAGCAGTAACTCGGTAACTTGTAGTGCCAAATGAAGCTAGCTTTCAGTGTTTCAATAGCTAAGTTTTCAGATTATTTTGGATCTTTTCAATTAGTGTACTGGAGACTGGGTTTTAGGGAGTCTTTTTTTGTTGGGTTGGTTTTTTTTTCTTATTTTTCACTGACTACTGTAAAGGAGGATTCAGAATATCATTGGCTTCAGAATATCATGGCCAAAAAGTCCTTACAGTTTGAACTGCTTTTAAATGGGAGAAAACTGACAAGGGCTGTCAGATTTTTATTATGTTGCCATTTTTCAGCTGTTGAATTGCTGTAATCAGAAAGACAAGCATGATTTGCACCACAAAATATATGTGTACAAATAGACATATAGAGAGTCAGCTGGGTTATCTGAGGAAGAAATGACTTCCATGAACTGAGCAAGTCTGTGCAATTATTGCAGACTTTACCTGAACAAACACTGTTTGAAAATAACCCAGTAAAATAGAACATTAGTGCTGATCAGTTGCTTTGGGATCTCTGTTGCTGAAGCCTTACAGGTAAGCACACCATTTACATTTGCCGCCAGGCATCTAGAAAGTGGTAAGCAGATAGCTGCAGAATCAACAAGCTGCTCTGTTTGTCTGGCTGCAGAGAGACTCACAAGCGTGGAAATGACGGGGGGTGGGGGGGACGCCGACAAGGCAGGGACGGGGGGAGGGGAGGCGCAATTAAGCATGTGGCGGAGGAAGATACCTTTCCAAGTCTGTTCTAGTTCTACCACCTTCAGGATGATGTTTGCATTCACACCTTACCAGAAAAGTACTTGTGAAGTCCTGTCAGGCAGAAAAAAAGAATGCTGCCTTGGACTTCAGCAGAAAAGGGACATCCGTGCTCCTTACAAGTATTACTTTTACCACCCCCTCAAAAAATACTCTTTTTTTTTTCTTTTTAATAAATGAGAAGGGTCTTTTCCTCCAGTCTGTGATGTGATTTCTTATTGATGAAAAGAAAGTAGTGCTGCTCTCATAGCAAACGTGACCAAGCGCAACCAGAACTCTGTGATTAATACCTCGAGCCATCAGACAGACAGAGGTTATGGGATGAGAGGCTGGATAAGTGTCTTGTCCGCATTAGGTTGTGGGGGAGGCCACAGCTTCAAAACTGTGAGGATATGAAAAGTGGCAGTCCATAGTGTGAACAGTGTCTCTAGAAGAGGGACTCTTCTTTTCAGAAGATCTCAGGTAGACATCTCAGGCAATATCGAACTGGACCCAACCATTAAATCTTCAGACCCTCATCTAATTCCTTGTTTAGTATAAACGTGGTAGTTAATAAACCTTTCCTCATCATTTCCTCTTTTTTCCCTCCTTCCGAAAATAAAGATCTGTGATAATTTTCTTGACCACAAGGTGGCAGGATTCAGCTTCACTTTAAAGCCAATGAAGGCTGAGCAGTACTTCAAAGTGATAAGGCAAACATGTTTCCATTATTAGGAATGCAAAATCAGTCCGGATAAAGCAGCTAGATAAATCTGCAAATAGGTGGAACACTGGAAAGAATAAAATGTAGGCTAAAACACTCAAAAAGTGCCTCGTATTTGGAGGAAATTCAGAAAAGGGTTGTATGGAAGCCAGATTTTGTCATTGAGGGAAAAGATGTGGGATCTCATGTAAGAGAGGCAGGTACACCTCAGTGTAGTCAACCCAAAAGATGCTGTTGACTTTAGTTCACAGGCTTTCTCTGAGTCATGGTATAGATGTGTGTTTCTGACCACAGTTCTAGCTTGAACACAAGAACGCCTCCATGTGAAAAGTTTCATGGGAATCAGGATATTTCTCTGGAAAACAAAATGTTTCTGATAAGATCATGAGGTTCCATGAACCATCCATACTCTCCCTCTTGCAAGAGCTAAAAATTTCCAAACTTTAAGCAAAATGTAAGCAGTTTATTTCTGCACAGTTTTGGTAAGACTGGTCTTTCTGTATACACTCCTTTGGATGGGATAGGATACCATAGCACACATACAAATCGTGTGGCCTTTACCTGTTCCCAGACTCTGTGGTATAATTTCTTATTTCTCCACCTAAATAACAGTACTCTCACAAGGATTCTTTGAGCTTTCAGCTCCTGCCTCTTTTCCAGAAATACAAGTTTAAATCTTTATGGATATTTATTATAATTCCTAAGCTGCAGTACGTTCTTTGTGTATGGCGTATGAGTTAAAGTTTCAAAACTTTCAAAGTAATCAAGCACTCAACTTTAGGACAGTGATTTCAAACGAACACTGAGTTTTTCAGCATCTTCAGCTTTTCCTTGTAATATATTCAGATGAATGTTCTCCTATAACTTTATGTCAGTAAAAAAAAAAAAAAAAAGGCAAATAAATGTGTATTGCAAAGGAACAGAATTTATGGGAAGTCATTAATTTGCTTTCACCTACCTAAGGCAAATCTGACTCTACTTTACCAGCTCTGAAGAGGTTTACCTCACCTGCTTGAGAAGGCTCTATTACTCAAGATTTGAGTGTTCTCCGAAGTTATCTATTTGCTGTACTTAACTGTCCTTTTCAAAAGTTTTCATAATGTCAAACATGAATCGGCCTTGTTGTAAATCAAGTGCATCACTTCTTGTCCTATGCTTTAGACAAGGAAAAAAATATTACCTGTCCTTGATACATATTTCAGGGGTGTTATTGAACCTCCTGTCAGACTTTCATGAACGGAAGAGAGTGAGTTCTTTCAATCTTGACTCAATACATATTTTCTAGCCCTCTAATCACACTCTATAGTTTTGTCATATTTCCAACTTTTTGCTATAGTTTTACCACCTTCAGGATGATTGGTCTTGTAGTACTACCAGAAAGCTATTTGTCTCTAGGGGTTTAGTTGTGGCTTTTCCTTAAGTACTGATTAATATTGTGGCTCTTCCTTAAGTACTGATTAATAGGAAGTATTTGAGTATTTTATGTTATTTTCTACTTTCTTGAATCTATGAGGAAAAAAAATGCACAGAAAACACAGAAAGAAAAATTACCTATGTAGAAATAAAGTCATGATTTACCTCAGAATTTCTTTGTACAGCTACCCTTTAGTAATTCTAAAATTTAAAGACTCAAAGCAGGAGATATGCCTGTAGAAAGAGTTGCTGTTTCCCCCACTAAGCCAGCAATAGTATTTTTTGATAGAGCATTCTGTAGCTTTCACTTTGACAACTTTGGTGGCCCGAATATATGACACTTTCAGTTTGTTATCTTCCCACATTCTTCCCCCAGTCAATTTTGGTAAAATACTAGTTTTAGAGGGAAAATAGATTTTTAACAGTATTTGGTAATTTTACCATCATGTTGTCACACCTGGTAATTTTTGGCATTGTCATGCAGAAATCTATGTGTCTCAAACTTTCTAAGACAAGATTACAGTACAGTTCAGCAACATTCCTATGAGAAATCTTTTAAATTGCAGCAAATATAAACTGATCTTTACCACAACAGGTGATGATACCCTTTTCCAAGTGTTTCCTCTAGCTTTATTTAACACTGACCTGCAGCTTTACAAATGTATGATCTGGCCTACAGAACTTTACTCTTTCAACACTACTGAATTACCTAATTAGCCAATTTGTTTCAACTGCATGGTTTTATCTGAAACTTCTTAGACAACTCCTCAATTTTGCAGATTCACAGAAAACAAAAAGAATTTCAAAAAAAGATTCACAGAGATTTCTGTGGAAGAATAATGTTCAGTATACGCCTATATATGATTAGACAAATGTGAGCTTGTTGTCATAAAATCACTAGGACAGTTACAATGGGTATTTATTGCCCTAAAGAGCTGATGTCTTTGTGTTCCTTCAGGAGAGAGAGGGGGAATAAAGCATGTTTTCCAAAGCTGTAAGCAGATTTGGCTGGAGAACAGGTTTTGCAGCAACTCAGAGGTTCCAAAATTTTAGTTCTGTCCTGCACTAAGGCTCTTTCTCAAAGTCTTTTGTAATTTGAATCATACTGCAATTTATGCAAATAATTTTTCTGTCTCTCTTTCCTCCAAATCCTTTAAAAATCACCAACTTTTGCCTCTAGAAAATTGCTACATGACATTTTAATCTCACTTGCCATCCTTCCATAAATATTTTGTTTAGAGAAATATTTTATTTTAAAGGTCTTAGTCCCTTTCAAAAAACCTTTATATTAGGCATAGACAAAACATCTTTCCATGGTTTTATGCAGTATCATTGGCTTTGTTACTCCTTTGGACTCTCTTCATCTTCCTTGTGTTTTACTTAGAAAGGACAAAGTGCTGAACTTCATAGAGAGGCAATGTACTCTGAGCATCTATACAACAATTTCACTTAAACTTCAGGAACTTTGGTTTAAAAATATAATGACTGACAATACTTTCAATTAGGTCTTTTTGTACACTCTGCATTTGTTGCTTTATGGGGAGGTATATTACTTCTATATAAGGTGTTTCAGCTAGGTATGGCTATGACTTTCTTAGTAGGATGTTCTTTTAAAGCAAAATCAACCAACCCGCGCCAGGCCTACAAACACATCCAGTAAGATGTGGATTTTCCTGTTAGCCTGAGCAGAAGCAAATAGAACGCAGTGCACTTTCAATGAATAAGTGCCATGTCAAATTGATTCCTGAGCACCTTCTAACACTGTATTAATGGTTCATTCTGTACCTTTGTAACAGGAATTCCATAACCTTTTTTTCTTTAATTCGCCCTCATTTAGTCATTTCAAAATACTCAGCTTGGGTTATTAGGTAAGAAAGGACCATCAACATCTTTATACTCAATGGTAGAGTGGTAAGTGAAGAACCTGTCGACATTGATCAAGGACTACCTGTCATGTGCCAGGACAGAAACACAGAGTCTCAGAAACGGCAAGGGAAGAGCATCCCAGATCAGCTGCTCTTTGCACCTGCGAATATGTGACACGCGTATGTCATTCAGACTTGCCTCAGCCTCGACGTATGGAAATGATAACTTCTTCTTGTGGTGTGTCGAGTGTCGTCCCCCCGGCGCCTGGGGGCCGGTG
>NW_008239289.1:1417288-1565805 GCF_000691975.1 Corvus brachyrhynchos | reverse complement strand
AAAAAGGAAAAGTAAAGGAAGGGATGCGCCAAAAAGTGACAGTAAACTGCCTTCCGTGCCCTAACCATAGGAATGCGAACCTGCTTTGACCTTCTCAGTGGAGGTGGTTGGAAGGAAAAAATACAAAACCTGCAGAGGAATGAACGTAGTGCTGCTTGTCAGCAATTGGGAGGGAATTAGGGAACCCGAATTAACCGTGAGGAAAAAAGTTTTTTTTCTTCTCATTCCCATGTGGTGTTTCCATCCTCTTTGGCCTCGTAGACAGTATTTGGTGCGGGAGTTACGTAGCTTTTCGTGTTAAGTCCTGCATCGTTTCACCACTCAGAGCACTATGGCATGCACGTACATTGCCTAAGAAAGCCTCTTGCAGAGCAAAAAATTTTGGATACTGCATGGGTAGATGATAGATCTCGGGACAAAAACCTTCTCAAGCTATTTCACTCATATTTCCGTACCCCTGTTTTTGAATTGCTTTCTGTGGCATTTAACGTAAAAGATACCAGCGTGTTTGGTCCAAATCTATACAGATTTCTCACTATTTGTGTTCTCTATCCTTCTGTTTTTCAGTGTCTTTTAGAAACAATAAAAAAGTATTGTGAAATACGGTGTGATTTTAGATTAAATTCTAGCCTTTGGGCTACATTCCTGCAGTTCGTTGGAGTCAATTTGCTGCATTTCCCTGCATGTGCTTGGGGGAAAAGCTGGAGGCACTCATTTTTACTACTCATATATGGCCTACCTTTGGGTGATTTTTTTAGGACCTGTGATAAAGAAATGGTCTTTCTGAGTTATAACTGTTACTGATTCAGATGTTTATGTAATGTTCTGTAGATTGCTTAAATAGAAAAAAAATTACTTTGAGCTACGCATCTGTGATCATTTTTATAGGCTTTGGTAGCCTTTTTATCCAGTGCATTCTGTTTAGAAGTAACAGAGCAATTTTCCTCTAGAATTTTATCTCTGATTTAAAAGGCCAGAAGAGAAAACACATACTGTAAATACATTTTCTTCCATGATCAACTTAGAACATATCTAGTCATTTTGCATTGATACTTTTGGCTTTAATTTTCCTGGGTTTTTTGAGCATCATTGTCTTTACAGTTCTTCTTGGTTTTTACTGTATCATTCTGTGACATTGCACGTTGTTGTATTTGGTGATCTAAAAATAATTTTGAGTCATGGATTTCGCAGGAGATGCTGTTGCACGTATTTAAGATGGTCTTTTCATGCGTGCTTTTAACATAAAACACAGGGGCCCTTTAATTAGTTTATAGACATAAATTAAAAATTGGACTGCAGTAGTTTTCACATTATTTCATTGTGTGAGCTTGGTAAACAGTAAGTATGTACAGAAGCAGTTCTAATACAGTAGGTACAGCTTGTCAAGCCGTTTTTAACACTGCAGATCTTGCTTAATTCTAGCTAAGAAACAGGTTTAGGAGACTGGAGTGTTGCATTTCACTTGTGAAGCTTCAGGCCTGGATCTTCTTTTATGTGCTCTGCAGATACATTCCATTGGTCTCTGGTAGAATTACTCTTGGTATAAATAACATGAGAAAAGTGTAAGACAATTATTTTGAAGAATTTATTCCCGTGTATTTCCTGAGTATATTGAAATCAGTCCTGGTTTTGACAGGAGTGGATCCTGCAGTCCTAGGCAAAACATCCACAGGCACCCAGGGCATGTGTGCTGAGTTCAGTTCCTTACCCCAGCCACAGGCACTGGGAGTGCTGGGATAACTGCATGGTCAGGGTGGTATGTGAAGCCCATGGTGGTGCAGAGGGTTGGCTGTGGGCCAGGTGGATGGCACCGAGCAGGCAGGATGTGAGTGGGCAGCCAGGGTTTTCTACTTGGCTTTAAGAGATGGGAAAGAGATGAGGTGGTGCAGCAGGGATAGAAGAGGTGAGGTAACATCTTTTTTTACACACACAGGTGCTTCACCTCTGTTATGGTCCGCAGGTGGAGATTGTGGTTTAGAATTTATAAGCAGTCTTGTCCCAGTCCAGGTATTTCTTGATTCCTGCTTGGATACAGCATCCAAATCTATGGAGAGGGTACTTCTGCATCAGCCCTATGAAGGCCAGCTGCTGAAACTTGGTGTGGGAGGGCATAAAAGTATTTATGCCTGGTGTTTCTTAGTCATCTCTCTCACTCTTTCTCTTCCTGGCTGTTCTTGCATAGTTTTCTATTACAGTAAATAAGATAGATTTTAGATTTGCCCAGTTGGTTAAGATGATGATGTGGGCTGGTCTTTATCTGGAAAGCAAGTACCAGTGCTTATCATAACAAAGTGTACTTGTAATAATTGTTTGGTCACTTTCGTATTATTGGAGATAAATTGAACTCCAGAGTGAGGTTCTGCATTAGGATCGTGGTATCAGTCACTGATACATTAAAAGCCAAGGACCAAGAGTGACAAAAGCAAAAGACTTTATCAGTTTTGTAAAACCCATGCATTTGCAGGCACAATAGCAAATAAGTAGTCCTTGTCAAGATCACTCATACAAAAATATTAAAAGGATAGTAAATGAGAAATTTTTAGAGTGGTCAGGACTTCTTGTAAGAGGAGCAGTGTAATATTTTCTCATTAAGGAAAATTTATTGCTGTTGTATCTCAGTGTACGTGACTCTTCAAAGACTTTGATTTTAAAGTGACTTGCAGTACCAAGTATATTCCTGGCCTAGTTTCACAGTTCTGTTATCAAGTCATTAATATGTTTACTTATGATTATTCAGGTGAATGAGGTTTGAAATTAATTGGTGTTTTTCAGGAAGAACTGTTTGCCAACAAAATAGTAGGCGACTTTTAAGCTCTTGCCTATTAAAAGAGAGGTGATTGTGTATTGCGTACATTTCAAAACCACAAAATAAATTTCTAATGCAGTTATATAAAGCACTCTAGAATTGTTAATAAGTAAGACAGGATAAGTAATTTATAGAGTAAATTATTTAACAAGTCACGTGAGCTTGTACTAAAAAAAAGGGCATGTTTAAATTCATTGAAGCTCAGAGCTGTTGGTATTTTGAGTCTTTTTTATTCTAGATTTTGAGGCTGTTGTAGATTTAATGTAATATAAAACTGTCTACAAGGATCCTCAACCTCTAGCCCCTTCCTCGTCAAAGCAACTTCTGGCTGTGCATCATTGCATGACTTGGCTGGATTGAGAAGTTATTTCTGGTGACTTGGAATTGTATAATACATGAGGCATCAAGCTACGAATTATTAAAGGCATTTTGGACTGTGGTGACGTAATAACTTCCTTTAGGAATTTGTCCCTTTTTTTTTTTTAAACTTCCTTTAAAGAGCTGGGTAATTGGTTAAGGTGAGTTAAAAGTAAGCACTGTGAAAACCAGTTTTGTAATTTCTAGGCTTTAAAAATACTCCAGGATCACAAAACATTGAATTTTGTATATGTTCATTTTTTTTGCTCCCAGGGAACCTTTTGTATGTCTTGTTCTAGATGTTGCCCTTGTGGTTTATGAGGACTGATAGGGCTCCTGAGGGCCTCCACTGAGGCTGTCTCAAGCAGGCTGAGACAAAACAGCTCATGAGGCTGGAAGACAGAAGCATCCTTCAGGAGACACTCAGTGCTGGGCAGGGTGGCAGGAACACTGTCTCTCCCTCTATGTCTTTGGTCACCCAAGAGTTTTGAGAGAGATTTGGGATGAATGTACTGAAATGAAAGATGTTGGTATAAATTCAAGGATTTGGTCTTGAGTACATTGTTTTTAAGAAACTTCCATTTTTTTCCATCCTAATGAGAAAACAGGGCTTGGCAGTGCAGCCTGTGATATCTTTAGGATGGCATTTTCCAGATTTCTCAGGTTCTATTTTTTCTTCATTATTTTTATGCTGACAAGTGTAACAGAGAAAGTATCTTAGCAATGTTCTGGATCGCTAATCACTGTAGAGCAAAAAATTTTACATAACTGAACATGGGCCTGATTTCTCCATTTTGGTTTTCATTGTAAAGTAAAGAGGGATCCCCCATCCTTTTTTTTTTTTTTTTTTTTTATTGCAGTTCTCTAGTTCTGTGTCTCCCATGTTTGTCATCTGTAACTACACAAATAGCTAAGAGTATGGCCATTAAGGTGGTAATCCAGATACCCTTGCCTGAGCAGGAGGAGTGTAGCAGGTAATGAGTAATAAAAAATGAGAAATGGAGCAAAGAACTGTAAAACTGCTTCAATGTGTTGTTGATGTTAGATGTATATTTAGCTTGTTACCTCTGTAAAACTGTTCTTTAAAAACTGTCCTTTAAAACGCAAAGCAGATTGTAAATTCACTAATTTACATGCATTTCGAATGGAGACATAATTCCGTAGAGGTTTGAAACCTTCTACTGCTTGGGTTGTGAATATGCTTTTTTACAGGATGCTGTTATGTTTCTGAAGATCTCTTCATCCAAATGTATGTAGTACATCACTGCAATTAAATTATATATGATCATATATAATTGGGACGCATCTTAATTCCTGTTTGATTGTGAACCTCTATTTTCAGAAACTGCAAAAGGCAAACCAAACTACTACCTGTCCTGAAATGTGTGTATGGAGATTCTGTGTTTTTACATAGATACTGTTAAACAGAACAATACAGTATCACAGGATCTCAAAATGGGTCAGGCTGAAAGGGACTACTGATGGGATTACCTGGTCCAACCTCCCTGCTCAAGAAGGGTCCACTAGAGCACATGGCACAGCGTTGTGTCCAGATGGTTTTTGAATATCTCCAGTGAGGGAGATTCCACAACCTCTCTGGGCAGTCTGTTCCAGTGCACACTAAAGTTCTTCCTCATGTTCAGGTGGAACTTCCTGTGCATCAGTTTGTGCCCATTGCCTCTTGTCCTATTGCTCGGCACCACCGAGGAGAGCCTGGCTCTGTCCTGTTGATATTGTTTGTTCGGATACTTCCATATATTGGCAAGGTCACTGATTGATCTCAGGGCTGAACAGGCCCAGCTTCCTCCACCTTTCTATGTATAAGAGACGCTCCAGTCCCATAATCGTCTTCATAGCCCTCTGCTGGTCTCTCCCAGGAGCTCCAAGTCTCTCTTGTCCTGAGGCACCCAGAACTGGACACAGCACTCCAGATGTGCCTCACCAGGGCACAGTAGAGGGACAGGATCACCCCGCTTGTCCTGCTGGCAATGCTCCTCCTAATGCACCCCAGGACATCATTGGCCTTCTTGGCCTCCAGGGCACACTGCTGGTTCATGGGCAGCTTGTTGTCCACCAGGTCCTCCTCAGAGCTGCTTTCCAGCAGATCAGCCCAAGCCTGTGATGTTGCCTGGGGTTATTCTTCTCCAGTGCAGAACCCTCCATTTGCCTTTGTTGAATTTCACAGTTCTTCTCTGCCCATCTCCCCACCCTGTCAAGGCTGCATCCTGGGGTATTGGCCACTGCTTCCAGCTTTGTGTCATCTGTGACCTGCTGAGGAGGCATCTGTCCCTCTGAGTCACTGCTGAACAAATTTAACAACACTGGACCCAGTATTGACCCATGGGAGACACTATTTGTGATGAGCCTCCAACTAGACCTTGTGCCACTGACTGCAGCTCTTTGGGATCTGCCAATTTTGGATTCAGCCAGTTCTCAATCCAGCTCACTGTCCACTCGTTTAGTTCACTCTCCCTGAACTTGCCTGTGAGGATATCGTGTGAGGCAGCATCTAAAGCCTCGCTGAAGTTGAGGTAGACAATAGCCACTGCTTTCCCCTCATCCATCCAGGTAGTTGTCCCATCATGGAAAGCAATCAGGTCGGTCAAGCATGATTCCCCTTTGCTGAATCCATGCTGACTAATTCTGATCACCTTCTTGCCATCCATGTGGATAAAGATGGCCTCCAGAATGAGGCACTCCATCATCTTTCCAGGGGTCAAGGTGGGGCTGACTGGCTGGAAGTTCTCTGGGTCCTCCTTCTTGCCCATTTTGAAGACTGGGGTGACATTTACTTTCTTCCAGTCCTCAGACACCTCTCCTGCTTGCCATGACTTTTCCAAGGCAACTGCAAGCAGCCCAGCTATGCTGTCTGCCGGCTTCCTCAGCACATGTGAATGCATCGCATCAGGACAGCATCTCTATGTCTGTTGCGAGTGTCCCGTTCCTGCTTTCACTTCCTGTGTATCTCTCCTGCTTGTGCTTCACTTTTGACAGGAGATTTTTGCTCATCCATGCAGCTGTCTTGCCCTCTTTGCCCCATTTCTTACTTGTCAGGATGCACTGGTCTTGAGCCTGGAGGAGGTGATGCTTGAACATTTATTGACCAGCTTTCTTGAACCCCTCTCTCTGCAGGGCCTGTTCCCATGGTAGTCTTCCAGGAAGATCCTTGAAGAGGCTAATGTTATCTCCCCTGAAATCCAGGATTTCCATCTCACTTGCTGCTCTGCTTCCTCCGTGCAATGTGCTGAATTCAGCAATCATCTCATGGTCACATTGCACAATTGTAGTGGAGTTACTGGAAAGCAGTCACACCATGGAAATTCTGCATTTATTTTTTACTATTTTCTTGTAAGAAAATTACCTGCATTGAGTGTTGATCATTTACAGAGTCTATAGCTGAAACTTAAATATTTTTAATACCAATTCAGCCATATATGTTTCTGTGTTATGTTTTCATTGTTAGGATAAATTCTTGGAGATCAGGTTTCAGGTCAGTATTCTTTTGTTCCTAGACAGGGCCTGAAGTAATGAGATTTTTTTTTCTTCAGAAGTAAGATAGGATGGAAGGAAGCAGCTCAAAGGTGTCCAAGCTATTTTCAGAGGCACTTTGACAGATTGTAATCTTTGAGTGGTGTAAGTTGAATTTTACTTTGCTAAAGCAAACTAGTCCTGATCTTGCAAGGTAGTTAGATGCTTTTCATTGCAGGGGGAAGCTGCGGCTGGGATTCTGGCCTATGTAAAGTCAGTGACTAAAATGAATGGAATTAGCGTTTCACCAGCATAGTTTAGAATACGTATGTGAAGGATGAAAGGAAGCTTGATTCAGGAATTTTCTTGCTTTTTTTAAGTTTGGAAGAGATGGGGCCTGTTGCTCAATTACTTGATGTGTTTTTGACTTGCAGATTTTTTTGCCTTTCATTGTATTTTCATTCTGTATGAATACTAAATACGTTGAGGTAAGTGGAAGCTGAGATTGAGTATTTCAGGAAGGAGCCTTTTACAATATTTTAGATAATTTTGCTTTGGAATGAACCTCCATGTGCAAAAAAAGTTGCAGCTCCTGCTATGAATTCATAGAGGATATATGGTTCATTGTGTACAATTGTCTGATATATAAATAAAGGAAAGGCAATGCATTAATCAACATTAAGTCAGTCCGTTGCTGAAATAGACAACAGTGAAATGGCAACGCTTCTGAGCTCCTTATGGAAGGATCTGTCCACAGAGCTGTAGCTGAAGCTGGGAAAGTCACCTATTTTTCCTCTTGGTTTGACAGGTGAGCCAAAAAAAATCTTCCAGTTTTAGATGTAAATAAAGTTAGTTTTACCTTTTTAATTTCTTAACCATACCTGTAAAACTAAGTAAGGCAGTGTTCAGCGGGTATCTTGCGGAGCACGGTTGCCCCATGTTGCACAATAAGATGCATGTGAAGAGTGCATAGGATGTGACTTTTCCCATTCTTTTGCAACAACTGTCTGGTTTTCTGAATGCCAGACAGTGCAGCAAGCATATGTGGATAAATCATGTGCACAAACTGGGCTTGTCAGGCTTACTGGGCATGGACTGGGAGACCTTTCCACAGCATGTGCTGTGGGCGTCATGCGCTGGACTTACTAATCATGTCTGGGACTGTCCCAGGCCTTGGCATTTATAATCTGGCAACTCCCTACTAACTGTGAAGGCACTTAACTCAGCTGGCTACTCTCCGCAATGGAGAACGCGCTTCTTCCAGGAAGTGATTCAGGAGGCTGAATTAGGGTCCCACTGCAAATTACCCAATGCAGTCATCCCCCTCCATCTCCACTGGCTATTAAGAAAACATTGGGGACTTAGGTCACTGGAGTGAGGGGCAAAAGCAAGACCTTTGTTTTAGCAAGCAGGGTCATACTGTGGAGTAAACTGATTTTGTGGTCCTAGGTAACCATTTCAGCATGCATGCAAAGAGCTGCTCTGCTAGAAGCAGAGCATGGGTCTGAATGAAGGTCTTGCATGTCAGCATCTTAACTGCTGGTCCTGTATGGTGTACAGATGTGGGCTTGCCTTGGTTCTTCCTGTCTGAGTTGCCTTCTTTGGCATGGAATATTCAAATGTGCTTTTGGGTCAGAGAGCAGGACAGTCTGTTTAGCTAAGAGGCTGTGATGGTTATTTGTGTAGTGAGACAGCTGGGTCCTGCTCCTGCTTCACTGAGTGCTCAATTAAAGCAAAAATGAGAGCAGCATAAACATTCTTTCAGATGGCTTTGTAAATATGGTATCTTCTGAGAGACTGGAATCATATTTCCTTAGGGAGAGGAAGAAATTGAACCTGGTACCTCTGGAGCATTATTTACAGCATTTCCTCCAAATCTGTGGTCTTCAACCTCATACAAAGATGTCTTCCCCCCCCCCCCCCCGCCCCCCAGTTTTTCCACCCACTAGGTGGGTGAATAGTCTATTGCATATTCATCTCCTATTCTCCTCTCCAGTCTTACCTCTTCTAATTTTTATAAACAGGTTTTGGAGCACAAGATGCATACAGTGATCTTCACCTGGTAAACACATATACTGTACTTTCCAGCTGGGAGCAGTTTTGTTCACTCCATGGGTCTAACTATGTAGTGTACATAAGCATATGCTTTAAGTGTTTTAAGTTTAGAGTGGTAGTAAGTAAGCATGTTTCTAAGACTCTACTGTGCACATATCACAGAATCACAGAATATGCTGAGTTGAAAGGGACCCTCAAGGATCATTGAGTCCAGCTCCTGGCCCTGCACAGCACCATCCCCAAGAGTCACACCACGTGCCTGAGAGCATTGTCCAAATGCTTCTTGAACTGTCAGGCTGGTGCTGTGACCACTTCCCTGGGGGGCCTTTCCCAGTGCCCAGCCACCCTCTGGGTGAAAAATTCTTTCATTATATCCAGCCTCAACCTCCCCTGACACAACTTCAGGCCATTCCCTTGGGTTCTGTCACTGGTCACCATAGAGGAGAGATCAGTGTCTGCCCCTCCCCTTTCCCTCATGAGGAAGTTGTAGATTGTGATGAGGTCTGTTCCCAGTCTCCCCATCTCCAGGCTGAACCGACCAGGTGACCTCAGCCGGTCCTCATACGGCTTCCCCTCAAGACCCTTCACCATTTTTGTTGCTGTCCTTTGGATGGTCTCTAATAGTTTAATGTCTTTCTTATACTGTGGTGCCCAAAATTGCACACAATATTTGGGGTGCAGCCATTGCAGACTAAAGTGGGACAATCCCCTCCCTTGACTGGCTGGCAGTGCTTTTGGCATTATTTATAAATATGATAAAATTACAACAGATTGCAAACATTTTGAATTGGCACAAATCCATGTAACATCAAGGCACCTAAATAGAAAAATATTAATGCTGGATACTACTTCTGCTGTAAACACCACTGCAAATCCTGGATCACGTTTGTGTGCTATGACTGTCTTGTTGCCTGAAGCCTATGTCATTTAGGGGATATGAAGGTAGCACAGGTGCAGAAACTACTTGCCTTAGAGTTTGGTGTGGGTGGACTCCTCCTTTCCTGCTCTGAACATTTCTTCCAACTGTTTGTGGCACTCCTGTCTGCATTGAGATAGGGCAGTTGTTCCTTCTCTTGCATGGCTTGGTTGCATGAAGGGTTTTTGCCTGTTTTAGAGCACTTCTGTGTGTTCTCATGACTTTTAATGAAATTGTAGCAGTGTTGCTCTTCACACTGAGTGTCTAAGATAGAAGGTTTAGGAGGTGAGAGTCCCAACAGCTGGAGGTATCCTCAAAATGCTGATCAATCTTGTATTTGCAGGTGAAGAATTCACCATCACCATGTATGTCTTGGGACAGGGGCAATGCTGCAGAGGGTGTGTAGGATGGAGGAATGCTGGAAGGTGTGTCTGCTACTGGGATGCAGTCATGAGAACCATAAGCAGAAACAGGCTGGAGAATGAGAGATATACTACTCTGCTCATAAGCAGTGACAAAAACTTTGAAGGTAAATGAAGAATGCTGTGAAAGTAGTGGTGGTGAGGAGAAGGCAGCTTTGCAGGGGTAGTGAAGAAGGTTGAAGACTGTAGCTAAAGATGTCACCTTGTGAAACAGGTTCATGCAGGGTAAGAGTTTCATTCAAAGGCAAAATGGTAGAGAAGGTAATCTAAGACTTCAAACTATTCAAATGGAAAAGAAATGCTTACAAAAGAGTGTATTTTCCTTATACTTTAGAAGTATACCAACAAATACATCCGTGAGCAGGCTTTAAGTACAAGTTGATCGCAGTGTAGAAGGAGCATTGCATTTGTCGCATAGCAAAACATACAGAAATACAAAGAGAAAACTGAAAGACATAGGACAGTTGTCTGGGTGTACCATTGTGACAGAGAATTTGCTCAAAATCAAACTGGCCTAGTACAAGGGTGTGGAAAGTTATGGAAACAGTAGCAGCAATGTGGCAGTCAGCATGAGTATTAGAAATATTCTGGATTCTGACAATTGCGCAGAAAGCGTAATAAACACATCACTATGCTAATATATGCAGTGTAAGTAAGAAACTACTTATGTTAAATGAAGAACAGGATTCCTCAAGTAGAATAATGCTGATGGAAGAAGCTGTGAATTCCAAAGATTGGCCAACTAAAATGAGAAGTGGACTATACAGTAATGTAAATAAATGTGATGAGGTGAAATAGGAAACTGTGAAGAGCACATAAATGTGAAACAGTGAAGAATGACTGTGAAAGGCAATACAAATCGTTGAAACGCTCTCTGAAAAATGCATTGGCTAAATTTAAGTGGTAAGATTGATGTCAACATACAGAAGGTGGCAACCTGTTCTAGTGCTAGAAAGAGGTAAATGTCAGGAAAGTCAGTATCATGGAAAGACAAAAGGACAACCCATAACCCTCTTGGAATGTTTCAGTAACATAATGTGAAATTCTATTCATGTGTGTTTTTCATTAAAAGACAAGAATCTCTTGGAGAAGACACAGATCTGTGGTCAGGGCTACACGAGATATTTCACAGGTATTAGAAAGGAGTCTAGGAAACCAGTTGTGAACCATGGCAGCAGATGATATCATTTGCGGAATGGAAAAACGTCTACCAGTTGGGTTCTCCATGTAATATTTGCACAGAAAAGGGGTAGAGGTTATGACCGTATGTAGTCTCTTGAGACTTAAATAAAAACAGAAAAAAAGAAACTTTTTGCTGGTTTATGGAAAGGGGAATATTTTTTGAGTTGCGAGGAGTCAAATTGTTCAGCAAATTTAATGTATTAACAGGATATAGATGGATTTTCCTGGATAGATGGCTTTAAGTTTTGCAGCGTTGCTCCACCCTTTGGAAGTACTGCTTTTTGATCTGTATCTGGCATGAGGTCCACTGCACGCAGTGAATGAGACAGTGGACAGGGTAGCAGGTGAGGATATAGGTCTTGATGATCCAACAATCCAGAGCAGATTGATTAGAGTATTTGATATTCTAAGAGCCAGTAATTTTAAACTGAAAAAAGCCAAATATTAATGTCAAACACTGAGAATTGTATATGTGGGAGAAGACTGACTTCAAAGGAGATTTCAGAAGGACTTTCTTATGTTGAGTGAAAGAGTCAAGGAATATTGAACATGTCAGAACCCAGAGCCAGGAAAAAAAAACTGTTGTGGGGGATACTGATTTATGCCAGAAGTGCTATCTAACTCTGAAGGATGTCCAGATACCTAAGACATTTTTTCCAGAAAGTCGCTGTCTGAGTATGTGCACCTGAAAGGAAGAGAATTCCAAGGTTTTGACAGCAACCAAGAAGCTTTAATATTTCGATTCACTGAGAGACTTAAAAAGATGCATGTAAGGGATGGTTGTGTGAAATTCTACTGTGCTTTTGTGGAACTGATGTTTTTCCATTCTCATTTGCATCAAGGCCAGTGACAGCTATAGAGATGGTGTATGCAAGTGCTGAAAAGAGAGTATTTGCATTACTACTTTTTGAAGAGTAGGTGGTTCTGCGAGAGAAAGAAATGTCACATATATTTGTATTTATTCATTCCTTTGAGATGCTCTTTCGTCCTTGCTAGGAAATAATAACATAATCAACAACAACAATAATAATAAAGAATAGCTTTATGACTGCTTTCTGTTGAGAAATAATGGAAGGGCACATTCACTACTCTCCTCTTGTATGTTAATTTACTGTGTCATTTTTAGCATATATATTACAAAGGGTCTGTACAGGAGTTTAAGCCTCTTCCTAGCAATCTGCATAAATTATTTCATACACAGGGGATGAAGACGTGTTTTGAAGATAAGTATAACATCAGAGATTAGGATATCTCTTTGAGAATAAATAGGCCATTTTTTGGCCTTCTGACAATAAAAAGGAATATCAGCTTTTCCAAAATACCTTTGCTAAGGAAAAACTAATCTGTAGCTCTCATGTTTTCCTGGAAAAACATCAAAAATTGATGTCTTGATGAAATACCAAATGTACAAACTTGGGGATCTCAAAGGGGAGGCCAGGTCTCTAAATTGAGAAAATACTTAAATAAGCTCTGCATGAATTTGGGGGAAAGTAATTCTGAAGGTGGAACTCATCAAGGGCATAAATATTAAATCTGGACAGCTGCATGAAATGTCTTAAGTTTGCTTGATTCGGTAGTCTGCTATCTGAAGAGAAAAAACCAAGCATCTTGAAGCCAAGCCAGAAACATAAGTAAGACCAAGGATGTATTACATTTCATTTTCCCTGCCTTACAATAACTTTCTGTAAACTTTGCATTCCAGGCATATTCATTTATTTTTACTTTGCCTTCATGCTGTAAAGTGGGAACTAAGGTTGGCTGGCAAACCATAGACTTCCCATATTCCAGGCAGTTGTAGTCATAAGCAAAGGTGTGGATCTGCTCCTGCAGTGCCAAAAAAAGAGTGGTATCTTCACTGAATTCCCGTTTTCTTCTGCTTTAAACTGGTGGGTTGGCACTAAGGTTCAGGATGATGGCTTTGGAGAATCAATTTTGCAATGGCAACTATGTGCTACTAATTGGATAATAGTATATTGTTGTGGAGCAGAATGTCTGGGCCCTGTTGCCTCCTGGCAGTTGACACAGCCGTACATCAAGAACAGGGAATTCTTGAAATTAACTGATCTCTGACCTTGCCTGTGAGATACTGAGTTCCAGATTGTCCTGAACAACACATTACCTGAGTGTGGGATGTGTGTAGTACAGGATTTGCTCAAAAAAAGGGCATGCCTGTGTAAAGAAAGATCCCAGAGCTGATTATGTTGTTTCCAGAGCTGCTGTACTGGCATGTGGAGAGCTATTTCCTGTAGTCTTCTGTGACTTATGGTTAAATACTCTAAATGTGAGGAAAAGACCCTTAGGGAACCTGTGATAGTGGCAACCAGTTTTTCACTCTTTGTGATATACAGGGTGATTCACGGTTTAAAAAAAAAAAAAAATACCACTGTAGTACTTGCTCAGAATTTGTCAGGAGACACCAGGCAGCCAAGGATGGAGTCAAGCACTGGTAAAATTGCTGAATGCTAGGTAAGTCCACCATGGATTGTCTCAACACATCTCAACACACTGCATCTTTCCTGAGTTATGGCATGCTCCTCTAGCAGTAGAAGTTCTGTTTCCTGAAGTCATCCTCGTGAAATCTTGCACTTACAGTACCAGATGGAGAAAGCAAAATAGAATAAAATAATTGGAGTAAGCTTGTATATCTGTAGAATACTTGTTGGATTTAGGTGTCTATATCATGCTCATTGCTTGATAGAAGTTTCCTTCCTAAAGGAAGGTTGGTACTTTGCAGAAAGGTTTCTTGATTGAGCAGAGGTTATACCATTGATGCCTACATCTGTCTGAAACTTTATGTTCCCAATATGCAACACTGTGTAGCTCTGTGTTTCATTTTCCAACTGTGAGTTCATACCACTTCAGCATTATTTTAAACTTGGTTTCAGAGGGGCTACAAATAAAACCCATTTGAATATGCCAGGTTTCACCAAGTGATGTATCAAGTTTACAAGTTTTACGTGATCTTAATGCATACCAATGAATCGGCCTACGTTTGTTGAAAATGCCTCTAAGTTCTAGCCTACCTTTTGATGAACTTGGTATGACATTTGAGTTTGTAAGAAGATATGGCACTAGGGAAGTTTTCAATGTTTAATTTTCAGTGTTAACATACAGCTCTCACAGTAGTATAGACTAGGGACATATGTGACCTGTCATTAAATGGTAATTCATCTACTGACAGTTCAATGTCTGAAGTGTGCTGCCTTTGTCCCCTAAAGACTTAGTGAAAAAATAACTTGGAATATAAAGTTTTCCCAAAGTTCAGACACATTTCACCAGTGAGTATTTATTAATTTAAAAAACATTTTTCCCCAGTTGTATGAACTAGAGCTAGACATATAATTGTTTTATTTTTTGTAGTGTTAAGAAAATATGCTTCCCATAAAGGGAGTTTCTGGCAACAGGAATACTTCTTGAGCTGCACTACAGTGTTGTTTGCTTGCGTCTATGTTGTTAAGACCAGCATGTGCTAGTTTTTTTTCCAGCATGTCCTTACAGCTCCAAATGGAGTATAGGAAATAGAGTAAGTATGTTAGAAAGGCATATTTCTGCTGGCCATTTTTATTCAGGTTAAGGAAAAGATTTGAAAGTTGGCATGAAATGCTTTTTTGAAATTACTACAGAATAAAGTAATCTAGATGGCTTTAAAAATCAGAACCCACTTTCTCTTAATGCTCTTGCAGTTCAGAAGTTGCTTCACTGATGTTAAACATAATCTGTAGCCTTTCACTCTTGTAATGAGCAAAAGTGAAGACCACCCTCTTAAAGGAGGTCTTATTTGGAGGAGTTGACTCTTATAGGTTAGGATTTTAAGCTATTGTTTCCAAAATGTTGTAGCAGTGGTGAAGTGTGTGTGACACTATTCATTAGCCACTGAAGTGTGACGAGATCAGCGTGGTATTGTAGGTTGCAATGTGCATCCTAAGTGTGTGATTCTGAATGCCTTTATTAGAATTAATCTGTAGTTTACAATGGGGAGATTAAGTTAAAGGTCTGAAGACAATTGTTGTTTACTGATTACTCATTGAAGGAAACAGTATTTGTGAACCGATACGTGTGGTCTGTATACTGCTATCCAGCCAGGTTCTGGCAGTGCTGCAGTGCTGTTGTGTGCAGTGGGAGCTTCCAAGCTCTTCAGGTGACTTCAGCCAGCCGTGAGTCAGTATGTTTTTCTTTTTGCTACAATAAAAATGATCAGTTAAAGAATAGGGTGGATATTCTTAAGGGCAAGCAGGCAAATTACATTCCTCAGTGTCGCCCACTGCAAGTCAAAGCTTTTAGAGTATTAATGTTTGATGATAAGTAACATTAAGGTAGAGTAGTTGTGAAGAAGGTAAAAATAGACTTCAGTTAGGGAGAGGTTTTATTTCAGATCTCCCTCTAAATTAAACCAAAGAGCAACTTCCCCTTACAGGGTACAGCTACATCATTCTACTCTTTTCTTTTTCACTGCTATGACATAGCTGCAAAGGCTGAACTTGAAACAGGCTTGTTAAGTGAGTAAGGAAGTGTAAGAAGACCTGTTTATGGTAAATTACATCTGTACACTCTTTTTTCAAGGACTTCCAACTGCGTGAACTTTGCTTTACTGTTGTGTTCTGTACCAAGAGTTTTTACAAGTGTATTGCAGAGCAGTTACTGAGTTAGTTGCACTTAGACAAAAATTCTGGGTCCCAACCAGTATGGCTGCGGAAAAGCAATGGTTTCTTTTGGTTCTTTCAGCTAGGAACTGGAATAACAAATCATTCATCTTAAAGAAACTAGTACCAGCTCAGAGTAAAGAGTGCCCTCCTCTCCCACACATAGAGTTTCTTCTAAGGAATGCAATAAGAGAAGGAAAGAAGGTACCATAAACTCATGCTACTACTTCCCAAATATAATCTGTTTGGTCTATTCCCTGGTGGACCAATACCAATCTTTTTATACAAATTGTGTGCTCATACTAAGATTTTTGTCTGATGTAAATTGTGGTAGCTTCATTGGCTTCAGCAGAGCTGAACTATTTTACACTGAGGCTTAACACAGGATGTAATACACTAACAAATTTTTGTGCAAAACTGTAAGTTATGTCAGGTTCTGGAGTTTCTTGTAGTGAGTGGTTCTGGTTAAATGTTTCGTGATTAAAATTGGAATGTCAGATGTGGATGGGTGATACTTGTGTTTAAGTGATGGATCTGTATTTTGGCAGTGTTTGTCAGGGTTTTGGGTTTCTTTTATGGCTTAATTTTTATTTAGTGCAACCGGTTATTCTGTTTCTTTTCTTTAAATCTGAGTCTCTTCATACTCTGTGTTTCACTGTCCGTTTTCCTTAATTCCTGCTCTTACGTGATTTCCATATCTCTGTCTGACCTTGAAAGGATTCCTGTTGTTTGATAACTGAGGACAGGATGAGGAAGGTATCTTTGAAACCTCTTGCATAACTTTCTTTTAGCGTTACGAGGTCCAAGTGACAGAGAAGACGATACTTAACTGAAGAATGAGTTCATGTTTAGAGGAAGTATGATCATTGACTTGCAGGACTCTTAGATGAAAGAATTGATAGATTTTTATATACTATTTCATGTTACTTGGCAAAATATGTAAACTTACCACCTCACAAAAAAGCAAACAAACAAAATAGATTAGTAAATGCCAAGATAGTAGATCAGGCTGTCTTAAAAATTCAAGAAAGGAAACACAAAAAACAAAGGACTCTTATCTTCTAATGGGTACACTGTGTTAATCTTATTCTGAAAAGTCTTGCAGGGCAGCCGATGTCATATGATGCTGTAGTAATGTGCTCCATCTAGCATCACGCATTGTTTTTTTATTGGCCTTCTTTTTCCCAAGGGACAATGGATGCCATTAGGGGAAACTTTTTACTTTTCCTGGTGCATGGTGAGAGCATAGCCCAAGTCAGCACTGCAGCTTTGGAGGAGAGCCCAACCCAACTTATGGGATTCTCAGGCTTCTGCTGGGATTTAGAAACACAGTGAATTTCTCTTAACACAATCAGCTGAGGTACATGGATTGCCTTTGAAAAGAGCAATACACTTTCTTACTAATTCATCAGAATTCCCTTTAAATACATTCTAAAAAATGCTTAGAATGAAGAAAAGTTTTCTTCTAGCAAAGAAAGACTAACTCATTTTAGGAGAACCCACATCTTTGGTTAGTTTGTGATGCTTATGAAAACACATGTCAATCTCTGTTTAAGTTTTTCTGGGACTGGGCCTATCTTTTGAAATGTGTGGACTCTTTAGCAAGGCATGCCTTAAATCAGGCATACTTTTCTGCCCGTAATGTCAGAAGAATTGCAGTTTCCACTTATTTCTTCTTCCTGGACTGTATGATTTGCAGGGTGAAACTCCTTTCTGCAGAAGTAATGATACATTTGCTGTGAACATTTTAATTTCCAGTCTGTGGGATGTCACTGGATATTCATAGATCTCACATGGTGATAATACAAAGACATGCCTGCATTCTTTTAGGCAGAGGTAAATGATACGTGAGTGGACTCAGCTCTTTGGTCTAATATGGCAGTTTCTCTTCTCTTAATTCCTGCTTGTGTACATGAAGTACAAACTATTTTCTCAGTTTCCCCATTGCCACACCCTGTAAAAAGAACTGAAATTACTTTGTGTCAGGGAAAAACTAAGTGTTAGATGTGATTAAGTTAACAACACAATCGAAAAGACTGGGGAAGTCTGATTGTCCCTCATTGTAAGTGGGGATAACTTCAGTACTACCTTTAAACTTGTCCACTTTGTTGTTGTTAAATCCATGAGGAGACATATGTTTTGGAGGATGGCGACATTGTAATGCAGCTTTATTTGGCCTTCAGGTTGACTTGCTTTCTTCATTTCCCCTGTGTAAAACTGAGCTGCTCCCCGTCCCACAAAGTACCATTTAAATGATGAGGAAGATTTTAAGGAGCACGTCTGCTCTTCTAATTAGGACTTTGAACTAATTGCAGTAGGTCAGCAATCATTACTGACTTTCATACCTCAGTGCATGATCTCTGAGCAGTCAAAGTCATGGAAGGATCCACTTACTTCTATCTGTTTTGCTTTTTCAACAGTTACATCGCAAATCAGCGCAATTTAGAAAGTATCAATGACAATGAGGTTGGATTTTATGTTGGACTTAAAAATCTGTGAGTATGGGATACATTTTATAAAGCTGTTTTTTCTGTATTTTTTTACAGAAGCATGTAGAGACCTTATCAAACTGTATGCCAAACTTTGTGTGTTACTGAGGAAAGTTGTAAATCTTGCAGATGAGCCTTGTAGAGATTTCATCCCAACTCTTACTTTAAAAGTTATTATCATTACACTTCCCTTTGTATTTTAAATACAAATTCTAACAGCTTTATTTTTTCCCAGGACCGTGGTGGATTCAGGCTTAAGATTTGTGTCCCGTCATGCTTTTGTGAAAAACATGAACCTACAATACATGTGAGTAAGAACGGTGTCTTCATTCTAAGTCAAAACTGCCCAACTCGTGTTAATTTATTTATTGTTAATTTACTTCTATCTCATACCATTCGCTTTATTAAAAAATAGTTTAACGAGACAGACTTAGAATGGTCTTCTATCATTAATTGCCCTTAAATAAGATATATTTGGTAAGGGACTGGCGGATCATAAAAACATGTGTGGAAGGACCATCCGGTTTATTATCCTGTCTCTAACAGGAGATGTGTTTTGTGATAAGTAACGTAGCAGAAAGAGTACCTGTCTTGAAGGTATGATGTCCACAGTGTGCATCACTCTCAGTGACACAGGTTTGACTAGCTCTAGTCTGATTCAATGAGTTCTGATTCGATATTCGATGAACGTATTTTAGCAGCTGCAGTGCAGGAGGTGCATGCATGGAGCACATCTAATATAATTTGACCAGTGTATGTGCCCAGAGACTGTGACACAACCATGAACCGAAGTCCTGGGGTTGATTCACTTTGAAAGCTCACTCAAGATCAGAAGTAATGCACCCAGAGCAGAATATAGGAATGCTGTTGCTTTCACACCCAAATGTGATTTATAGTTTATGACCTTCAGGAAGCAGAATTTGTACCTGTGCAGCTTTTTGACTGTTTTCCTAGATATGTTATGCTTTAGCAAAGGCTGAACTGATCAAAGTTCTCTTTCTAATACAACTTTTGTGCCTTCTAGTGGGACAGACAGAGTAGCTCACTTTGCTGCTTACATGGGAAACTGTGGATGTAGTCCTAAAAAACACTGAGATCATGTGAGTGGCTCAGTTCCTCACAAGTACCCTGTTTTAGCCAAATATTCCAACTGTGTGCTTTACTCCATACATCTTCAATAGATGGACACTAACATGTATTAGCATATAGCTGAACCCTTTGCTTTTATCCTAATGAGGTTGGGAAGACATAATGCCAAACCCTGGCTTTGTAAGATACTTCCTTGTAAAAGGAAAGAACTGTTGAATGTAACACAGGGTTGATTTTATTGCTTTGCTCATGAGATGAAATCCCTTTCCGACCTGTATTTTCCAAGGAACAGCAGTTAATTTGTGTAAGGAAGTGGACATGAATGTCCATTTCTGCTGTCCTTAATGTGGTACAGTCACCAGAGGAGTGTGAACCAATCTTGTGAGCCTGTGAAACTTGTATTACTTCATATAGTCATTAAAAAAGAACTTCTGCTGTAATCAGTTGGTAATATAAGGGAAGTATGTTCCAGAGTAAATTCAAGTGTTTGCCTGTGTAACAGTTGCTCAGTGAGTTATCGTTGTAAACTATGAAACTCCATAAAGCCAAATGCATGTGCACTGGCTGTAGAAATAGTAATAAGAACATACTGTTTCAGGGACATATTTGCAGAGAAAGATTTAGTGACTCTACTGGGAGAGAAGTGAGATTTTCTCTCTGTGCAATGAGGCAGAACAAAGCAAATTCAAGTCTGGGATCAAAAGGAATTCTGTGGTACATTTTTACATCTTTTCCCCATTACCTTAGCTGCTGGGGGGGAATCTATTGGAATACTGTATATAGATTAGGATACTGAATCTACTCATCTTGAAGGTGCTACAGAGAAGAGCAAAGGAACCATAAGGAGCCTGTAAAGCAAATAATATAAGGAGGCTTAGAGCCTGAGTATGTTCAGTGCAATAAAGAGAAGATTGAAAAGGAACATACATCATTGCAATAGGACAAAGAATAATGATTTGAAAATGAAAGAGGGTTGATTTAGATTACATACAAGGAAGAAGTTTTTTACAAAAAGGCTGCTGAAATGCTGGCACAGGTTGCCCAGAGACATGGTGGATGCCCCAGCCCTGGAAGCATTTAGGTTGAGGTTGGACAGAGCTCTGAGCAAGCTGGTCTAGTTGAAGACAGCCCTGCCCATGGCAGGAGAGCTGGAACTAGATTAACTTTAAAGGTCCCTTCCAACCCAAATTATTCAATGATTCTATGCTTCTGTGCTCATCTTATCTTTAAAAGAAGAGTAATTATGATGAGGAAAGCTATCAGTTCTCTCCATGACCATGAGTACAGTGTGAGAAGTAATGAGTTTAGTTTGGAGCAAGATTAATAGAGTTTTGGAAGACCTTCTCAGCTGTCTGGGCAGATGAACACCACAGAAAGTGCAGCAACTGGTAGGATCCTCTTGAGAGGCTTTTTTGCCTGTTGCCTTAGGGAAATGGGTTTTATGCAGTCACAAAGTGTGTTTGTCCCCAGTGGTTGCTTCTAACCAAAAGTTACTCAGGTAAAAAAAAGTTTTCAGAAAACTGACCATTGAACAGAACAGAGAGATCCTATTAACATTACCACTTAAGGGAAAAGTATCACTGTACATATGTGAGCTGCTAGGCTTTACAGAACCCACTGGGATAAGATGCCTTTAAAATGTTTCAGCCATAGGAAGAGCTGCTGCTGGAGCATGCAATCAAACTGGGAAAACGTATCTGCTGGTAAGCAGACTTTGTTAGAGCTGTAACTCATGAAGCTCCTTGTTAGAAACAAATTAGACTGACTTTACATCTCTTCTGTTGATGTAGATGAATTCTTTATGCAGAATCCTTACATTATGAACCAGGAGCTTATCCAGTCTCATACTATGTTTTCTTTTGGTGGGGATTTAGTCATGTTAGCAGACATAGGATAAACCCAGATAAGATGGAAAATATTAAGTGGCACCAGCTGCTCTAGATGCACAGGACAAAGCAGTAAGTATGGAGGTATTTTTTACCAAGGCTAATCTGTTATCCCTGCAGAATGTATTTGTTTGTTTTCTTTGGCAAGTCATTATGCACATTAAAAGGTTTCTGAAAGCCCCAGTGAACCATGGCCTGTTGTCATCAGCAATAAAAATCCTGTTGACTACTTATCAAGGAAGTATAGCTCCTGTTGTGGTTGGGACAGTGAAGACTATTAAGAGCTAAAATAACTTCGTTTTGCAAGGGTAATCTATGAGTACAGGTCTTTGAGAAGTCTTTCGTTTTATTTTGGAACAAATTTTTTACTATCCCATAAAGAAAACCAAAAGCATTTTTCTGAAGATTGATGTAACTGTATAAGCATTAATTTTGCTATGATACTGTTACAGCTTTCTTTTTTATTCTATGAAAAATCATTTGATGTAGTTAAGGAGCTATATTATATGAAAGTAGTATTTATTTTATGAATCATACAAGAGTATCAGTTTAAAATAAACTTATTAACACACATTTCCTTAATCCCTTTTTTGTCATTTCCTTGTTTCCTTGGGAAAGCTTATGTAGTCCAGGTATCTTTTGGAAGTTATCTATCGTGAAAAGATTTGAGTAATAACATAAACAATAGGAAAATAAATGTCCTAATAGATGCTACTAAAGTAATTAATAGCCTTGCTCATCTAATTCTGGTGTTTTCACTGCTCATAGACTCAAGTTAGCCAACAGTCTCGTTTTAGTAGTGCTGTAGTTAATAAACTTATGTGCTGCTAACAGTAATTTAATGGATCTGTGTAATACACACACGTTGTGTATTGTCAGTGCCTTTAAATGTGAAAACATTTCACAGCAAGTGCCAATTTACAAAAACTTTCAAAAATAGTTGTTGTTACCTGCCAGGCTGCATCTAAGAGTATTGCTAAATCAAAGATTGTGAGTGTAGTGTATATATACAACTCCAGGTATTAAAATGTGTTTGTATGTCTACACTGTTCAGGTTTAGGTAAGGCAACCAAAGGAAACCATTTGAGACCAACCTTGCTGCAGATTTACCCTTGCTTGCACACAGGGCTGGTTCCAGCCATAGGCAGAGCAGGCTGCTGCCTGTGGAGCGGGATTGAGTGCAGCAAAATGGCCATTTCTTCACCTCTTCCCCCCAATTCTCCTTAGATCTGTTCCCTCCTCTTTCTTGCCTTCCCTTTTCAGAAGCACTACAGATGATAGAACTGTCCCCATGTTGCTAGCTCTGTAAATCTTTGTGCAGCTTCTCAGTCTGGTTTTGTTCTACTCATATTGCCACTGGTTTGCTTTTAGCTGAATTAGGGCTAGCAAATTTAAAGTGAGCTTGATATTTTCATGTAAAATACAGGCATGCTTTGATTGAATTTGGGTCCTCCCCTTGAGTTTAGCTTTGGAGCCAGGCTCTGTACTCCTGACTTTTTTTTCTATAAGAAAAAAACTCTTTAGAACCTCAGATGAATTTTCTTTGGGCTGCTCACCATGGTCCTTTTATGTGTAGTTGAATTGGGGAATTAATTAATATTCTCTTTCCATGAAAGTGGAAGTGTGATCATTAACTACTTCAAAATAAACCTGGCAGTGATTTTTTTTTCACTTAGCATGAATTAAGGAGACAATGGTAGGCATCTCTGTGGTCAATGAAAAGTGCTCACTTTATAAAAAATATATAGAAAATTAAATTTACTGTCAAAGTATTTCTTAAGGCGATAAATTTATAGCAGTGGTCTGCAGGTAAAGCCCACTGTGTATCTGCTTGTCTTTTGGGAAAGGTAGGATTTATTTGATCTGCAGGTAGGAGGGGCAGGTGCATGCCTTCTTTGGCAGTACCACAGGACCCTCCACCTGTGCTGCTTGTCAGTGTGGGAACAGGAGGGATTCTCCTGCGTGGTGAGTGAAGAGTTGCCCATGGAGGGAGAGGGTTTGATGTTGCACCATGCTGGAGGCAAAAGCCCAAGTCAGTATGAGGATCCAGCTTCTTTTATTCAACCTCCCAACACAGAGCATATGCATACAAGGAAAAAACACATAGTGACAGTTTTTGCTTAAACACAACTTCTGTTCTATATGCAAATTGTGCTTTAATGTTGATTTATCCCATCAGGGTCCATGAGACATTTCCACCAGCACCTGCCGTAGGGCAGTGCAATTCACCTGACTAATGAAATAGTAGCTCCTCTGTTTTGCTCTCACACATGAGGACCAGTCAGTTTGTAAACTTCAGGCTCTTGTTTGCCAGAAGGAATCAGTGATGAAATATAAATACAATCTCTTTAATTCTGGTTTAAACATTTGTAGAAGATCCAACTTATAATTTATGTGAAAATTGTCTTGTACTCAAAGTTCAGTGACTGAAAGTTGGGAAGTAGACACTGTGTTCTTTAGTCAGATTAAAAAAAAGAAGATATTTAATCCCTGGTTTTAAATGCAATGCAACTTTAGTGTGGAGCCCCTAAGGCGCCTTTATAATACCACATAAAACTCATGGTATTTTGGCTCATAGCACTGATTTGCACTTTACTGCTGGCAGTTAAGCAGTTTATTGCTCTCACTATCTTAAATCGGTAGACTGATAAGACTGTACAAAAACAGCATTATTTTGCTTTGAGGTGGAGAAAGCAGTTTTGTAAGCTTATGAGGGGAGGAGTATTTCTGATTCAGATAAACATTTCTTTGCTCTGCATAATGGGAGAGGACCTTCCACTTAATTACCACTGGAAACCATAAATGCTTAATTGACATTAAAAAGCCCAATATAGGCATTTTACAGTTTTCCTTTTGATCTTCCGTGTGGGTGCATATTGCACATGCAATTTGAAAAGAACAACTAAAAAGCTCTGATGTGGATGTGTGCTAGCATGTGAGGAGGGCTTACATGAGTACAGAGTTTGGTGCAGCATCAAAGAAAGGGATACACCCATTTCACATGAATAAATTGAGCATATAATTAACACCTGGACTTTACAAAATACTTTTGACACACAGTTAAATATGCTGCTTTTCTACAATTGACAAAGTGCTAAAAGTGAAAATATTGATCCCTGTTGAGTTTGATTTTGAATGTATTTGATGTTAGATGCTGACTGAATTCAAGCTCTTGAAATCCTTCAAACCATAAAGTAAGACTGAACATTATCCTTTTACAACTGAAGTCAAAGGACTTTTAGAGCTGGTTCAAGTTCTTAATTACTTTTTCAAGAGACACAAACTGTATTTTTAGTGTAAGAATAAGCAATTCTAATTAATGCAATGTTTCTCTTTTGACATAGCAATTTATCCAGAAACAAGCTCTCAAGTTTGTCCAAGAAGCCTTTTCGCCATCTGGGTTTGTCTGATCTGTAAGTTGTCATTTCTTGAAATACAAGTTCATTTTTGGCTGGAATGGAAGAATAACAGTTCGAAGTTTGTTCTCGTAAAGGTAGAAGTCCATCAGGAATTAGGTGTGAAATTCTGGTCCAAAAAAAGCATCAATGCAGGACACTTAAGTGCAGAGAAATTTTTATTCCAGGACTTCAAGAAGGTTAGGTATATATTTTAAAATAATGTAGAGGTCGAAATAGACTCTTCCTTCAGCTTTAAGATATTTTATTATGTGATTACTTCACACAAAACTACTGGTGTTTGTATTAAGTATCTGAACCTAGTGAAAATACAGTCTTTTGAAGATCTTCATGTGGAGATTGTCTCTCATATTCTTATAGTGGCTACACAGCTTGTATGCTTGTGGCTGGCTGTTGAAGAGTATTTTTATTTTCTCAAATTCTTGAGTTGCACTGTGCTTTATATAATCGTTTAGCAATGAAAGCACTGGTAAACATGAATTCATTGATTGTTTCAATATTAACATTTTTATTCTCTTTAATACACAACGATTTTCTTATTGATGTATGCTCCAAAATTTTGGTCATCCTGTGTACTCTCTGCTAATATGCAGAGAGCCTGGAGGAGGTCTGGGAGAGCTGGGGCTGCAGAGGAGAGGGAGGTTGCTCTCCTGGATCTCAGAGCAGAGTCAGAAGTTGTCCAAAGTGCCAAGTAAGAAGCACCAGATGTGCTATCCTAGCCCTCTTCTGGTGAACTTCAGCATGTGAGAAGTGAAATGAGCAAATCTTAGTGCCACAAAAAGAGGTTATGCCCCTTAGGTATATTTTGTTGAGTATTAGGTTGGTATAATTATTTTCTTTATGGTCCAGGGAACACTGCTCATTCGAGTTTTCTTTCATAACTTGACAGTCGCTGAGCTCTTTAGTGAAGAGACTAGGTAGTTGCAAAGCTCTCTCTAGTTGCAAAGCTCTCAAAAGGCTCCATGCCTTTTGTTGTTCTGTTGCTTCTGCATGAAGAAGCAGGGCAAAGGTAGTGGGAGTGAGCCAGACATGGGAAAAGTAGGTAGTGTGAAGGTTAAACAGAGTAGTATTTGAGGTATGGAGGCAATGCATGATGAGGTACAAGTTGAGAGAAAAAGGGGATGAGGTAGAGTGTTGTGTGCTTGGGAAAGGGAGTGTAGGACTAGACAAACTGAAGTTACTCAAACAGATGTTGTGATGAAGTGAGATAAACAGATGTGGGGGAAATGAGGAGAAGAAAGTGGAGGGATAAAAGCAGAGCCTGAAAGGAGGACAAGCAGTGATATAATCAGTATTATTGAATAATTCTGTTGATAAGTGGTTAATACATAGCTGGAAGATCAGAAACAGGAAGGAAGGGAGAGTGTTGATAGGTGAATCTGGGATATGAATGTTGCCATAAATAGCTTCTGAGGAACTTCCCCTAAATCTGACAAACAAGTATATTTGTCTTGTTGGTACTCTTGCAAATCAAAACATAAAGGGATGAGCAGTTTAGGATAACGTGTAGTAGAGGATATTCACCAGGTATTACAGAGAAGGAGATGCCACTTTGAAAGGTTTCTTCTAGAACAAATGAACTGCAGCTGTAAAATTAGAGCAAACATTTGCTTTACATAGGTCAGATTTTTTTTTTCACAAAAGTGTCTGTGGAGGGTCATTATGCAGCCAGCATCCTGCCAATGATGTGTCTTAACTCCCTAGATGGGTTTAGCACAAAGTAAAACAGTAGAAGAAGACTGCTCAGCCATTGGTCAAGTGAAATTTCTCTTTACCAGGAAGCTATAGGATGTAACAGAAGATGGAAGTAAATCTCACTGTTTTGAAAAACCACGTCATAGGCTTTGAGCCAAGGAATCATGTTCATAGTATGTATCACACAAACAATTTTTGTCCATGCTGTGGTGGTGCTGAAGTCCAGTGGATGACTTCTGTGAATACAAATTTCTTCTTCAAACACGTTTATGGACCCCTGCAGTTGTTTCTCCTCAAAGAACTTGAAATGGCTTTTGGGGGAACAGGTTATGGCTCTGATAAGATGATTTTTTTCATGATTTGCACACTTAATGCCTTCAGGAGGCATTTATGAGCATAGATTCTGTAAGAAACTTGAGCTTCTGTATGTCGAAAATACCCATGAAACTTTGTTAAGAATGATTGTTCTCCTGGTAATGAAATGCCTTAAACAGACACTTGCGTCCACACTTTATTAGATCTCTTGTATGCCAGTAGAAGAAAAAAATAACTGGCCACTGTTTAGGTAGATATGTTTCTGTTCATATTTATCTTGCATGTAATTGCATGCCATTGTTGTGTAGTTTTATTAAATTTTAAAACTAGAATTTGTTAAGTTTGCTGTGGTTTAAATTCCATGCAGTGTACTGTATCAATTTCTGGTTTTCACTTGTATTTCTTCATGACATTGTCTGTGGTTTTACTGTGAGATTTTTCTAGAGTGTTGTAGCAGATGAATTTTAAAGATTAGGTACAATCCTTTTTTGTGATTAAAATTTGTAAGAGTATGTGTATAATCCAAAACTGTTTGACTTCATAAAGAATTTACCACCCCACAGCAATAAACCATTTCTGAGGTAACTGAGCGGTGACCCAGGTGTAGAAGAGAAGAATTCTAATCTTTTCTTGATTTCTGAAATAAAATGGGGCTTCTTGAGTGGCCACTCTCCACGTGCTCCTGATTTACACTGATGAATTGGAAATAGCAGCCACATCCCCTGTGTGATCTCTTCTGCCTTTGATATTCTGGGTCCTCAGTGCATGCAGAGCTTAATTCCCTACATGGAACTGTTACCAGCTTGGCAGCTTACATTGCACTGAGTTTACCAAGGGCACATGTGTTATGCTGCTTAATGAAAGGCTTCAACTTGCCTTCCTTAACCTTCCTAACTAAAGGATTCAACTTGTATTTTCACCCAGCTGAATGCTTGGAGGCCTCCACCCCTCATTTATTTTTTATGCATGATACATTCTGCCTTCTAAATTGATGTTTTTTCCTGTAGGATATTGGTAGACAATCCATTCAAGTGTTCCTGTGAAATCATGTGGATCAAGAAATTTCATGAGACCAAGTTTTCCACAGAAATTCAGGACTTATACTGCATAGATGACAACAATAAGAGGACAGCCTTGCTGGATATGAAGGTCCCGAACTGCGGTAATATTCTTTTAACATAAAACTACTGCTAAATTTTTGTGAGCCAGGAAAAACAAAAATGCTTTTTTACAAGGTACTTCTCAGGATGACAACAATGCTCTAAGTTTTCAGTGGAGATATTAACCACTCAATGGTCTTTTCCCCACATGGAATAATTCTGGGAACTTCATAGAATCACAGAATCACAGAATATGCTGAGTTGAGAGGGACCCATTAGGATCATGGAGTCCAATTCCTGGCCCTGCACAGAACACCCCAAGAGTAATACCTTGTGCTCAAGAGCATTGTCCAAATGCCTGTTGAACTCCTACAGGGTTGGTGCTGGGACCAGTTCCATGGGGAGCCTGTTCCAGTGCCCAACCACTCTCCTGATATCCAGCCTGAACTCCCCCAACTCATCTTCATACAATCTCCTTGAGTCCTGTCATTGATAATGAGTGTGAAGAGATCAGTGCTTGCCCCTCCTCTTCCCTTTGTGAGGAATTTGAAGACCCCAGTGAGGTCTCCCCTCAGTATCCTCCAGGCTAAACAAACCAAGTGACCTCAGTCACTCCTCATATGGCTTCCCTTCAAGGCCCTTCACCTGTTCATGTGAAGCTGTTCGTTCTTCTCTTGATCCTTTAAGAATGTACCATTATTCAAGTGCAGGGAAACAGAATACTGGTTATGGATAACACACAAGTATTATATAGAACGCATGTGCCTGTGAATTAGTGTTTCCAAGCTCAATAGACATTCATAGCTCAATTTTACCTTCTTGAATTTTTTTCAGGTATTTATGGTTAATGAAGTCTTTGTTTTTCTTCAAAAATACTAGTACTAGGACCATAGGAAGAAAATTCAGAACTGCATGCTACTTGAGACAAATTAGCAATAGCTATGTTCCTCATGCAAATAAAACTCTACTGAGTTCACTTTAGAGGCTATACCAGAGAGTTATATCAAGCTTAGGTCTGTGACATATTGGAGCATATTGTTTTCAGATACATTGATCTAGAAAAAAATGGAAAAGTTATATAACAATAAGGCCATCTCCTTACCTTTTTTGTATACCACTTTGCTGCCTACAAATTGTCCTGGGACAGCTGGGGAAAGGTTTCACTCAGTAGCTGGAGATTTTTTCTCCTCTGTGTATTAGGGGCAGAGATGGGGTGTTTCTAACATGATGTCACATCTGCTGGGCTCTGGAAGCAGAGTGGGAATCTGGTATCCCCAGCAGCAGGCACACAGGAAGGAAGGGGAGCAAGGGGATCCTCATGGAGGGCTGATTTAGATAGGAAAAGCTATAAGTCAATGTGAATATTAGGAGAAATTACACCTTTTCTCCTTCCATCTTTGCCCATTGAGTGTCCTTTTCACCATTGCCTGTGTGGAGGGTGTGGCATGCTCTGATAGCAGCTGCCAGCAAAAACCAGCTGTGGTAGGGACACTGCAGGCCCATGAAGTGCAGCATTTAGTGTTGATAATGTGTTTTGTGGCCACATATTGTCGCCACTGTTGGTCTTGTGTCGACCTTCTTTCTGGGACCAGGAATGGTGGCAGAAATGGTGTTAGTGTCTGGTGCAATCAAAAAAATCCCCACCTGTTCAGGGAGTCTTGTGAGCTGCACAGTTAGTCTTGTGTGCTCCAGGATCTTATTTATGTGAAATGGGAGATACAATACCTAGCTGAGCTAAATGGACCCAACTTTCTGCTCCAGCTGGATGGACTGGGAGGTAGATTAATGTGTTGGGTGTAGAGAGGTTGGCTGTTGGACTGAGATCAATTATTGAAAAAGAGAAACTCCAGCACATTTTGTAACATTCCGGGCTGGCACATCTAAAAGCTACCAGGTAGCTAGGGTTTTCCTCTGAAAACTTTTGATGTTTAATACCCAGAATTAAACCTGTGGGGGATTAGTTCTTTCCCCTGATTTCTTAACCATCTGCAGCCAAAACAGGCTCGTCTCTGGGCCCTGAATGCTGTGTAGGTGCATATGTGTGTACACATGCGTGCATCCTGTGGGCATATCTTGACTAAAATACTTGTCATGACAAGGGAAGGTGGTACTTCCAACTAGAGGAGGAGGAGGAGGGGAGGGAAGGTGAGTATATACAACGTTTAGACTGGAATTTGCAGTATGCGTAATTTGCGTACGGAAAACATGCATTGTATTGACAATCTGAGTAGATGCCAGCACATGCCTACAAATCATTTTTTGTTAGTGTACAGGGTCCAAATATCACTAAATATTACATCATTTTTCCTCCTCTTTTTTTCCCCTTTTAGCAGCTGTTTCCTCTTCATTTACCTTTTTCAAAATGAACCAATGCAGGATATAGATTTTTAATAAGGATGACAACACATCTTTTTCCTAAACATAGAGTCGAGAATCCCAGGTGAAGAGGAATGGCAATATTGGTGGGCTGTGTTCTGGAAGTTATCTGAAAAATCCAGTGCATGGCTCTTGATTTCAGTACCTTTGCAGATATTTTTCTGTATTTAAAAGGACAAGACTTAGTTTCAAAACAAAACCACTAATGAAGCTGGTTTATTTCATTTCCAGAACCTTCTGAGAGGCTAATAGGTAGTACTGAAATAGAAGAGAAATTCAGCTTTTGATATATTGATTTTTTTTCTCCTGTGAATTATGTGACGCTTCTTAGCTCCCTTTGACGTGAAGAGAAATTTTTGGGCATGTAGGCTTCCTCATTTTTTTAATAAAACCTTTTCTCTGCTTTTTTAATTTTCTCTGCTAATGAAATGGTTTCATTTCGTCTCCTTGTTGAATTTGTTTGGTTTTCTTGTTTTTTTTTTTTTAATAAATGAATCAAATGTGCACTCTTCTTTGTGTTCAGATGTTACTAATTACTTCATAGTATTATAGTAAGAGGCCTATATGTGATAGTACTTGATAAATGTTTTGGTAATAGGATGTCTTTCTGCTGTGTGCTGTAAATAAATCTCTTGCTGGGAAGTAGCTAGCGGCCACTGTGGTTTCTTAATCAAAGGGCTTTGGTTTGTAGGTAATTGATGAGAAAATTAGCAGATTTCTGTGGTACTTTGCTAACTGTTTGTATGGTGGAAGTGTTCAATAATGTGCTGATTAAAGATTGATTGCAATTTAGATGTCATCAGCTTTGTGATGTATTTTCTTGAGGTTTAAAGTCAGGTATGCTCACTACCTAGAAGATCCTTTCCAGCTGCAATATTAGAAGTGTCAATCAGTAATTATTTTTCCAACTGCATTTGTAATCTCTGTAGGTATGATGAAAATTATCAGATTCTTCTAAGTTTTAGGTTCACATGTAATTACTATGTCAAAGGTTTTCACGTTGCATCTACCACAGTAGTAGAGCCTTTTGTGTATACAAATGGTGGTGTACAGTTTTGCAATTTTAACAGCATTTGCCAGTTGTCTGTACAGCATGGATGGCACCACCACCTGGGATATCTTCTTCTGTTTTCTTTTGATAAATAGCATTAGAAAATCAATAAAGAGAACTATATGAGTAAACACTTCATTCCTATTAGTGCTTCTAAGCTCTAGTGGCTATTACCACCAGTGTCTTAAGTCCTTGGAAGTGAGGCATGTTCTGTGCCTTGGGTAAGGTCACTGAAAAGACTGTCAGTCTGCAGATCTCTTGAATGCCAAGAAGGCAAGACCACGTCCTTGGGACTGATTGTTTATGTGTTGCTTGCATCCTCTGGTAGACATTCAGTTGCTGAGCCGTTATCATTGATTTCAGTGATACTGAAATAAATCTTTTTATCTTGTGGTGTTTTGGGAAAAGATGTGGCTTCTACAGCTGTCTCTACAGTCCTATGCAGATTTTGTGTTGCTTTGCTTCTCAGTCTGGTAATGGCATTTTGCCTTATCTGGCCAATTTGGATTTGTATATGCAGATGTGGTGCTTAATCTGTCTTTCAATTTTGCTTACTGTACCAGCTTTGGATGCTTTTTTATCGTATACTGTTTCTTTAGGTGCCTTCTTTCTTGTCACTGATCACACATGCTAGCTGCAATCTACTGAGCAATGTCGCAGATAGTTCCCTTTGCTAGTTTGCTTTACGTATCACTAAGGTGTGTTCGGATTGGCTGGCTGTTTACATCTGCAGCCGGTCAGCAGAACTGTTGTCTGGTCTAAGTACTATGGGATTTAATGAATGCTCACATTCTTTGCTTGTCTCATCTCTTGCACACAAGGTACCGTGGTGCTGCTCTTAGTGTTGCTACTTGTGTATGACTGACAAAATTTTAGAAGTTGTAATGTAGAATTTCAAGCTAAAGTAACAGCTTGCCCACTTTCCTGCTTGTTGGGGAAACCCATGATTTTTAACAGGCAATTGCTCAGATGACTGAAAATGGACTGGAAGTGGGTCTAGCTTCATTTAAGTCTGTTTCTGGTGATTTTTTTGTCTTTTGTGCTAGAGGTAAATAAGTAAATGGTAATACCAGGCTGGAGGCAGGTGGTTATAAATCCTAAGGAAGTAAAAAGGAAAACTGAAGGATTGACACATTTGTTTCTTTGAATTTACAGAAAAGATTTGTAGTATTAATGTGCCAGTAAAATAAGCATTAGATCGTAGGCAATTACAGTACAGTGCAGTCTAAAACCACAAGCAAAGGCATAATCCAGTGGGTGTTGACTTTTTTTTCCACTATCAGCCAGATTTCACAGATAAGACTATTAGAAGGAGAATATTACAGGTAGAATTAAGTGAGTTTAAAAAAGTCTTAAATGTTCTCAGTGTTCACCTTTCAGAATATTCATGGATTCTCTAGCTGTGTTGTTTATTTTGGCACAAGGACTAGATGTGGTGCATGATGTGTGGTGGCAAACTGTTCTTATTTTCTCTGTAAGAGTTTTAATTCTTATCTGTGATCATGGGCCATGTGAAAAACTTCATTTTTTGCAAGACTTTGACAGTAATTGGGTTTCACTGTTGCTCTCAAGTTGAGTCAAGTTGTAACCACTGGACTCTGCCTAGCAGGCTGCTGCGGCCCAAAAGCTCAGCAAGGGTTTCCTAGGACCATGTGAGTAATCGCACCCCAGAGTCCATTTCAGACAGCCCCAGCCCCCGGTTCGGGCCCCAGCAGCCAGCAGCGTTACAACACAGTGGATGGTAAAGAAGGTAGAGAAGGGTCTCTCCTGAGGGTGTGAGATGGCTTTAATCACATCTTGTCCCCATGATGTTCAGAGGTAGAGAGACCACGTGGGCTGAGTATGGGATGATTTTGTCTGGGGCCCAGGGGCAGTCCCTGGGCAGAGTTGGGGTACAAGAACAAATAGGGAGAAACCGAGGGAGTGGCCAAGGCTAGGGAGGGAGTAGGCCACCACAAGTCAGATTTTTCCAAACTTAATTAAAAGAACTTTCTGGCTTTTAAGTGGGCAAAACCAATAATTTATGGACATTGAAAAGGCAACAGGAATCTAATTTTCAAAGATACGTACATAACTTCCTTCTGAACATGCAATATTTATCTATTTGTGAATCAATCATCAGCTTTCATACAGATGTTTAGACATGACCATCTACATAAGTCAGGGATTGTGAATGATGACAGTTGAGCTGCATGTGACATACATGAATGTCTCATATTAAAAAAACCCCTGATTTTTGTTTGATAATTCTGATTCAAGTTCTGCTTTAATTTCAGTGAAGGCAATTTGTAATACAAAGTAAGTTAGAAATAGGAAGAAGTAAAGCATTGTCCAAGGGAAAGAAGTGTGTCTGGATCACTCAAGTGTTGTCTCTAAACTCATTATGTTGTGCAGGTTTACAGAGGTACTCTCTGTGCCTGGCTTGACACATCTGTATAAGTGTGGAGTACTGATCTGCTAAGGAGAACAGCTCTTTTACACTTTTCTGGTGGTATTCTAACTTTGTTCTATCTAGGTGAAGACTGATGACTAGGTAACTCTGTCCTGAAGTCTAAAGAAAGTGCTGGTTTCTTTGAAAGGGGAAAACTTTCTTCAAAGCATCCCTTCAGTAATATGCTTGGCATATGGTATACTTGGTGCCAGAAGTGAAACCCATCATTTTACTTCTTTATGCTATTCTCCGAAGATATTCCTGTTTCAGGATCACTTGTTTATCATGTTGCTACATTAGACAGGTCAGCATTATTTTGAGTATTTTCTGGACACACATGAAATTCCACGGATAACAATACAGGAATTACAGCTGCATTATATACACTTTGTGAATAAGCCATTTTTCAGAGGTTTGCAAAAGCTAGTTTGGGCCTCATTAACTTACACTGAAAAGGCTGTTTAGCTCTCAGTTCATCTGTTAAGCTTGTGGTTGATATATTCAGCCCAACCTGCCTTGGTTTTCTTTTGAAAGTCATTGTGGATCAACTGAAGCTTAAATGACGGGTTAGAACAGCTTCTCCAGGTGTAATTTAATTTCCTTAGCCATTCAGAGAACATAGTTGGGCACTTTCATTATATTGCTAGCGAGGTAATTGTTGATAAGGTTGATGGCCTCTGTAAAAAAACATGATCTCAAAATTCTTGCAGACAAACTGTTTATATTATTACTGGGGACCAGGTCAGGTGCTGCAAGATCCTATTTCATTCAGCACATTCCTATTAGAATCCAGGTTACGGCTAGGGGTCGTAAAGGAAAGGTCCTGGGCAACAGTTAAGGAGCTGATGTAAACCTTGGAAATGTAAGCCCTTCATCTGGTTTGAAATAGCAACAGCAGCTTTCAGAGCTTCTGTGCAGGTTGACTGTAGATGACAACTTGGTGTCCAAATGAATTTGTGCAGGTGATCATCTGTTGGTGGATTTTGGCTGCACTGCATTCATGATGTCGTTTGAAGCCCTGGATGGAGTGACAGTTCTGTGAAGACGGAGCTTGTTGCTGTGGTTGTGAAGATGAGTTAGCAAGTCTTGTGGTCTTTGCTGTGGCATGTGCTGGCTCTGTGTAATGAAGTCTGCTTCTAGTGAAAATTTTAGTTAAGGAGTGATGGAGTGTTCAAAGGCAAAGTAAGAGCGTATTTGATCTGGAAAACATACTTTAAATTAGAAAAATAATGAAGATGGGGATCTTTGGGCTCCAGAGGATAAATGAAAGATCAAAATTTGTTTTAAATGTTCCTTTTTTCTGTCAATTCTGTATATTATTTGCCTAACGTATTTTTTTAATCTTCATTGCATATGTTTGTGTTTGTCATCTTGTTAACAACTTCTCTGAGATTTCTGCAGTCTTCTATGTATTGAGCATTTTGATTCTGTGAATGTGATACAACAGGAAATGGAAACAGTCAATTATGTTTCCTTAATTCATGCTTAGCATGTAAACTTTTGGGGTATCCTTTTATAGTCCTTTAAAGAGGCAGCCAGGCTGCTTTTTGACCCTCTCATTCTGCAGACTTCAGTGGAAACATGCCCACTTCCCCAGTGGCTGAAATCTGGCTCAGAGCTTGTTGGCTGCAGGCTTTTGTTAAGTGAAACACAAGAGATGAATCACATATCCAACAGCTCTTATCTTTACAGCTAGAATTACTAGAAAGTTTCTTGCTGGTTTTTTTATACCCTTGAAAGCCCTTAGGAAAAGACCTCTGGAATTTGTAAACAGTACTGTCTTTTCAAACAAGGTACAATTTAAATAGAATGATACAAGAAAAGTCTGTTTTCTGTACATTGATACAACCTGTTTTGAGCCAGTAAGACCTCTGCAATTTGCAGATCCGTATGACAGTTCATAACAAATTGTGCTGTCAACCATCCCGTTTTCAGGCTCCAGACAGTGCAAGTAGTGGTTGTTACCAGGCTGTACTGTAGTGATGTGTAATTAGTTGTATGTTTTCTCCCGAGAGTGAAAAAGCCAATCCAGGAGAACCAAGACCCTAGACTGAATTGGAACCTTGTGTGAGGAAAGTAGGCTGATTTGAACCACGGTAACCTAAGAATTGCAGTGGATATTTTATAAATCAGTGGTTCTGGTAGTCTGCCTTGAATGGTTCGGTTTTATAGATGATTGCTGCCTCAGTATTAATTTAATCATTCTGTGTCTGATATATTTGTTTAAAAGATGGTTAAGGATTTCAGGTAAGGATTAAAATTACCTGGTTAAAAATCAGATGCAGAAAAAAAATTGTCATTTTTTCTTGTTCTTATCACACAACAAATTGACCTCCAAAAGCATGCCAAACAAAAAGAAGATGCCATGGGCCACATTGAAAACCATTTAGTGACACTGTCATGTCTAGACTCCTGAGAGTTTGTTGAGAGGCTGATGAAAATCAGGGACTTAGTGTGCGAAGGATGGCATAAATGAATGCAATATTGAATTTACAGTATTCTCTCAGGTACTAATTCTTTCATCATGTAATTTCTTAGGTATTAGTGAGGCTAATTGACCATATTGGGAGAATTTTTGAAGGTTTTTCAGCAGCGGAACAAATCCCAGAACTGAACAGGTGAAAGTTGAAGCAGAAAAAGTGAATCTGGTACTAATTTTGTAAACATTTTTGTAACTGCAGATAGTGAAACACTGTCTTTGGTGTAATGATGGATTTGCTTCTTCTGGCTTAAGACTGCCTTCTTTTAAAAGTTTCTTAAGTATACTGGCTAAAGTATTCTTGGTGCTAAGAGCTGAGTTACAGACTAGAGTTTTTATTTCTCTATTAGATCATATCCTTCAGCTTTCAGTGACAGTCTGGCTCTAGGAAGGCCAGTTTAAGTTTTCTGTAGAAAGTAATAAGTAGCAGCATGAAGACTTGGTAAGCCCTCTAGAAATTTAGGCACATTCATTTTGTTAATTTCCGTTGACAGTTGTGTAGCCAAATGTAGTAGTAACCTTTGAAAATGGCATCCAAGTGTTGGTTTTGTGGTTGCTGAAATCCCAGCTGTGCACAGGGAAGGTGTGAGTCATTCACTAGTGATGCTTGACAGTTGCACTGTCTGATGGCTTCAGGCCAGCCTTTTGCACTAGTGATGGTCTGTGAAGGTAAATGCCCCCCCACAAACCCTACTTAAAGGAGTGTTTGTTTCTCCTGAAGCATGAGATGGTATTTGGAGAGACTCAGCTGACATAAATGAGTTTGTCCTGCTTGTCTCTAGTTCTGTCTAGTTGTGCTGGGGTGAGGGAAGTGACTGCTTATTCTAATCCAGAGCTGCCTATTCCTAGGAATAAAGTGTAATCACATTGAATATGAGAAAATTCATTCTGTATGCAGTGAAAGCACATAGCTGTTATATACCAGTGCATAATAAGACACATGGATTTTAGTGTATGCTTTCATCTCTTGAACTGTGTTACTCTCTACATTACACTTTAAACTTCTCAGTAGCAGATTCTGTCCTGCCATTTTTGTAGAGATTGAAAAGCTTTGAATAGATTAATGACAAGAAAGAGGAATTGAAAAGCAAAACAAGGTGGTCTTTTAAAAAGATCATTCAGAAATTCTCTTTACTCTGTTCCACCAAAACAGGAGAGTACTGAATAAATTTGAATGTCAGTGAGAAATTCCAGAATTGGTAAAAGAGAATGGCTCTTGTATACAGCCTGTAAAACTCATTGCTGCAGAAGGTTAAGGCCAAGAATATAGCAAACTTGAAAAATCGATCGGATACTAGCAGGGTTATTGCTGATATCCAGAGTTATAATAATTAATTCTATCAAAGTTTGGAACAGAGATTATGTTTCAAGCTTTGGGGCATGGAGTAATCTGTCTGACAGGTATCAAGATGAAACTTGTGGAAAGATGATGTCATGTCTACCTTGTATGGCCCTTTATGCTACAGTCTAATCTTACTATGCTGGCAGTATACAGAAGTATTTGAGTATGCTATCTGATTGTATCAACTGCTGTTGTCCTTTAAAATGTACATCCCTATCAACAAAAGAGATAACCATCTAAAACACTGTATTTAACCAAATTAACTCAGGAGTAAAGGCAGCGTGGTTGGGTATCTCTGTAGTGCTATAAGAGTCAAAGTGCTACTGGCCAGTATAAATGGTCTCACAATACACTGAACATACAAACTGAACATGTGTGTATGTTAAGGTACATTGTGGTTTTTTTAAAATACAGTTTTTTTCAGTACAGGTTTTGCTGCTTAGGGTCATGGCTTTGCTGGTAAAGGCAATGTATCCCATGTCTAGCTGAGGCCTTATGTGATTGTCTTGCTTTTCCCAAATAGAGGCACATCTCAATTAGTGTGGATTCTGCTGTGGAGTAGTCTGGGTGCCACTGGAAATAAAAGCAAAATTAGCTTGCAGTTAAAGCACACTATCTCAATATATCTAACCAGAAAAAAACTCCCAAGACAATTCTTGTGTTTTTCACCTGTCTTATGACTGGGAAAAAGAGTAAAAGAAAACACACACAAAAATGTTTTTTCTAATCTATTCTATTTCTAATTCTAACTCTAGTCCATTCCATTCCGTTCCATTTGTTCTTTTTTAGGTGCAGGGGCCTTGCAGCTGGTTTTGAGTATAATTTTACAAATGTACAGAATAATAAGCACTGTTATTTTGTAGCCTTCTGGCAGGATACAGCATGATGTAGCTGTTTCCATTGGAGATGTAACACCAACATGACATGTGCAGACTTCTGCAGATAAGCAGAACTAGATCTAGTTTTGGATGTGAACCAGAGCCAATACCAGAGGAATTAAACTTCAGTTGCTTATACTATAAATAAACACATTGCAGGAAGAAGTTGTCTCAAAACTTAACAGCTATTAAAGGAGAGCTCTAAGGGACCAAAGTTGCTTTTAATTTTGCTTGCATGAGAGGTTTCACATGAAATGATGTGTTAGTAGGAGCTGTGCCAGTTTGCACAGTGAAATGCTAACCTATCATGTAGACCTTGTCCCAAGTGCTAGGGTCAAGAAGAGTGGGGAAATTTATTCTCTTTGCATGTTCAGGTCTGGCAAGAGTAATTGGATCAGTATTCAGAGATGTTGTGGAAGTGTAACTTTATAAAGCAAATTATCTCATTACTTCTCTCCTTGTTCACTAACTAGCATAATTAATATCCAAATGTTCACTAAGATTAGTTATATTTCCTGCTCAGCTAGTTGACAGACACTTGTGAGATTTGAATTCGCAGCAGGCTGGAGCAGATGGCTACCTTCGCTAACAGATTACTGCATCAAGGCATACAAACTCTCCAGCTCTGTCTCAATAAACTTCAACACATGATTTATAAAGTGAACATAATAGAAGAAATCCATGATGCCTATAATGGGAATCATATTACTGCACTACTTAAAACACCGTGAGAATTGCCTGAGCCGTTACCGTATACTTGTGCTGATCTTCAAATCTTATTAGGCAAGAAAGCATTGTCTGGAAAATTATTTCTCTTCTTTTCCATATTGCTTCCTCTCAGTTATTTTTTTATTGAACTAATTAAAGGGAGGTTTCCAATACATCTAGCTTCTGTTGAACCTCCAGCAAACATATGAATGTGTTCACAGTGATTTGATAGTTATTTATTTGTTTTGGAACTTTTACATAAAGAAAAATATCTGATAAACTTCTATATCATCAAGCCCATGATGAAACTGCTGTAGTCTCAACTAAAAAGCAAAACCAAAGAGAGCTGTTGTTTCAGGAAAAGAAAATTCATTGCAAGATCATGCATAAATGTCCTGCACAGCAGATAAACTTGACTAGTTGAGATGATAAATTGCAAGTAAAATTTTCCTGGAACAGTTGATGTGAAATGCCTCATAAAGGAGACCAAGACTCTTTACAGAGTGTACCAGCTTCAAATGATGGCATAGTATCTTTTAAGAAAGATGTTATTTATAGAATGGTGCATAATTATTTGCTACATAAATAAATATGAAATGTGAGTTCCTCTGTCCCTGAAATCTACTGATACTGCTTGTATTATTTTGGAGAGGGTCAGTGTATAATTCCATGTGTTTTTGTAAACATTCAGCATAAATTTACTCTCTGGGAGGCTCCCGTTGCTTCGGGTCCCTTAGAATGAGGCACTGAGTGATTTATAGTTCTGTAAGATGGACAGGTAGTCCTGATTCTTGTAAAAATTGGTCTTGTTTCCTGATGAGTGCTACAATCTCACTGCTTTCCTGCTTTCCTGAGAGCAATAGAAAAGTCAGCTGAGGTGCCTTGAGTAGAACTCCGTGCAATTTCTAACCCTCTCTTCTGTCCTTTCTCTTCTCTAGTTCAATCTGTTAAGAGCTCTGTTTCCCCTCACTTTGAGCTTAAGATCTAGGTTTTTCCCTGCTCTCTGGGCTGTGTCTCTGTATGAGAGGGAGGGCTGCAATCTTGTGGGATACTGGGAGGTAATGGGATTTTCCTGTTAGTGTTGTGGAGAACAGAGGAAATACCACAACGTCAGTGGAACATAGAGGTTGCTTTGCAGCTGTTATAAAGAGACAGATACAATTTCCAGTTTAAAAGAGTAAAGGAAGAGGGTTTTTTTTCATTTTGAAGTTAAAAACTGAAGTTCGGATAATTTCTAATTTCTGTTTGTGACATATATTCCTATATAATTAACTAGTTAATATATTTCCACATGCAGTAATGTTTTCTTAGGATGTGAAGCAGAGGCGATGCAGAAAATACATAGCAGCTAAGGATCGTAGTTGTATATTTCCAAAGATGCTGTTTGTACTGTCTGAATGGTACTGACTACAGTGAATATTTGATGTAGTGCTTGCATTTATATGGCTTTCTTAGAGTTGCATGGCATCTATTCCGTCAAATACAAATACATGTTGGATTATTGTGTTGTTGTTCCTATCATAGACTTGCCCTCGGCAAACCTAAGCAGTTACAACATCACCGTGGTGGAAGGAAAGAGCATCACGTTGTACTGTGATACGACTGGTGGGCCACCCCCAAATGTGTCCTGGGTGGTAACTAATCTTGTTTCAAACCATGAGGTAAGTTTTATATTCAGATACATGACAATTCAGGTGATACCTGCTGAAGGATGGAATGAAGTTTCATGTCCAGCTCTAGTTAACTTTCTATTAGAAGATTAAATAGAAAATTAATGTTGGGATTACATTTATCTTCCAGTTGCTTTCAATCCAGGATGACTGTGGCAGTGCTTTTGGGGAATGGCAGACATTTGTTTCTCAAGACTTTCATTTGCACTCTGGTTTTTTGGATGGTCACTCGTAAACAAGAGTAATGTAAATTTTCGGAAGTAATGTGAATTGGGATACTGAAACACAAGGACTTTCTTATTATCACTGATACCTGCCTACAGAGAATAAATCCAATCTATACTGATTGTGAAAAAAACTTTGTGTTGGTAATTTTATTACATTCTCATTTCAAAATTTGGTGTGTTGGAATTTGGTTGTCAATATTTTGTGGCTTTTTTAATTTTTCTTCAACACACTTAGCAGCAACAGGAAGCCTTGAAATTGAAGATTTTTACTTAAAAGACTGTCAGGTTGGTTTTGTTTTGGTTTTGTTTTTTTAATGACATACTAATTTTTTTCCTCATTGAAATCATCTAGGTGCAGAAATTTTGATTGCTGGGCTCTTTATATTTTTGGTCTCTATTGTAGACTGTGTGCTGCTTAAGTCCTTTCTGATGGAAATATTGAAAAAAGGAGGGATATATAAGCAGGTCTTTGACATGCAGCTGCTGACTTCATAAATTGATATTATTTTACAGTAGGAAAATCCCATGTTTATTACTATTTTATGGCATTTGCTTTCCTACATTCATGGTGGTGCACTCTGCCTAAAGCTTCTTGGTCTGTACAATGTGTGGGATGTGTACTTCTAAAACTCTTCCTGCAGTGAGGAGGAGACAGGACCTCTTGGGTCTCAAAGTTTTTATATTTTCTTTCCAAAGTTCATTATATCAGGCTTGTATAGAGTTTAACTAGTCTGCCTTACATTCCAGCTTTCATAAGTAAGAGCTCTGCAGAGCTCTAGTTGTATTTTTAAAATTTTCTCTGATCTGCAAAACTCCCCAAAGGCATCAAGGCATCAGTCGTCATCAAGAACAAGAAATTAAAACAGTTTGGGGAACCTCTGCCAAGTTGTGCCCTTTTTAAAAAGCTTTTTTGTAATTTTAATTCTAGGAGCTAAAACAAATGTGGGATTTGTTTTGTGGAACTGTTCAAAAAGTGAGATCATCTAATTTTTTTAACCCTCCTATCATTGAAATGCCATGGTCGGTTTGCTTCAAGGTTTCCATGAGTATTCTGTCCTGGCATAACTACATCATTCTATTTTAGAGGGGCTTGTAATACAACCTTAGCCGTGGAGCACAGTAGTCTTTTCAGTAGCCAAAGAGCACGAGCCTTTTAGACCTTATTTGCCATTCACAACTATCCTTTTCTATGAGTGTTGCTTTTGGTTTCTTTTCTTTTACTTCTGTATCTCAGTTTCTGCCTTCATTTTCTTCATCTTGTATGCTGCTTTTCCCTGTTTTTCTTTCTCCTGTTTTAAGAGAGACATTAGCAAAGGTTAAAACTAGACTCTACTTCTGCAGAGCTAACCTTTATGTTCTGAGTTTCTGTGTTGATGGATAGCTGGACTGATGTTGTTTAGATTCTTCTTGCTCTAGATTTCAGCCCTGAGCCTGTTTGAGCCCCTCTGCTTTCAGTCCAGCTTTGAGCAGTGCTCACCTCTGAGAATTGTGAAATAAGGAAATGTGCAAAGGGGTGTTTGCTTTTCCACCTGCCTCCCCTATTGTCACACTGAGATCAAAGGGACATTGAACTCAAGTGGAGTTATGGTGTCATCTCAAAGTTCAAAATTCCGGTTGCCCAAGACTGTATGGAGGAGTGTTCCCACATGTTCCTGTTGACTGCCACCTAAAGTTGCTGTGGTTTTACTATTAGAGTGGTTTGCTTGGTTGTGTTGTCTGTAGCACTGACATGAATGTGTACATTACAAAAAGTACCTCAAAAGTAGTTTTTAAAAATTATCATAATTATTATTTATTTTTGGAGTGTGTTTTGGTTCCTTTCCTGTTTAACGAAATAGTCTAGCTCTTTATGAAAAATTGAAGTATGGAAATAATAATTATTTGGAGATCATATGAAGGGCCTGATTTATGAACATTAGAGTAACAATTGGCTTTGCTAGTGCTTTTTGTGGGGGGAGGGGGTAATTCAGCCATATTTGCTTAATCAGTGTGACATAGATACATATTCAGTATGTTATTTAAGCCTGTAGATAGACACTGAGCTTTCTAAGAATCAAGCTTTTTAAGAATCATCATTCTTACCTTAATTAGCCTGTTCTTAAACACATAAAACAATACTTAGGCAATAGCTTAGGTTATGCAATTTCTTGCTTAAGGTTTCTTCAGAAAAGAAAGCTTTCAATAGAAATTTGGTTAAGAAGGAGATAGAAAACCTGTCAAGATACAGTAGGGTTCAGAAGGCAGCAGTGGAAGAGGTGTCAAGCATAAGTTTAAAGGAAAGAGAGAAAAGGATGAGTAAAGCAAGGACTGAACAGAATACAGACAGGAAGGAAAAGTTCAGCAAGAACAGACAGAGATAGACCATGGAAATCAGTCATGAAGTAGGAGAGAGGGATGAGCAAGGGTGTATGGTTAGAGGGAAAAAAGCATTTGTGTAGAGGGGATAAGTGTTTAAAAAAATGCACAGACTGAAATTGACAGGGCAGAAACATGGTTGAGTGCAATGTTTGTAGCAGGACTTCGAAGCTTTGAAGCCACTGCCACTGACCGTACATGGTTCTGTACGTGTTTTATGTCTGTTTGGATAAGACACTACAATAAGGGTTTGATTAATTGTGGGACAGATACAGCTAAAAGGAAGGGAAAATGAAAAATGCCATTCAGCTGTGGCCAGTAATTCCCTCCTTCTCCTTTGTTCTTAATGCTGTGGTTGACGCATACATGTTTTTCTGATCATTTATAGAGTGACACAAATAAGAACCCTGCTTCTCTCACCATCAAGAATGTTTCATCAATGGACAGTGGGCTGTCAATTTCCTGTGTAGCGGAGAACATTGTGGGAGAGGACCAAGTTTCTGCTGAGCTTACAGTATTCTGTACGTATGCAGGCCTTCATACAGACCCTCAGGCCAAACTGCATTGGGAGGAACTGTTTTGGTATTTTTTGGACGTTAAGACTGTTGAAATGAAAACCCTTAAGGCACGTGAACTATCTACTGCAGTTAATGCTAGGAATAGCCCAGTCAGTCGTTACTGCACTTATCTTTTTCGGCTCTGTATTCTGCAAAAAATGTATTGCTGACTGCTTTGTCTTCCAGTTCAAACAATCTGTAAGTAAAGGTCTGAAACCCTGAATACTGAATGACACTGTCATTGTGGGAAGGTTTGTAGTGGTGTTTATGTACATGCACACTGCCTTAGGAATTGCGAAGTGTGGATGCATCAAAACGCTAGTAGAATTCTATGAGACTACACGTGTTCAAGTTCTTATTACCTAAAACAAAAACTGCTTTGTTCAATGTTGATACAGCCAGATGTAAATTAATTTGTCATAGCTTTGAATAGTACACTTATTTCTCAGGGCCAATGAAGGCAGAAGGGGCATATAGTGTAGAGGTGCTGGCTTCTTACATCTAAGCTCCAGGCTGAATTCATTTTGCATGAACTATACAGTATGTTTTCACAAGCTGCAACACTCTGTTTAATTGAAGATGGGAACGGAACACTTGGTAGATGGCAAACTTTGCTCAGCACGTGCTTATGACAGAGTAAACTAGAAAGATCACTCTAGATGTAGGTTTGTAGGTTGAAATTGGATATGTAATAACTATGGGAACGAACATACACTAGAAATGTTTGAACAGTGTAAATGAGATTCTGAGCTTGGCACTGTTTTGAGTGATAAAAGGGAGTGTAACTAGAAGAAATTGGATGTAGTTAGGAATAAATTTAAAGGAAAATAATGAGCAAGGTGTTGGAATAGTCTCTTGAGGGAAATAGAAGAGGCCTGTAAACTTGAGGCATTTAGCAGGTTTGAACTAGAATGAGAATATGTATAGTAGAGAATTATTTTTCCCTGACAGAAGAATCTATAGAATTAAGTAATCTGTTCTGTCTTTGATTCTGTTAAAAAAATAATCTGTAAACTTGGATTCCTAGCTGAGTGTCTTTCCAGTACTACTTGCTTTTGGCCAACTTTTAAATATTTTCAATACTATTGTCTTCCTTCAGCACTCCTGTGCAGTTTTTTCAGCAAAGTAAAGCCAAAATGTCTCTGTCCTTCTTCTAAGTGATCCAGTAACTGAAGTTCCCACACCTGACATGTTTTAAATGATTTAACACATTTTCAGTCTAGTCTGTTTTGTTTCTTTCTAAAGAGCGGCTTCAGTTCAGCATAGTACTCTAGGCAGAGCAGGTAGGTTCCTCTGTGAGTATCCTTCAAATGGGTACCATTCCATCTAGTAACATACTTTTGTACTGACAAATGAAAAATACTTCCATGATAACTTGGGAGGGAGGGAGGAAGAGAAGGAAGGGAGGAAGGACGTGTTCAGAATATTCTGATGTTCTTCACTCTTTTTTCCAATACAGTTGCACCAAATATCACATTTATTGAATCTCCAACCCCGGACCACCACTGGTGTATTCCATTCACTGTGAAAGGGAACCCTAAGCCCACATTGCAGTGGTTCTATGAAGGAGCTGTACTGAATGAGTCTGAATACATCTGTACTAAAATACACGTTATCAATCAAAGTGAATACCATGGCTGCCTTCAGCTGGACAATCCTACACACCTGAATAATGGTGCTTATACCTTACTGGCAAAGAATGATTATGGAGAGGATGAAAAACGGGTTGATGCTCATTTCATGTCAGTGCCTGGAGATGGTGAGTGTAGTTTTTTTTTAATGTTAGCAATTGCAAATTGATGAAAGTGGTGAAATAGTGGTTTTGGGCAGTTTTAACTATTTTGGGGGAAGCTTCTTATAAGACTTCTTTTTCTCTGAATGAATGTCTTCAATATTACTTGTAAAATAATGTTTTTCTTGAGCATTTTCTTCTCGTTTATTGCCTCTCAAGGGAGGCCATGCCAGTGCTCTGTAAATCTTCCCTTTGTGTAACCATCCTCTCTGCCAGCCAAGGCTAATGAAAAGTTGCTGTTTCTAAAGTTTTCCCAAGCCTCAGTTGTTTTCCTGAAAAGCACTGAGTTCCAGTTCAGCAACTCTGTAACTTGCTGCACTGCATATGAATTGAACTAGGCAGTGTATTCAAGGATGGGGGGATGTAGCATCTAGTGCCTTGTTGTGAAATTGATAGTGCAGTAAAGTGAGTTCTTGATAATATGTTGTTTATAGGACACCACAGGGAGCTAGGGAGAAAACAAGTAACCCAGGGGGAAGGATGGGCAAGGTCTCAGGTCTTAACAGGCATTTTGATGGCCAGTTGCCATTTGTCTAGGTGGAGGCTGGGCACCTACGTTGCTAGGAGTATCAGTGTTCAAGATGGTTGCACCTTCAGTTGCTCTAAAGATTCCCCCTCGCCCTTTATAAATACTGTGTGGGCAGGCTCAAGGTGGACTAGCTCATTGAATTGCAGGGACAGCTGTAAGTGATTGATGTTCACTGTGGTTTGATCTTTTCCCACATCTTCAAAACCATACATGAAGTGGCTGTAATAACAGTCACTGTATGTGTAAGCATATTGGAGTGTGTGGAAAAAACTCTGAGTAGACCTTGCACGTTTGGAGTAGAAATATAAGTTGTGATTTTGTGCAGATAATTGCACAGTCATACCTCAAAATATGAGATTGTATGTATCGTTGGCTTTTTGACCATGTGCTATAAATAGTTGCCTTCTTTTTTTTGAACAGCAGTGTGCTGTTATGTTATCTGATGGGAAAAAAAAGTGGTGAATATTTAAATTCTCTTCCTACATCTCAGGCTACAGACCATGAAAATATGGTCAGTATTTAATCTTTTCCCTTTCAGCTCAGTTTGCTGTAGGGAGAGAGGTGGTAAGTCTTTTGCTTTCCCATCATTAGGAGAAGATGAAGAGCTGATAAAACCAGGCTGTGCTTACTCCTTCTGTGCTTACTGCTTCTCTCCTGCTTTTTCTCTGGAGTTCTTCCTTGAAGAGAGTCACTACAGAAACATGCCATGGTTTCAGCTACTGGTGTCCCCTAATACTGCATTATAACTGTTCAGGAAAACAGTTCACCTCATGGATGTTTTGTGTACAGTGGGAGTTCTCTTACACCCTGAGTATTTAATATGAACCCGGCTTAATTTTCTAACAGAGTATGAGCTACCTCTAATACATTAGGTGATCTTACCATTTTTTTTGTCTTTGATCCAAGTCCCCTTTCCTGTCATGTTTTTCCTTTATGCTTCTGTCCACAGTAAATAGAACTGTAGCTATCCTCTAAATTACAAAGAAAACATGGTTTATTTGTTCCATCCCTTTTATATTCCTATGGAATCTAAGTCTACCAATATAAACTGCACTGTGTTCTTTAAGCATTTCCCAAGATCTGTGGTGGAGTAAGCCTCACAAAAAGAGTATAGAGGAAATGGGACTGTGTAGAGACAGGATGTAACTGCATTAGAAATTAGTTCATGCACAGTGGATGGCACCAAACCAGTCTTAAAAATTAACAACAGGGGAAATGGCTTATCTACTTAGCCTCCTCAATATTGTTTTTAGTTTTCTCCTGCAAGAATCATGGCATTGAGCTTTAGAAAACATCACAACATTGTTGTCTCCTCCACTGAAGCTCACATAAAAGCAAATGCATCATATTACAATTCTTGTTCTATACTATTGCTATTTAAAGCACTGTCAGGCTTTTTCAAATCCTTAAAAGGCTTTTCAGTGCTGCCGCTACGGTGTGGTTTCTTCTTTTGGCCCACACATTGTACACTGAAGCATAAAGACTAAGGCCCACACCCTGGTATTATGTTCATTTTCATGTGTTCATGGCTGAATTAAATGCCAGTCCTGATGTTTCGTGGGGCGGGGTACACTCACTGAGCTTTAAACTGATTCTCTGGTTATTGTATCACTTGGCCAAATGCTCTGAAGATAAAAAAACCTGAAAAATTTAAAAAATCCCCTCACCCATAATCCATATGTCTACCCAAAGTAAATGCATGTAAGTCTGAAGCATGTTCTCCATCAGAAGTGTAATATTCCACTTTCAGATTTGGGTCAAACATGATGACGATGTGATTTGTACTAAGATGCTCCCAACTTTCAGCGTGCTGCTTGAAGAACTTTTTATCACTAGTCTTAGGATGCAGGCGTGAAAGAGAGGAAACCACAGACCACAGTGGGATTTTGATTGTGTTGATGATGCCCAAGTTAATGTTGTAAATTAAGAATTTGTTTTAAATGTGAAAACCTGGAAGAATAAATTTCATGTTTTGCTAGCTGAATTTTTAAGTGCCTTTAGTCTGCTAATGTTCTTGGTTTCCAATTCTTGCTGAGAGTGATTTGATTATTTGAGACTAACTGCAATAAAGTGTAAGCAAGAAATGGTCATGGTTTGTTTTGGAGGCTGTTCTCATAGTTGATCCAAAATGGCTAATGAATATGGGAGAGATTTTTACAAATAATAGATATTTTTAATTAAGCTTATTCATCTACTAACTCTCTACATGAAATTCAGCTGAAGGAATCCAAGTCACATATACCTTGTCAAAGTAAAAGAATATGCTAAATACACCTTAGAAGTAGCATATTCCTTGCGCAGCATAACATGCTTTTTGCATAAGTATGGTTTTTTGGATTGAGTCTTTTGCTGCTGCTTTATTTTGTAAATGTCAAATTTATAAAGAAAGAAGGAAACAATCCAAGTGTAGTTGATGTAGTTTGTAAAGATGAGTGAATAGTGTGTCTTTTGATAGCTCATTTACTCAACAACCTCTTCTAATGGGGACCAAAACAATGGTGCCATTCTGTACTTGGCCTTGAAAATAATTGTGTATAAACAGGCAAAATGACTGTGGTGAAGTTTCATTTTAAAATAACTTCAACTGATGATTAAGTAGGTATGTTTTTATGTGCTAAGTAGAAGAAGTAATACTAAACAGAAGTTTGGGGGTTGTCCACCATCTTGATTTTTGTAGCTTTATTTGAAGTGTTTAGTTATATAAAAGGTATTTGAATGGAGTTACTGCCTTCTTATTTTATATGTCTGGGAGGAGTTAGAGTTCTACTAACCTTCTTAGTTTGTTCCCATTCCAGTGAATAGAAACAAAAATGTTGACATGTAACTCAGAAATAAAGGACTGGGAGATTTTTTGTTGGTTAAGGTTTTCTTTCCACTTCAGATTACAGAAGGTGAGTTAGAAATACTATATTTAAGTGGTTGGATGTTCTACACTTGGAAAACTGAATCCATGAACTTTTGTGGACAAAAATCTGTGGTCAGGTTACTTGAGGATAGATAGTCAGGCTTTCTTCACTGGTTATTTATTTCTGCTGATTGACATGACAGTTTTCATGGGGTCTATTGACATGTATCCCCGATTACTGGAATATCTTCAAGTGCATTTAAAAATAAGCCTAATTATCTGCTGCCATTCTACAAACAGGTTGCAACTGGTGTTTTCAGCACAGGTTCTCTTGCTGTTAACACTGATGTTCTGCTCTTACTTCGCTGTGGCATGACCATATGCCGGTGTAATGCCACTGCTATGGATTTACTGTATAGTAATATAAAGAGAATTATATTTCTTGAAGTTGGATTAATCTTTAGAGTTTTTACTTACTTGTTAATTTTATTTCCAAACCTGCAAAAAGAGAGAGAAAAAATATGGAAGAGGTAACTATAAGCCTACTACATAAGCTGTGCTAGAAATACATTATAGATCAGAATGCATGGGTATGTTCAAATACAACAGGAGTATCTTTCCAAGCATGAATAGTGTAACAGTTCACTAATTTCTGTGGGCGTTCTGTGCATTTTACTCACATACGTGCTAAGCCTTACATACATGAAGTAATTAGAAAAAGCTGCAAACAGGAACTAGTAAAATTTAGAGAAATGTGGACTAGATAGGTATCCATTTGCTAGTGTAAAGTCTGGTTTCTGAGATACCTGACTCTTTTAGTAAGAGTTCTGTCTGTGTATCAGCTGTGCAGCTGGCTTCTTGGAAGCATCCTTTTACAGAGTGAATCAAATGGTGCTGCTTAGGTAATTTCTACATGTGGCCCTTAACTTGCCAGCTCACAGCTGAAAATGGTTTGTTGTTAGCACAGTGATAAAATAACATAATTTTTTTTATCAGGTAAAAATCAGTGATTGTTAAATCTCTGTGAAATCTGCTTCCACTTGAATTCAGGGAAAATTTTACCATTGATTTTTCAAGAGGAATCGTTATTGTTGCACTTATTCCAGATATATATAGATAGATAGATATACATATGTTAATAGTGGAAAGCAGGATTTTGCCCAGTTGTGAAATAACGCATGCCCTTGCCAGAGCTCCTGTCCTGTGCACATGTGAAGCAAAATATTAACCTTTGGAATAACTCTGAGATGGGTGTAAATGTAATTAATAAACTGCAGTTATTGATGTTGATATGCATTTATGTAGGTACTTAAGATTGCTATGGCAAATAAAGTCAATTCTTAAAACAACTCCTAAAGAAATTTTTATTCTTCCAGCATTTGCAATTTATTTACAAATCTTTTCTTTTTTTTTTTCTCTTTCCGGTGTACAGGTAGTGGCCCAATTTTGGATCCAGACGTTTATGGTATATATTTGATTTTCGTTTTCTTTTATTTTAATAATAGAAGTGAAGGAACTGAAACATTAAAAGTTCAAATGTTAGGCTCAGTTAAATTGAAATGTCACATAGAATAACACAGTTCTAAAAGATACTTTGGTGTTTTGGTTCTCCTGCCTTATATTTAACGTATGTGATGACAATATGATGTTTTACTTTACTATGCTGCTTTTGATTCACATTAGGAGAAGCATAAATCCACTGCTACAAATGGGTGCAGTTGATCCTGTAGGATGACAGCTGTGTGATGTAGTTCACAGACATGAGATTTTGTGAACCTTTTGGAGGCATTTCTTGGAGGAAAGAGAGTTTGTGATTTCTCTTTATACAACTTAATTTATTTTTTCAGGGATGATTCCATACTTGTTTTGCCTCCAAAAATGTACCCCTAAATCCCACTTAGAAATGAAGTTGGCACAAGTAAGTTTTCCTGTAGGCAATTTATTTTGCTCTGTCCACTCATTTGTACCTTCCCTTAATCTCTCTTGCATAAGCAGACCATCAATTCAGTGGTAGCTGAGTGTGTGCCAGGAGATTTTGATGGCTCAGTGTTCGCATTAGTTTTTTAGTTCGGCAAAATGTACCAAGTGAAAGCCAGCAGGCACTGAAATAGAAGCTGCAGTATGAAAAGCAACTGTTTTTAAAAAAAATATTTCTGGTATACTTCTGGTGAGTAGAAAAGTTCATCTTAACCAACGTACCCGAACAGCTTGAAGCTGGATCCTATTTGGAGTACTTTTTATTTGGATGAAACGGCCCATGAGTCAAGTCACCTAAAGCTGATCTAAATGTTATTGCTTTGATTCCATTCCACATCATTAAACTTCAGCAAATGTGCAATTGAAGCATCAATTTGACTTCAACTGCTTAGAAACTCCAAAGGATAGCTTCCCCTCCCTCTCTTTCAAAAGTCCTTTTTTTTGGAGGAGGAGAAGGAGGGAGGGTTGGGGATGGAGAAGTGGCGATGGTTTGCACAGTTCCTTCATGTGTTGTATTATATAAGCTGTGTGGATGAAGATTTTTACTCTGAGCTGTTTACCAGGGTCGTGATGCCTGTGTATGGCTTTAGCCATGTGAGTGCTGTGCTTCAACTGACTTGGGTGGGTTTCTGCTGAGATATGTGCTTTGAGTTTTGCTAGCAGATCACAGCCTGCAAGACCTAGTCCTGGTGAAGACAGCCTTCCTCTTTATTCCTGGATGTTCTTTCTGCTGTTTGAAAGTGCTGCCCTTGTGATGTGAGGCAATTTCCAAATGTTTCTCTTAAGTATTTTGAACATACAACAGAAATCAGAAGATCTGATGAGGTCACATCAGGCTGCATGACATTGAGTTTGCCGAGGGGAGTCAGTCCTGCCTGCATGGGGCACTGCCTGCTGCAAGCGTGAAGCAGCCACCTGTGCCTCTAGCTCACCTCTGCGGCACCTCTTGGAAAAGGCAAAGAGGGAATGCTGTCCTGACACCATCTGGGAAGTAACTGAAAGAAATAGAGTGACTCATGTGGATCTGAGCAGGAAATTGAGTGCAAAGCCAGCTCCTTTGGCTCTGAGTTCATATTTTCATGCCACAATACCTCTTCTAATGTGGTTGTGAGCATGAAAGAGACAACCTGCCCCATATCTGCCAAACCCCAGAATGACTGTGCAGAATGAGCCCCCCCAGTGTTGATGTGACTGCGCTGTTTTGTCTATCCCAGCCGCTATGTACCTTGTTTGTGAAGTGGCTGCAGAATATTGGCCAGTGTCAGCTGCAATTCACCGCAGCTGTTATTAGTCACTGGTGGCTGCATGAGGTACAGAGCACCAGAGAACCTGGCCCTAAGGCAATATGAGCCTTATCTAGCATGAGTCAAAAGGCGTGACCCTGTCTGTAAGAGTGCTCAGTGTCTATGTCAGGATTTCATAGTGAAATGAACAGGAATTTGTTTAACTCAAATGGTCCGGTTTGGGCTGGAGAGCTGTCGCCTGTATTTTCCTGGCCTGATTCACCCATTTCGAGGGGCTTTGAAGATCTGGCAATACCTCAAATGCAAATGATTCACGGTTAGGCAGCAAGCAATGTCAGCACACCACCAGTATACCAATGTAGCCTACCTTCACTCTTGTCCATTTTAATATAGAAGTGTGCTCAGAGGATTCACAGACCAGACCTGTGGTTCTCATTAGACCTCCATGGTGTGATTTCCAGTAGCTTAGAACAGGCCTGAGCATAAACAGAACTACAAATAACATCAGCTATTTACAGGTGAAATTGGGAGCAAAAAATTTCCTTCTTCAAAGTTTATTTCACAGAGTCAGAGCAGCAAAGACTCTAAGTATTTGTTTTATATGTTAGTCTTATAAAACTATAATAAATATATGGTTGGCCAAAACCATCTTTGTGAAAATTTTCCCAGCTAATTGTAAAGGAAGCCAAATTTTTTTTAGACTCAAGTACTTGTTATAAAGTGGACTTTGCCTGCAAATAAAGAAGTAAAACTCTATTCCTCTGCTCTGGCAAAGGATGTATTCACGGTGACAGATGATCAGAACAGAACCTTGTCTGAAAGTCCAGGCTGCTTGTGCAGGTGAGCCATTCAGGCAGGGATTATTCTACCTGGATGAGCAAGGAATGCTGTTCATTCTTCTGTTGCTGCTGCTCTAACCTTTCTGCATGGTAAACTACACACACAGAGATGCAGTGCAGAGTTGGAGAGTTCAAATGGTAAAAGATCAGGAAATTAAATTTTTTTCTCTTGAAAGCTCTGTATATTTAATATGTATTTTGTCTTGAAAGAGTCCTGTCCTTTGGCATGCATAGTTTAGATCCAAAATAGACTGTGTGAGTTGTTTAGACATCCTGACTGTGATGACTGTAGCACTGGTGCCAGAGGTAGCTGACAGCTTCCTGTACAAAAAAAAAAATCCTTGCATGCCTGAAGATCAAAAGCCCAGTGCAGCTTCTTGCTAGGACTGCCAGCTGAGCTCTCCAAACCGGCGTTGGGAGCTGAAGGAGAATACTGCTGAGGCACAAGCCCTCCCTGTGCTTGCTCAGCTGGAGCTCCATGCTCAGAAATGCTCCTGCCACTGTATTTAGCAAGAGCTGTTTCAAATTCACATTTAAGATTTCATCTGCAGGCTTATGGCACTGATTTTAATCAAAACATGTAAAGAAATACCTGTTTAATTGCAAACTTAAATTACGATGCTGGACATGTATTTTATAATAGGTGCAGTTATTGCCCTTTGTTTCTTTCATCCGCATTATAGTCATGAAATTAAAATGTTACATGTGTTTCCAGATGTAATAAAAAAATGCATTTCAAAATTTTCTCTTAATGCATGTTTATCTTAACTTCATATATATAACTATTTAATTCTTTTTCTCTCATTTGAGTAATTTTGTCAGGAAATCACAGATTGTGAATATCTGTGTTTTATTTTGAAATTTTTATAAATAATTGAGCCATGATCATTCTTTGTCTGCAGTAGTTCTGGTTTTGCCCCTGCAGTCCCATCAGTGGAATTATTTTGATAAATCAATCAAATTTCTTCATACCATCTCAGGCACTTTAATTTTTAAAGGTGTTACAGCAATACTAAACTGTAACCTCTGTCCATATAACATGGGTTTTTAAAATTATTTATTAAACAAATGAAAACAGTTATTTCACATTTGATATTAGTAAAATAGCTTGAAACCCATCTGCCAAGTTCTTCTCAGCAAAACAAAAGTGCTCAAGCTAATTTCTAAGACTGTCTTATATTTGACTGAATACAAGGCTGGTGAAGTTCAGTGTAGAGGGCAGTCTTTCATTTTTAATGGGAAGTCAGAACCACATTAAAGTAGCTCTATAGGTGGAGTTCTCATTTAACTCTAGTGTTTCCAGTAGAGATACACATTATGCTGTAGATTGCTTCTCTTTTCATGTTTGTCAGTCCCAGCACGTTTGTTCAATTACATGCCACAGTGATTCTCCCCAAAACATTCCAGCTTCATTAGCAGTTACGAATTTTGTCCAAAGAGCTCAAATTCCCAAAGTTGATAGTGGCATTACCATCTTACAGAGCAGAAATAATATAGAAAACCATTTCCCTGTCGAAGTTATGAGGTTATAAAAGCAATCTTTTTTTTTTCTTAAGAGTATGAAACCACACCTAATGATCTTGGAGATGCCACTAATAACAGTAATCAGATCACTTCAACGGATGTTTCCAACAAAGAGAATGAAGATAGCATCACTGTAAGTATATGCATTGTTTCCTGGTCTGTGATTTTTGTGAACTTTTTGGCTATACAAACTTACAAACTTTTGGCTATACAACTTACAACACTGCAGACACTATAGTAAGACTCTGGCCTATCAGAAAGCTATTACTGTGTTGTGATCAAAACTCAGGGAAAAAAAAAAGGATGAAAAAGAAAATTAGTGTGCCCCACTCATGTCCTTCCCCCATTTTTTTGGGTTAGTAAATCACTTTTCAGTTCAAGTAAAACCATGGTTTTGTGTCTTGCTCTTCTGAACTACTTAACTGTCATTTCTTTAGCCTAAGACTTTGCATCTAATTTTTAGTCAAGGAGAACGAATCTTCATTTACAAAACAAAGATATCTAAGGTAATTTGAAGATTGTTGGTTGAATACCCATCCTGGAGTCACCTCCACATTAGAGAGGTGATGTGCTGCAATGAATTTTCAAAATGCAATTATCTGTATTTAAGACATGATTTCATCTAGGTTTTCTGATTAAATGGCTTGTGACAGATTTTAGTGCAAGTGGCTGAACTGATGGGCCTCCTCCTTTGGTGCCTTGTCTCTCATGCTCTCCTGAACTGAAATACTGGAAACTGATAGTGGGTTACCAGCCTGGTAGGCATGGCAGCCTCCCTCCATCAGGGTCTCTGTAAAGCATCAAGCAGCGGAGAGTGTGCCTTCATGAACCAGAGAGCAGACTGTGAGTTGGGACCATGTGCTAAAAATTGGGAGGATCCAAGACAGTCTTGTCTCATCTGATAACAGAGTCATTGAATTGCCGAGGTGGTAAAAGTAGGACCTGTGGAAGTCCTCTGGTCCAAGTTCCCCTGATTAAAGCAGAGCCAGTATGGTTCCTTATGGTTGTGTCCTCTCTGGTTTTGGTATTTCCAGTGATGGCACCTTCACAGCCACTCCAAGTAATTTATACAAGTGTTCAACCATCCCCACAGTAAATTCTTTTTTCCTATGTGCTTTTCTTATGTGGTTTCTTGTAACATGCCACTCTACTGGAAGGGAAAAGGGTGATGTAGACTGCCTCCTGCCTGCCTTGAATGTGTAGGATGTTGAAAAAGTTCTCATAAGTGTCTGAATCTCTGTTCTCTACAGAATAGAAGAAACCTCAACAAGTGTCTGTTTTCTGTACTCTTTGATCTGAGTGCAAATGCTTCCCAGTTGAAATTAATCTCTTTTTGTAACTGGATTAATTTGAATGTATTCTGGATGTCTTTGAAGACACAAGAACAAAACAAACAGGTCTGTTTGTGTCCTCTTCTTTTTTTTAGGTGTACGTTGTGGTGGGAATTGCAGCACTGGTGTGCACTGGCTTAGTAATAACCCTCATTATTCTGAAGTTTGGAAGACACTCTAAGTTTGGGATGAAAGGTAAGCAGGGTTGGTTTTACACCTTCCAGAATTGTTGTGGGTTGTATGAGCTGAGACTGTAGACTCCTGAACCGGGAGCAGTCAAAATAGCTACATCAAATGCCACCACATTTAATATTTCGTTTATTCATCAGGTAAGTAAGGGCAGAAATAGATGTAGACAGTGTACAATGAAACACTTTGGGATCAAACACTTCTTTTTTCTCTTAGAATAAATACCATTTCTCTGCCTTCTGATGCAAAGCCTCCTGAGACACTTCCTGGAGTAAAATATTTCTCAAGTCAGTGTAGGTAGGAAGAAAATAGGAAATTAAATTTATTCTGTTGCAAGTTTGATTATAACAGTTTAATGAGAATCTATGCTGTATGTAAGAGGTGCTTTAGACTATACTACAATGTCTCATTAAGGTGAATGAAGGGGAAGCAATGACAAGAGCGCAAGGTACATTTGCCGTGGATTCTGTCATATGTCAAATGAAAGCACCAGCTTTCTGACAGATGCATTTTCATGTGCTTCTTGGGAAGTAGAATCTGGAGAGATTCACAAGTACTCTTGTCCCTGTGGAAGGAGGAAAGCTCGGCCCTTCATTTATTCATTTATTTATTTTACAGCCAGATAGAACTATGTGTGACACAGAGGTACCTGCAACAACGCCATTACCATATTGTTTTACTGGTATCATCAGTCTGTTTCTGATGATGTGGGTGAAATTGTATTGAACAGAAAAGAAGAGAAATTAAAAAGAAGGAAATTAAAAAACCCACTTGCTGTCGTGTTGAGAGATCTAGAAGATGCTTTACTGTGTGCTAAGGGAGATGAGTGTTTGTTCTTAAGATATGTAGATGAGGGTCTGTGGAGAACACGGTAAGTAATCTTTTGGTAGACTCTTGTTAATCTCATGTCCTTCTTCTCAAATGTGCTTATGACACAGTATCACCTGGATGTATATTTGGGTAATGCTTACATAATCTTGATCTCTTTCCAGAGATATCTGCTCTATATTTTGTGTTCTTGTATTCTGTTTAGAGTAGATTTCCTGGAACAAATGGGATTTGAGCAGAGCAGAAACGTAGTCAGTGCAGATCAACTGTTGGGATGGTAATCTTGTCTCTCACCTCCTTCTGATGCAACGGAGTCTCTGCTGTTTGGGGTAGCATTAGAAAAGAACAGTCATTGTGAAATATCCTGAATAGCAACATGAAATCAGCAGGATAGAGCTGCAGGATTTTGGCAGAAGGCTAGTCTGTGACTGAACAACAGTTCAGCGTAAATTTTATTTGTGTTCGAGGCTTTCTGAATTGCATTTAGAGAGCTGAAGTAGGTGGAAGCTGATTGAGAGAAACAGTGAGAATTGTTTGATGTTAGCTCTTTAAAGCTGAATACTTGTTAGGTTTTTCAAAATATGCATTGACTATTTCAACACAACATTACTGAAGAAACTAGGAAATAAACCCTACCCTGAAGGAGAATGCACAAGTTCTATTTTGTGTTGTAGAGTTAAGTTACCTTTCAGGAAGCTATTTGTTTTTCAGTATCTTCAGATACAGCTCTTCTCACAAAAAGGGTGCTCTTCCCTAATCAGTAAATTTGACCTTAGTAGTTCTTCGTTGCAAAATTGCCCATCTAGATCGTGTTTTAGTAAGAATATAATTTCATGGAAATGACTGCATGAAATTACAAAAAGGCAGCAACCTCAAACATGTTATTTTGTTTATAATGGTGAAATGTCACTGTGATTTACAAATAACTCTTGAGTCTTTCATTAGAAAGGAGTGACTTTCATTTGTCCCTTAAATGGACCTCAAACTTCCCCAAAGCATGCATTCACACCTCAGCTTCACCACCTGCACCTATCTGTAGTCCAAAGTCCCAGAAACACTCTTTTGAATTTATATTAAAACAATATTTAAAGACTTGAGTTTAGATATATATAGATATGTAATAATTGGCAAATATTGCCTGCTCTGAAAAACCTGCAGTGTAAGTATATGTTGAGAATTGAAATATGAAAATAAGCAACCTGGTGTATTTGAACATGAGGAAAATAAGGTGAATGTGATGAGAAGAGGTTTTTTTCAGTCATTATTGACCAATACATTTAAATGTGTATCTTGGACTTTGTGAATAAAAGGGTTAAGTCAGCCACCTGAGAACTGTTTGAGACATTTGTAATTTAATTCAGTCACAGCAAAATTAATCCCAACTTCACATATAGACAGTGTGCTATAGTGGTCATTTAATAAACAGTAGGGAAATGGTAAGAACCTAAATATCCAGATTTCCATGGAAGATATTTATGAAACAAGATTGAAAAAACCTCTCCAAAATTAATGCATTTGTGAGAAGTAACTTCCTGAGTTACATCAGGCAGAAATACACAAAAGGCTATGCTTCTTTTTTTTTGTTACTTTCTGAGAACACAACCTCAGACACCCTGTCATTAAATGTCTACCCACCCTTCTTCAGCAAGCAGTTTGGAAAAAAACCAAAGTAGTCAGTAATTGGAGCAGTCAAACTGGCACTGATGGTATTTTTCATTTAACCATGTGTACGGAAAAATGTTCCATTGAAAATCAGAAAAAGAAATGTGTGTAAAGGCTAACAGCACTGTGTGTCCCATAGGCAATATCTTTACATAAGGGATGATATTTTTCATCTCATTTGGGTTCAGAGCAGGCATCTGCAGCTTTGTAGACATTGTTTTATGCCTCCTGCTTTTAAAAGCCAGTTTATCTCATCTTTTCCATGGCCATCGTCTGCCCACTTCTTAGACTTGTGTCTTTGCTGAGTTCTTCTGTACTTAAAGAGCTTGAGCATGGTTGGAGTGTGGGACTGACAGTGACCAAGTCCCCAGAAAGAGACATGGAGTAGGGAGTTGTGTCTGAGCAAAGGCTGTGTCAGAGCTGCTCATACCTGGAAGCACTGCACATGCTGAGGCTGCAACAGAGCTCACCCTGATGTCTTCTTCCCAGTACTGTGTGGAGCAGAAAAGTGTCCAATCTATGTGTTACAGAGCACCAGGTCCTCTGGGAACTTCCAGTTCTTTGGCAGTACTGATCAATGTCTTACTGAGGTCTGTTGAAGAGTTGTATAAAAATAAATTACCCCTATTTTTTTACTTTTTTCAATTAATTTGGTGTATCTAAGGTAAGAGAATAACTTGGGATATATTAATTTTCCTCAGTTACCTTTCCAAACTGTAGAAATAGAGTGCTTTTAGAGGTGAGGAGGACAAGCAAAGCACTCGGAAACATTTTGTTTGGGATGTTCTGTATTCTGATTGAAGTTGGATTTTACTGTATGAAACAGTTGTTTTAATTCTTGCCTTAATTCTTTTTACTCTGTCTTTCAGAGCTAGAGGAGATAGCAGTTTCTGATGATTGACTTTGGGAACAGTATTAGTACAGAACAAATCTGTGGTCTGTGCTAGGAGAGTCTTAAAATAGGGTTCATACAAAAAACTCTTATGTTGTGCTAGACTTCCAGACTTCCATAGCAAAATTCATCAGAATAGTTGGTGAAACATAATTCTCTATTTCGCTGCTTGTGTACATTTTAAACACCTTCTTATACAACACCTTGTGACAACAGCTTTGTATGAAAAGCTGCTTTTGTTTGCTTGAATCTGGAGGTGAGGTTTTTAGACCCTTGCCAGATGCTGTAGCATAAATGGTGAAAGCTTCAGTTAATTTCATAAATGCATTTGTTAAGACTTGTGGGTTGCTCTTACGAAACCCCTTGGCTTGCTTGCTTGCTTGCTGTGGGATGTGAAAGTGCTTATGGTGGGAATTCACTGGAGGCTGCCAAGACAGCTCTTACCGTTTTGTGTTTATTTCTGACTCCATCTAACCAGCTTATGAAACTGAAAAATAACAAGGGAACTGGAGTAGAGAGGACAAGGGAGTGTTTGTGAACTCCCTGAGAGGATTTGTGGAAGAGTAATTCTAGTCCTGTTTTATTTTGCTTTGCCTGTTGAATAATGATGGAAGTAACCAAATGGTTTGCAGCATAACCAGCCCAATACACAGTTTGCAGATTTTAATCATGCCGCTAAGGATGAAGGGAAGTATGAAGAAAACTGATGGAAGATAAATTAGTGGAAGAACTTCAAAATAGCATTGTTCAGTTAAAAGGATGAAATAATTTTTGTTTATATCAACTCTTCCTATTCAACGACAAGATATCCTTACTACTCCTTGCTTCCTAGGGAATCTGGCAGATAATCATGGACAAGACTATTACCACAGCAGCTTTACTGATAGAGATAAATGGAGTTTGTGTATGGAAGATAAATTAGTGGAAGAACTTCAAAATAGCATTGTTCAGTTAAAAGGATGAAATAATTTTTGTTTATATCAACTCTTCCTATTCAACGACAAGATATCCTTACTACTCCTTGCTTCCTAGGGAATCTGGCAGATAATCATGGACAAGACTATTACCACAGCAGCTTTACTGATAGAGATAAATGGAGTTTGTGTAGGCTTTACCAAAATCAGAAAGAAAAGAAATGCCACTCTTAACCAAAGCAGTGTCTTCTGTCTTTTAAGTTAACAAATAGAATCTGATGGAAGTAGAGGGAAACGTGTGTACTTGATCCATATAGGGTGAGGGGGATTTTTTTCTGTGTTTGTATGAAGTTTCTGTCAGTGCTTTGAGCTGTGTGCAGTAGTGCAAAAATAAGGGAGCAAACGGTCTGAAATTCCCATTGTATTTAGGCAATGCCAGCTATCTTCTCATGTCTGTGGGCTTGGGTGTCATGCTTTGAAAGGCGCTTCTCCTTCCTCAAGCACTCTCTGAACTACCTACTGAGTCTAAATGTATGTCTTGACTATGAGTTCTTCCCCCCATTCAAAGCTTTGCAAGTCTGTGCAGGTCAGGGTACAGAAATTTATCTTTCTGTGATCAGGTAATGAGATTGTATGGTTGATTTAAGAAAGAAAATAGTGTCTCCTTTAGGACGAACGCCTGAAAATACTAACTTTCCCTAAAGTCCTTCCTAGCTGCTTGTCAATTTTTTTGAGTGTAAGTTTAAAACCTGGACTGTAAATGAGGGTGCTGTTCTCTTTCATCAAGTTGATTAAAGGTTAGGAACATACCCACAGATTTTCCTACCAAAATCAAAACAGGGTATTTTCTCCTGCTTCCTGATAGCTTTTTCTCTCAAGTGATTTCTGTAACATATGTGTTGGACCATGAATGTCCTTCAAAACTTTTTAAATAAAAGCATTGGTTATTCCAACAGAAGCACACTGATAGTTCAAGAATACTTTTTCTTCTCAGTGTGTCACAGTTCACTGTACTGTATTTGCTTCTAACCTCTTGTAACTTTTTGAGCTTTGGTCCAAAAGACAGTACAGGGAAAGGCAGCTTGAAACTCATTTCAGTTGCAGCATATTTCTCAGTCGTCTTACCGTATTTCAGTTTGGGTAAGAAACGCTGTACAAAAGAATAATAAGAGTCTCCTTACAAAGCAGAATTGTCATTCTGACACAATGACATAACATAATGACCACCTTTAACCCTTATTTACCCAAACAATCATATTTACGTGACTTCAGATACAGTCCAGGTGAAAGTAGAGAGCCTTACCATTCTGCCTGAGACTTTTCCATGTTCCTTTGGCTGTAACTTTAGGACTGTCATGAAAGACCTTTTGTGTCTTACTTGTCTGTAAGCATATAGCAAATGGTCATTGGTTTTTCTGCTTTAATACATTTTCCTTGAATTCACCTTGTTGTTGGAGAGGGGCTGATTGCAAGAGACTTAAAAAACCCCTCTACTTCATTCTCACTGGTGATTGAAGAATTAGGATTTTGGAGTGTTTCGATGACTCTGAGAGGTTTGAAGTACTGATGTGGGAAAAGGGAGAGCTGTTATGTTTATTATTAACTCATGCATCACATGTCTTGCTTAAGCAATTGGGTTATTGCTTATAGAGTAGGAGAAAAGTGAAATGAAGTTAAAATAGAAATACTTTGTTTACTTTTAATTCTAAAGCAATTACAAAATAGAAGCTCTGCATCTTCAGCAAAGATCTGCCTTTTGACAAGTATGATCTAATGTTCAAATTGGTCTGCACTAAGTTTGTAGCATTTTTGGAAAAATCATTAAAAAGATCGAGTTTGTAGCTTGGGAACACATTTACTGCTTGACTTTCAGCAAGTCACTGAAATACTGAGCTTTTTGAGTATCCACTTTTACCTATAGAAGTGATTTTGTGCTGTGTTGTACCTACCCAAATGCCAATTCTGTGGGTGTCGATCCTTGAATGTCTTTAGAACATTCCATTATTTAGTCAATGAGCAGAATATAAAAGAGGAATCAATTCATGTGAGTCAGTGTTGTAAGATCAGATGTAGAGAAAAACGAATGTGCTCGAATCTGCAGTATTTTTAGTGAGTCGACAATGTAAAGGGATTGATGTAAAGGCAATGATGATATTGCTCATCTGAACCACACACAAGAAGCTTTTTTCATTGTTTGACACTGACATTCCAGTTGCTGTAGTCATGGGCCAATCATATAAAACATCTGTCTTAGGTGCATTAGTTGTTAATGGGGGCAGTTATATTGCTTTACCACATGAACATTTGAAAGAGTTGTTTATGCTTCTAAGTACCTTACTTTGAAGAAGAAAATTGCTATAAGTACATCAGAGAATGAGAGTTTGTATTAACTGATCCATGGAGGTAATTTCATGTAAAGGATTTTACAAAGATCTTAAGATATTTAAGCCACCATTCTCTTGTGTTTCAGTAAATAGAAGAGCACTGTTTCTTAAAGCTTTGGTTTGGGTCTGTGTCACCCTATCAGAGCATGCTGATAGACATTTTTAGAGTTCCATTGTTTTTATTTCTATAAAATTTGATCTCTAGGTCTCAGATGTCTGTTTTGATCTGCTGTTAGTTTTCCTGAGTCCAATCCTAAAGTGCAAGATACCACAGAGGAATGTATCTGTTTCTGTAATAGGAACAAGCAAGTGGATGATGCCTCATATATAACACAGGATTTATGAAGACAGTTCAAATCTGAACTGGAGAATTTTTAATGATACAGTGGTGCATTTGAGTCTGATCTGCTTTGATTGCAAAATGTAAACTGAGTTGTAATGATTGAAGGAGTAAAGGAGTTACTAACTTGCTTAGAGCTTTACATGATTCAGACTACTGTGGTGGTATTAACACTGATATTATTAACAAAGGAAAATTACCTGACACCTCATGTCCATTGCTAGTAGAAAAGGAGGAAAGCAAATGTAAACAAGTACCTGTTGTATCTCATTGCCCCTTCCCCTAAAAGAGTATATAGTGAGTGATGGGATGAGGGAGTATGCATGTATGTGGTATGCATGAAGTGAAATGGAGAGCTGGGAAGATGCTGAGTAGAAGACAGCTTAGAGATGAAATGCAAGGAGATTGAAGAGAAGGCTATAAATGGATGCAGTAGAAATGAGGAGAGCTGAAAATCATGGTTGCTAAGGCTCTACCTTGCTATGGGCTGAAGCACACAGAAATAGCAGAGCTCCTAGATCAAGGTAGTGACAGAATAAGAGACAGTCCTAGAAGTGTAAACTGCAGAGTCCCAACCCCATGTTCAGTCTACATCCACATTTGCTTCACAGGTCTTTATTTTACAGAGCCCAGAGTTTCTCCTTTCAGTTTTTTATGTGCAAAGGGTGAATGCTCACCTGATTTTATATGAATTTTTTGCCCGTATGGAGGTCATGCTGTTTTGGGAATGTGTCACTTTGTGAGGGCAATTTGTGGTTTAGTCCCTGGAGAATTTTAGAAAGAAACGAGATAGGATATAGGAGGAAATAAGAGGATGAGAGGAATGGAAGGAGGAGAGAAAGTAGATTGTGATAATGCTAAGTTTACCTGTGATCTGAGTGAAGAAGTAATCAGGTGAAATGGAAATCAGTGAATCAGAAAGAAAGAAAATTACTAAAGAATAGCAAAGCTGGCCTATATTATCTATCTATCTGTCTGCCTGTCTGTCTATCTATCTATCTATCTATCTGTCTGCCTATTTTTGAGTGGCCCCAGTTCCCCAGTGGTTTAAGCGTCATTTACTACAAAGTACATATGTGCTTGGTTTTGATCTCCCTTTAGGAAGTGTCAAGGTGCAGTGCTAGAAAACTTGATGCTGAAAACCAAGCAGTTCTTAAGCACAGTAGGTTGGAACATGAGTAGTAGATAAATAGAAGGTATTCTTGGTAGAAATGAGGTCTGCTGTATGGTCTCCAGTTAGGAAAAAGGCTAATGTGGAAGTGACTGGCAGCAGAAGCTTCTCCTGGAGGCTGGGCCAGCTTGTACTGGCTTTCCACAGAACAGCTGAGGTTGACAGGCACTCTGAAAATGTCCCACACCCAGCACAAAGCAGGGTGAGCTGGTGATGTTCATGGTGTTTCTTCTTTCAGAATGAATAAGAGCTGCTGTAAAGCCATTACTGCAGCAATGCTGTTGCATTTTAGGAAGAAATTAAGAAGTACAAAAATTTAGAAGAATTAAGAAAAATCAAGACAAAAGGTAGTCGAGTTTCTTTGATTATCTAGTAAAAGAAACACTTTAGGTTTTACTTCAGTTCTGGGCAAAAGTTTAAGTAAGATTTTATAATTTGAATGAATTGGTCCCTTTTTATATGTCTTTTTCACACACACCCCCGATGCACGTTTATCTTCTCCCAGAATATCTATAACCTGGGATCAGCATTGTATATTAGCTATTAATTCACTTCTGCCAGTGAATTCCCCAAAGTGTTCTCTTTGTGGGTAGCTGAACACACCTTTTCCAAGTGACTCACAGCTCTTCTCAATTGCTGTTTTCCTGGAAATACTGTACCTCCCCAATGCTTCCACACTGGTGCACTATGAGTATGCCACTCTGCCTCACAGTGGCCAATGTTCCTGCCTTTCATATTTATGAACTTAAAACATTAGGTTTATATTCAGTCCTCAGTGATAATCCAGTGTAAGGATCAGAATAGTATATTATATATAATGACTTTTTCCTCTCCATATATGAATCATGAGTGACATAGGAATAGTCTTCATTGTGAAAGAACTTGTGCTGCCCTCAGAGTCCATTTTGTTCTGACACCTCTTCTGTATTCTGCACAAAAATCAGAATTACCTCTTTAAAGAAGAGTCTGTCATTATTTCTGTTTTGTACTCTGCCATGTTTTGTCCCATTTAGTGCTGTTTGCTTTGCCAATAGCAGAAACCGGGCAGACTTGATGGCACTTCTAGTGTGGAAATGAAAAACCAGATTTAGGAAAATGAGATATGTCTTTGAAATTACAAAAAAAAAAAAAAAAAAAAAGTAATTTAGACCAGGATTGAGAATCTTTCTGATTTGCTCTGTTTGATTTTCTGAAGTTTCTTAGAAAATAGGTCAGGGAGGGAGCAATGTAACAGGATCCTTTATATTCAAGTAAAATGGGCGAACTATCTAGTAACTGTTATTTAGCCTATGTCAGTTTTATTCATGGTGTCAAAGGCTAATGCACTGTTCCTTCAGCTGTCTGGCATGGCTGAATACCCTGGAGCACAAAGTGGAGTAATATAAACATACAAGAAGTATTTATAAAAAGTCCTTCACCTTTTCCTGATAGATGACAAAACATGTCACCTAACTGAAAGAGAGGGTACGTTTAGGTTGGATATTAGGAAGAAATTTTTTACTTTGGGGGTGCTGAGGCACCAGAACAGGTTGCCCAGAGAAGTTGTGGATCCCTTGTCCCTGGAAGTGTTCAGGTCCGGGCTGGATGGGGACTCTGAGCAGCCTGGGACAGTGGAAGGTTACCCATGGCAAACCGGTTGAAACCACATGACATTTAAGGTCCCTTCTGGCACAAACTATTCTATGATTCTATTTGTCATGAAGTTTCACTTCTTCATGGCACTTTGTCCAGCCAGTCATGACTGTGGTCCTTCTACCTTTATCAGCCCCTTTGGCTCTTGCCTGCTCTCAGTTGATGGTATGATAATACAAAGCTGGCATGTCTGAGAACTCAGGGCTTTTCCCTCATAGCTATTTTGGATTTCAGAGGCATCATTCTTGTAAGTAAGAGGAGGATAGCCTACAGTTGTGGCACAATTTCCACACTGCCACAACTCTTCTGCAGAGTGTATGTGGAAGCATCTGCAGCTGGAGGGAGTCCATTTGTAACCCTTGTGAGGAGGGTGTTCACAGATTTGCCTCCATGTTTGGCAGGGCCAGCCCCAACATGGAGACATGCCATGTATGGCCTTTAAAGTAGGAGAAATTTTGGTTCTGGTCAGTAGATGTGAGTAATTCAAACTGGGAGAAAAGCATTCTTAAAAAAGCAGTGAATTGAGTTACCAGAACCCTTTTGTTTCATGTGGGCCCTCTCAGGCATAGGAGCTGGTGGCCGCAGCTGCAGTATTTGTTACCAAATGTCTTCTAAGAGAGGTTCGTGCCCTCTCAGAAAGTTACATTTCTGTGAGTTGTAGCAACAGGAAGCAACAGAAATGTACCTTGTAGTAACATGACTTTCTGTATTCTGCACGACCAGAACCAGAATCTGTTGACATCCCTTGGTTTTTTTTGGAGAGGGCCATTGCAGTATTCTCTCACACTACCTCTGAAGCTTCACTGTTACCTGTCTTTCTCCTGTGGCACATGGAGATATGTACCATGAGCTGTTCATGTTCTCAGTCTTCAGCTGGCTCTGATGCAGTTGTACATTTGTTGAATGTCTCTCAAGACTCTAGTAGCTTGAACGTCAGAGTAAAGCCTTCGAATTAAAAGGTCAAATCCTGTCTTTGTGCCTACCACAAGCTAAATGTTTCTGCCCATGGCCATCTTGGAGGTCTGTAAGCTCTCACAGCTGTCAGTCACTTTGGAGAGCAGTAGAGAGCCTCCCCTGCTAAATTCCTCTTTCTGTGCTTTCGAGTGCTGGCTTGCCAGCTAGGCAGGTGTTGTAGCTGCTTCTCATGGTGCCTAGAGCTTGTGCATTACAGCTGCTTTTGCAGTGGCCTCTCCCAGCGTGGTCCAGGCAAACATTCATGCAGACTATTCTGCTGCCATCACAAGAAGTCATGCAACCTGCCAGTGGCATAGTAAAGCTCAGGTGCCTTAAGAGTGCAGGTTGTGAGTCAGGTGGATGGCACAGGGCCTGTTCCTGCCCAGCGGCTGTGAGTTTCAGTGATACGGCTATTAAGCACAAAGATGCACCTCTGGCACATGTGATCTTTGTGATGTGGTGTGGCAGAGGTGTTCTGGTATGAGCTTGCTCTGTGCTAACACAGTCCCTCAGGCAGACGCTTTTGGCTCGTGTTGGAGGCAGGGCAATAGGTGTTTCCTTTGGTTGGACCAACATGGCTGTTCTTGCATTCTGTGCTGCACAGAGGAAGGCTGACAAGGGAGGGAAACTTTCTGCTTATTAAGCACCCTGTTGTTTTGGTAAAGAAAAATGTAAGTGCACATGACTTTATTTTAGAAAAGTAATAGTTTGGAATGTCTTATGTTTGGCTTACGGTGTAGTTCACTAGATAATCTATCATGAAGGCAGAGGAACCAGAGGAAACATTCTGCTTTTCACTCCTTGGAAAAACAGGCCATACCTGAGTCTCGGACATGGCATATTCTACAGCTCCTGTGGAAAGTAAAAGAGGAGCGTGATAGCAAACAGCAGAGAAGCTGAGACATGTTTATGCTTTCAGACTGTTGATCCTTACTGTCTAGAGGCCATGAAGAAACTTGGATAATTTGCTTTTCCTTTTGGTGTGTTCAGATAGTTTCTCACGTCAAAGTCTGCATGTTCCTGCAGGGACTGGTAATGTCTGTCCAGTTGCACAGCTCAGCCCCAAGTGTGTCAAATTCGAGTAGTGAGAAGTTGATATTCCTGGGAGAAGAATGAGTGTCTTTTTCTGCCATCCTGCTGGTGTTGCCTGTGGCAGCTCTGAGCTGACGGTTGTACCTCCTGGTGCTGAAAGAAGAGTGATTCCGTGTGTTTGCAGTCTTTATGCAATTGGCTGTGACCCATCCATGTTCTTTGCAAAATGTTCATGCTACAACAGACATTCACTATTAATCACAGTCACCTAGCATTTAAGTGATTAGTTTTTGTGGTCATGGTAATTTTCACAAACCTTAATTTGCTCCCAGCAGTCAGGACAATATTTTTACTAAGTACAACCTATGCTTCTACAAGAAGGGGCTTGACTGCATGAAGTATAAAGCTAGGCACTGTTCTCACTGACCACCACTAGTAGTAAAAGGATGTTCATGTGCACTGTTACATACACCAGCTGACCTTGGAACAGTGATCTCTGCCACTGAGCTCCCCTACTCCATGCACACCAAATTAATTCCTGTCGTTTATTACTTGCTCTTTAACTACAAGGTGTAGAGCTACTGAGGGTTTTCTAGAGTCTCTTTCAGCTGTCCTAAGTTCCAAGTTTACTTAACTTCTGATTAGGTACTTCAGAGTTAGCTAGTTAGGTACCCTGTCTTTTTCCAACTCATTCCATTGCAGGTGGCTACTGATAACCTTTCTCCTCTGTTCCAATCCTGAAAATGCAATCAGGATTGTGAGCAATATTATGGAAGTACTTTAATTGAGATGTTTTCTTACAGTTCAACAACTTGGTCATGAATTTGCTTGCTTCAATATGAGAGGGAAAATTTAAAAAAAAAACACCTCAGCTACAGTGGCAGCTTTGGAATTCAGTGTCTGTTACCTAGTTAAAGAGGTATCTTGATGTTTAAAACTGAAGTAGCAGGCTTGTAAAGTGGGGGGATTTTTGAAAGGGGAGAAGGAACTAGGCTGCATAGAATGCATCACTGGTATCTAAAGATGTTGATGTGGCAGTAGCATCCTTCATAAATCACAAAAAAAGGTAAATTAATAGAATTTTTTTTCAGAATACTTCTTTACATTATGGCGCCTTTTACTACTCTGCCAGTAAATGAGTGTAGATGGGAATCAAACTCATTTAGAGTGAAGGGGGTTAGTATTTCTTTGGGAAGAGAAGAGCTGCAGGCAGAGGTCCTGTGGTTGGCTGTGTCAGCTCCCATGTGCATCTGGGAAAGTAACATCAGAAACTAAATCCTCCCAGAGAACAGGTGGAACTTAATCTTGGCCTTTAGCTCCTCACTTAACCTTGGCACTGTAACGCTGGATTCTGGATGAGTAGGACTTCAGATAGATTCTTAAGTAGCTTCTTAAATAGGGAATGAAATATGAGTGTTTTGCGGTATTACTGCTTCCAAACAACATGGCAGGACTTAAAGGTAACAAAAAAGAACCCCAGGTAATAAGGTCTCTTCTGAACCTGCTCTGGACAAGATATGAACCAATTCTTTGCTGTCTTAGCTACAAAATGTTATGGAAGAGGGCGTTTAAGAAACTGAAATATCAGAGGGTGCCCTTAGCTACACTTCAGATGCTGCTGATTCCGTTGGCTGGTGTGTGTGTTAAGCACAAAACGTGCAGCAAAATGTCTTTTGTTGGTGCCAGTAAGAAAACTGCGTGTGCCTAGTAGCAGACACAACACAGGCTGTAGACTGAACTGATGAATCCTTTTTACACAGACTGAAGGGTTCATGTACATTCATGTTTGTGGTCATGCATGCTTGTACATTCTTATTTTGGTGTATGGCCAGCCAGCTATAGGTAGATAAATATCTTCCTAAATGTAACTCAGTATAGCTCACTGCTTCATTTAGCAGAACTTTATGGTTTTAATGCATCCAGTATAGTCATAGCTTAGTCACTTAAAAACCAAATATATCAGTTTTTAAAATACTGCACAGCTTCACTGCTTATGATTCACATTTTTTGAAATGTGATTGCTGTTTTGGCACATTTCTGTTGTTTAATTTCACTAAAAAGTGTTGCTAATAATGCAGAAAAGGTCTAAAAGATCTGGGATGGAAAATATGGAAAATGAACTATGATTTTGCATAATTATTGCAAGCAGAGCAAACATTCAGTTTTTCTTTTCTGCAATATAAGGTTTTGTAAATCTTTGTGTAGACTTTCATCTGTCTTACGCAGCAGCAGAGGTGGTTGAAGATTCCACATTGCATCATCTTGACTGCTACTTTGCAAAGAAAATTACGTTTTCTCCTTTCTGAGACAGAATGTAAGGAATTCAGTAATTGTATTGTAAGCAAGTGTAGTGTGTGGCAGTTTGGATTGAACAAGTAGCTCTGAACTGTAAATCATGCAAACCTCTAAGCACAGAAGCTGACTGATATATTAAAGTAACAGGAAATAACTGCCATGGGTCAAGACTATGCTGAGTAAGTGTTGGGGACACACAAAGGAGACTGTAGTCTGTAGACTAATAGTTCAAGAATAAGAGCTGGTGAACCTCCTGAAAATCATTCATAGAGCACAATGAGAAACACAGTTAGTAGTTAGAGAGACAGATGGGGTTACTTTTTTTCACCAAAAAAAAAAAAAAAGGGCAAGCTTGTTGTTATAGAAGATGAGCTAACTGAGAAGTGATGAAGAGAGTGAGGGAGGAGTGAAAATAGAGGCAAGGAAATACAGAAGAGGAGGACTTCAGGTCCAAGTGAGAAGACTAGAAAAGGTGTGCAGGTAGGGAATTTCTTAAGTTGTGATGAGAAAAGAGGAAAAGGTTGCTGTGTAACTAAGAGAAAGCAAGCCAAAGAAGGTACAAAATCACACCTTTTCCTGATTTTGTACTGGAAGGATTGATTGTATTCTGAATAGAAAGAGAAGAGTGTGAAGGGACTAAGGTAGGAGCCTGAAGCTGTGTAGGAGTTGCTGGGATTGAAGATGCCATACTTGGTTGTGACGAGGAAGGTTGGACTAACTTCAGTCTGTTGGAAGCATGACAAAAACAGGCATAGTGTGATATCTTGTCTATCTGGGGAAAGTCCCAACCAGGCTTTGAAAGCATGGTCCCTGATATCATGGAGAGAAACAAAAAAATCAGTGAGAAAGTGAATGAAGAAAGGAATGAAAGCAAAAGAAAAAACCTGTGAGGGGAGAGGATTGAGAACTGTGGAGAGTATTATCTCAGATGAAATGAGAGAGAGGCTGGGTGATACATTCCAGCACAATGTTAGGAGTCTTTTCTGGGTGAGGACAGTATTGGAAATGCATCCTTTACAAGTATTTTGCGAACATTGTCAGACTTTGTCCAGTCACCATGACTGGGGCCGGGAGCTGCTCTGAGCTCAGTAACAGCAGAATGAAAGCTTGGGAAGCTAGCTTTTCTCTTGTCTCTAAAGGCTGCCAACCTGAAATGAAGCTCTTGCAGTCGGTGGAACTTACAGTTGTGAGGCTAGTTTGCTAGTGTGGAATTTGATACCAGAAGCTGCCTATGTTTCAAAATAATATCATGGGACCAGAGGAAGACATCTGTGCTTCTGTTGTGAGTGATGTCCTGCTGCTTAGTTATTAACAGTGTCCTGCAGTTAGCGGTTTTTTATGGTGCCCCTCACTGAATCTGCATAGTCATGAATTCCAATGCACCTTTTTAAGAAAACCAAACAAAATAAGAAAAAAAAATACTTAACCTTCAACTTGGGATGCACCAAGGCCAGACGAGGGCCACTAAAGATCAGACAGGCAGGGCCAAGAAATGTGCTTCTTTTGCACAGCCACTATAGAATCAAAAAGGTAAGAAGTTGAGAAAGCAAAGCTCTGTACAGTGTCATTCAGCCACAAGATTGGATGTGAACATGTCCAAGAATACAGTAACATGCAGTCATGAGCCAGACTTTCTCTGACTATTTCAATGAATACAGTGGATTTCAGTGTGTACAGTATGTACAGTTAAAATAATGAATGCAAAAAAAATGAGGCCTCTCCCACCCACCATGTGCAAATCATTGTGTATGCAGAAGCAGCTGATTAGAACTGTGGATCGGCAGTGTAAAATTAGAAGGATGGCTTATTCTGTCATGGTGTTAGGTGCTGTAGGGTTCAACCAGCAGTGAGAGCAAATCTCTTTGCCCTAGCTTCTCCTATTGCTTTTTCAGCACCACAAACACCACCAAAGGAAATCGGAGCCACCAGTCAGTGCAGAATCAGCACTCTGACAGACGCCACAGATAGCAGATTTGTAACATGCATAAAAGGGCAAAATTTTGTCCTTGGCCTGCAAATGACTTATACATGGAATTGTAGGCAGATGATTTTTTGCAAATCATTGCAGCTCCTCACTTGACATTAGGTAGCTGTAGTAGTTATAGCCAAGACTATAAGCTTTTTTTACAGGGGAATGTTCCACTGCCTTTCATTCCTCCTTGATTTTGTATAAAAAGAGTCATGGGGCTGAACACAGCAATGTAAACAACATGGCAAGATTTTTAACTTTGAAATGTAATGGGAATGAGATGTTTAATAATGGTCTTTTGATTTGGAACATTCTTTTTCTGTTTTTCTCAGAAAGAATTAATTCATAGGTGTTACAGACCCTTGGATATGGCATTTAGATATTGTCCAATTCATGGCATTGAAAGACGTCATTGTTCATTGCTTGAATCTTACGGAACAGACAGAGGTAGAGCGAAAGTGAAAACTGAACAATAATATTGTGAATGATTCTTCTCTTCCTGTATAGCACTGTGTAATTCCTGTTGTAAAGCTCTTGCTAAACTTACTGTGTGGTCATACAGGAGTTTTGTGCTAACACTGAAGATGCATTGATTTCTGGCTTTGCCATAGAGTAGGTTTGAGCAAAGCTCACTTGTTTCTTACCTATGCTCTTTTAATCTTTTTTGGATGTGTTTTTATTAGCATACAAAAATCTCTATTTCCATGGTGTGAGCAGAAGTGTTGGATTTCAGAGTTCAGGGCTAAAGGTATGATCTCCTTCTGAATTATTATTCCAGTATAGAATTTTTAATCATATATATACTTGGTATAAGATAATGGTTAGCATAGTATCTTATGACATTATTTCTGTAATTATTAAGTAAAGAAGCTGCAGTATTACTGTGGTGAGTTTTTACATCCTGTTAGTGTAGAAGTTACCTGAATCTAATTCCACTAGTATCAGTTCCTGTCTTTGTCCATGTTACCATATTATCCTTGGTAAAGATGGCATTTCTAATCTCTAGACACTTAAAGTATTGGTAATTAAATAGGCAATTAAAGGGAAACTAATCACATGGATATTTTGAAAGTAGCCAGTTTCTCTCACATGTGAACTCGCTGTCTTGGACAGCACTGTGTGTTCCTTTGTGCCATCACAGCCTATATACTTCTGCTAATGCACTGCTGTGGGACAGTGAGGACAGAAGTCATCGCATTTATTCCTTCTTGTAGTGGATGGTAAACAGAAAAATCTTTTCTTATTTGCACCTTGTTGGTTTTTGTTGAGCAGCATCTCTTTAAAAGGAAATGTCTATGGTCAATGATCATTTGGCTGTTGGATGTTTTTCTTCAAGTTCTCTTGGTTTGATCACATTTAAAAAGAAATTTTGGCTTAATAGTTTCCTATTTTTAACATGGTTGATTTGTTTAATAAAGGTATCAGAAAACCTAAACTATAAACTAAGTTATGACTTCTGTGTAGAAGTACATTAATAGGGAATGATTTACTTCAGGACTGCTAGATGAGCCAAGACCAAAGGAGGATGCTTTCTTTTTGTTAGAATAAATAGCACTGTAGTTGGACCTACTAAAGAAAAGCTGTTGGAGACAATTTGTAGGAAAAGAGGCTTTAGAATCAAAACTAAGTAATATGTTGAGGAGGGAAAACTCAGTAAGAAGGAGGATGTAGTGAAATTTAAGATAGATACGGAGAAAATAATCACACACCTTCCTATATTTTCTCTAATGGTTGGCTTCTTGCTCCCCATTTACTTTTCTCTATCACTTTAGTGCTGATCAATACAAACCAGCAGTTATTTGAATTTCTCCTGCCACACAAATTATAACTTTTCATATAATTTTATTTTGTTTTGTTCTATAAAGAGCTTTTCTTTAAAAAATCATCAACATAAACTTCTCTTTTTTAGGGCCAAATTCCTCACAGAAAATATGCTCAAAGCCCCTTCAGTCCTAGGAATTATCCAAAGACTGAAAAATCACATTCTGCATCAGTGGGTACTAACAAAAACATAGTAGTAGCACAGGCAATTAATAGCATCTTTTAGTAATTTACAGTAATTGACATAACGTGAATAAACACATACACACACACACACATTTATATATGTATATTTAAAAATATATGTAACATTTATGTTGTTACATATTGCACAGTCAAACATACACAAGGCTTTGAGTTGCTGTCTAGAGGTACTCCATGTTATCTTGAATGAATTTACAGTTTCTTTTCATGTATAGATTGTAAATGGGCTAGTTTTGAGAAAGCCAGAAGAAAAATACACTTGGATATGTAAAAAACTGGAGTTAGGACCATGCTGTGGGAGCTCATTAATGATTCAGAATGATTGGTTTCAGTTTCCCTTCTTTCCTTGCACAAGGCAAAATCCAATCAATAGTTTTCTTTCAAGGTCACAACTGCTCCTTGGTTTCTGTCCTTCTCACAACCCCTGTCCAGTGATAGGAGTGTTTTGGAAGATTTAATTTCTATTTTATTCGAGGTTGTCATCAATAACTCTTAGCATTGTTGGACTTGGACAGAAAGCCACATTTTTACTGGAGAAGGCTCTGCCCTGATCCGACTACAAGGGTGGTGTGCTTGTGAATGGTGTTGTGTCAGGCATGAAAGGGGCTTTCCCCTTGCTGTCCTATCCCCCGTATACCGTGATTGCATTATGGACAGGAAAGCTGTAAAGCAGTGTTTTATATCAGTTATTTGATTTTTGCGAGATTTGTAAAATAGGGTTGAGTTTGAGAAAATTAAGTTTCTGTCTTTGCAAGGGAAAGGTTGTTTCCATTGCATGGGCAATGATGCTTCTTAATGTGTTTTGGTAGTTTGTTTTCCAGAGCTGCAAGTGAAATTTATATTTTAAAAAATATTAATATGGTTTTTGTCTGCTTTTTTCCTACATTTTTGATACATTTTTCTTCCTTTATTTAGAAATAAGTTCAGTGTAGGCTAAGTAAGCTTGTTACGTGCTCATTAACTAACCTCACTTCCTGAAGTTACATTCGAAATCCTTAGGGGAGTACCAGATCCAGTATTATAATTGCTGCAAGGGAAACAATGCTCCTTTAATGGCAGTGGAAACATTTGTCCCTGTGAAATATCTTTCCTGTTTTGAGAAATATCAAATACAGTCACAAATACAGAAAAATATTTTAATATTTTTTGTTTAGAAAACTGGTAGAGTATTCTCTCAGCCAAGCATTTTCTTTCTGAATATGCTGCTAAAATAGAGGTTTGATGCTTTGTCAAGAAGCAAGCAAGGCTGCTTATCCTTCCTTAAATGCTTCAGTTTTCACAAAGACATCATACTGCTTTACAGTGTCTGCTTTTTAAAAATTAAATTCTGTGACTTTAAAGTGATATTTAAAATCTGTTAACTTGAGTAGAATGAGCTGAATGTATTTGCAGGAGCTAAAATGTTTGGTCCAGTATCATTTTTATGTTGGCTGAAAAATAAAAAATAAAATTCGGGCCATAATCTCTTCCTTCTCCTGCCTTTTAGGAAAATCTGGACAGAGTTCAGAGTTATCATAATAATGTCACAAGCAAGCTGCTGGAGGTCAGCTTTATTGTAGAATATTATGAAATTAATCATGTTTGTTGAACATGATAGATCCAAATTTGCTGTTGGTCGAAATCCCTAATCAAAGAATGTCCACAGTTCACTTTGCTCATTCTACTGACATAATATTTAATATGGCCTAAATCAATTTTTTATATATTCTATTGATTTTATGGTGTTCATAAAATGCTAGTAATAGAAAATCTATTTGTATTGCTGGGGGTTTTTTTATGTTAATGTCATTTCCAAGGAAAAAGTTCTTCAGTGACTCATATGAAATATGTTGGAGGGAGTTTATATGTACATATATATATAAATGTGCAGTTACACAAATTTTCAAGTGGTATGATTTAAGGAAATTATTTAAATTGAGCCTTGCCATTTGGCTGGGATTTACTTTTATATATTTTTTATTTTTAGATGTTACATTGAATTCATAATGTAGGTCCAGGTCTGCTGGCTACAGATCTGCTCCCTTTGCATGTACAGTTAATTTTTTTTCATGTTGCAAAGAATACTCAGCACTGAAATTGCAACTCTTCTATTTATGTTTATGTGATGCCACATGCTGAGGTACCTTGGAGTAGAACAGGAGGAGATGTGGATACCTCTTGTTTAGCTGCGTGGGTACCTCCTGCCTTACAGAAAGCAGCAAGGGAACACCAGGATCTCTGGCGCAACAGAGGGCAGCTTGCAAAAGCTTTAGGCAGCACAGGTTGGTTATAGGTTACTTTCAGTACTGGGAGTGAGGAGAAGGGCCAGGAGCTGAACAAGCTGTTTCGATGTTGAGTAGTAAGGGGTTTGTGTCTATGTGATCCCCAACAAAAGCAAAAGTCCCGGTGAAAACTCATAAACACCAAGCAAAAAATAGCTGCATGCAGTATGGCCAAGCCTTGACTCTGACTTCTGTGCAGACTATTAGTATATCAAGTTTGTCTTTGCAGGCCAAGAATATACACCAAGAAGAATTGGCCAGTGACTGAAGAATATCTCCTTGCTGCTTATCATAAAGCATAATAGTGCATTTTTTCATAAATATTTTTAAGTGATGCACATTTCTATAGCTCTAAAACACACGTGCAAGTTATGTCTGGTAGAGTCCAGTCCAAAAAATACCAACAATGACAGTCTTTCTCATGTTGTAGATGGTTATGTGTGGAAAAACGTGAAAAGAGAACAATCTAAAAGTATCACAATGGATGTTTTCTCTTCTGCAGTGTAGAATGAAAAAGAAAGCAATTGATGAAGAAATATAAATTAGAAAAAGAGTAGCACTGGCAATTGCAAACCAAACCCTTGACATTAGTTGCATTAATGGTAATGCATTCCATTCCAGTTCATGGTGAAGTAAAAGGAGTTGGTCTGGTAGATCAAATATGGCTTTCATTGCAAGACTGCGACAATGAAGGTGAGATAATAAAGCTATTCAGACTAACCTGTAAAGAATGTTGTTATTAAATATACCTGACGAATTTACAGAAATATTTGTTCTTAGAACAATGTCATTATAAAATTCTACATATGTTTCAGTTATTTCCCCAGGATGTATGTATCCAGTTCTGTATATGTGTGTATACATGAATACATACATTTTTGGTTGAAAAAATATAAATGCGGTTCAAAATTGTGAATAATTAATGATGCATGTTAGGTTCCCTTATGAATCTGGGAAATTAATGTCAGGGCTTTGAACAGAACTTGAAAGGGATTTTTTTCTATTTAAATATTGGAAAAATTTGAATGGTCTGAATAACAATGTGAAAATGTAAGTTTCTGTCCTGCTTTGCTCATTACAGATACATTGTGAAGCAACTGTTATGAATCCATTGGTGTAAGCAAACCCAGCTGTGTATCTAGGGAGAAGTCACAAATCTTGTGCTTCGACTAGTGTCCTTAGGCTGGTGTGTGTTTTGGGTGGGGTTTCTTTCTTTAAGTTCTTCAACATTTTTTAAATTAATGTCTTATTTTCCAGTCCAGTCAAGAGTAAAATCACAAAAGCTCTCAAGTACCTTTAATGCATTTTTCAGACACAGTGTCAAAAAGTGCTTTGTGTTCCATTCATAGTAATTCATGGCAACACACCTAAATAATTATCATTGGCCAAAGGCCAGGCTTCTGGGCCCTACACTAACAAATAGTAGTACAACTATTTTGAGAATTATAAAACCAGTTGCAATAATAGCATGCATCTCACATAACTGACTCACCTCTTCCAATTAACTTCACATAATCAGAAAAAACTTAGTTCTGTATTATCTCTTAAGTGGTCTCTCTGGAGAGTAGGCACAGTGTGTGGTTTGCATATACTGTATAATTTGACTTGGTTCTGGGGCAATGCATAGCAGTCTTAGAGGTTGCCAGTATGCCATCAAGGCAGAGGGGACTAGGGTATGTTCTCTGGCCCATAGGGAAAGGAGTAAATTGTGTCCACAGATTTAAAACTCTCTTCTCCCTCATTCCTCAAATAGGATGGTCCAATATGTACTTGAAAATAATTTTGATGCATACTCTCCTTTGAAATGTATTGGAACATCTTCTAGGAGAGTGCTGTTTGTCTTAGCCCAAAATGGTAACTTACTTTAATATAGATTAAATAATTGTGGATAAAAAAAGAAGGTACACCCCTGCATATTTTTATTTACTGACAAATATGTGCCCTGAGCCTCTTTGTCTTTGAAGTCTTTATGTTAGCACGTGGGCCTAGAAGCAAGTAGGCTTTTACATCCCATTTACACCAAATAGCTTTTGGCTTGTTAACTACTGTTTGGATGTTCTTGTGTGTCTGTTCCACATCTGAATTCACATGATTAGTCAGGTATGGAGGGGTCATTCAAGCTATAGTTTGCAGCAGCCTTGCTCCATATAAGTCTTGAGTGTATTTTCTGGGAGGAGACTGGGGAGATGGGGATGAGATGGGAACCTCATCTTATGAAGGGAAGGCAGGTGTTAGCCCTGTTGCTGGTTGTTTGTGCAGTGGCTGTAGCAGAAGTGGAGACAATCACCTTGCTGATGCTGGCAGCATCGTGGCCAAAGCATTGCCAGGTTCCATGGACTCCTGACCTGCAATTGTTGAGGGCTGGGACCTGTTTAGTTTCTGGAGCCCAGAAGTAGACGTACTGTTTGCCAGACTGAATAAGAGTCAGGTGCATTGGTATGGATATTTACTGATTGAAAAGGCAATGTGACTATGAAGACTGAGGACTCTGCTTTTCTTAAATGGTGCCTTTAGGGGGAATTGTCACCAGGGAAAGCATCAATCTCACTTCTTTCAGAAGAAATATTGCTTATTTCAACTGCATTTCAAGCATTTTATTAACCTTAATACATTTACAAGACTGTTCGTTCTGTAGAAAGAGGGAAATTCAGAAGGCTCAGCTCTGCAATGCTACAGCAATAACTGAGCAATAGAACTATTCATTCCTAGTTCTGTCTCTACAAAGGTATATGACAGTAATGTGTTGGAGAGTGGTTTTACTTGACTGGGTAACAGGACAGGACTTTGTTTCACTTGCACAGAGAGGGAAAGGATATTTTTACTCCTGTTTAAACACCTTGGAAATTTCTGTTCCTGGTGTGTCAGTGGTAGCAAAGAGTATTCAGACAGAAATTCAAATTCTTGTAACATATATGGCATACTGTGTGCCAGATGTGGATTAGAAACCCATGCACTCCACTTGCAGGAATAGAGTTTCAAATAAGAGAACAGTCTTAATCACTGATTTGCTAATAGCCTGCTCTGGCAGCTGTGGCAATTACACATGGTATCCATTATAGATTCATGTCTCATTTATTTGATGTTAACTAAATTTATAATTACATAGTATAACTTAGTAAGATTGTTTACTTTTACCTATGAAGTACCTGGGTCTACAGGTGGGTTGTTTTTGGCTGTAATTTAGGTGGAATTAGCATATTAAATGCATGTGATTTGTTGCATCAAAAGGGTTCTGTAAGAGGTAGCATTCATAAATATGAAGAGTAGAAACTTTCCTTTTTTCGAAGACCACTTTCCTTCTCCATTCCTTGGTGGATCCTGTGAAGAATGGTCCTTTGAATGGAGATCCATTTTGTGTCCTTGTAAAACTGAGAACAGAGTGAAACAAAGCAAGGCTAGACGGGAGTAACTGTTTTCACAATGGCTCCAAGTGGCTGTGATTTGGAAGATTCAAATTGCTTCCCTTGGTACTGTTTTGTGCAGTATTTTTCCTTACAAGTATTCTCCGTCTTCTGCATGGGGAAGGGATTCCAACATACACTAATATCTAGGGAGAAAGAAAAATTTGTGGAGCCTTGAAATAGGTTCAGGACCTGAGTGCGTATTCTTCAAACTGCCTACAAAATGTGTGAAAAACTTTGAGGTGACTTTTCAGGAATGTAAAACTAGGCCACAAGGTTCATGAGGAAACATCCTGTGCCTTATCCTTCACCTCCTTCAAAGCCCATGTGTTGTGTGGAGGAGGACTAGTCTAGTTAAGGTTCAATGGATGGCAAGTTGAAGGTTGTGTCTTTCCTGTTCTGTGACATTGGATTTATGAGATGGCAGCACTTTTTCAGTATTTTGTGTTTTTTCCCTGGTGAAAACCACTGGTGACTGGCCACCAACTGGATGTAGCTCCATTCACCAACACTTTCTGGGCCCAGCCGTCCATCCAGTTTTTAACCCTGAGAAAATTGCACCCACAGTCCTTCTCTCATTCACTAAGTGCATTGTCTTGTCATAGATGTAGACCAGGTTTGTCAAGCAGAACCAGCCTCTCATAAACACATGCTGTGTGGGCCTGATCACCTATTGGACCTACATCTTAATTTTTCTATCAGGAGAGAATTTGTGGGGTGAAATACTTGAGCCAAGATTGTCTCAAAATGGGGCAGTCATCCCTGGTCCTGGACCTAAAAGTCTGCAGAGGACGAAGAAGGGGTGCACAGAAATGATGTAGTTGGTCTTCATGTAGCATAACAATGGGTCTAGGTGGAATTTGGCTCCTGCTTGCTTGCTGTCAGTCCATTGTCTTGATCACAGACCATACACAGATGAGCTTTTTTAAGGAAGATCATTAATTGCCATGTGGAAATATTTGATTAGTAGTGACTGTAAAGGAAGGCAGTTGAAATTAATGAAGTAAAGAAATCCCACAGTTGTTTTACTAGAGGCACTGGATGATTATGAGATATATCTTTTAAGATTTCATAGACTCAAAGTAAAATTTCATAGCAAGGAAGCTGGAGAATTGCTCAGTAACAGCTACGAGGACTGTAATGATCAAAGGTGTTAATATTGTTGTAAGGCAACTGTAAGCAAAATAATCCCATTATAGATGAACATACGTGATACAGTTCCATAACTCCTGTTTTACTGTAGCAAGCAATGTTATTTCCCTAATTTGTATATAAAAACTGGCTTGCCAGGTCTTGTTAAAAGGTCATGTATTGAAAAGATGGAATATTTGGAATTACTCAGGCTAACTGGATGGTAGAGTTGTCTTCAATATTTGGGTAGAGACAGAATGGTTTCAAAGTTGACAGTGATTCTCTTTTTCAAAGGGGTGAGACAATTATGCTGTGTCTTTCAAGTGCTCTGATCTTTTTTCTTGTGGCTGTAAACTGACACTTGTCAAAATTGTAGCTGTGTGGTAACATTTCTGTATTTTATGTACATACCAATGAGTGCCTCAAACACAAATTCTAGGGATGTCATAAGGTAAAGAGCCTTCTTGCCTAACAGTTTTGACTTTCCAAAAGTTTACTTCCTTTTCAAGGAAGCTTGGAGAAAGCATCCCTTCATTTATTGATTGATCTCTCAGGCATACAGTGTTTCATGCAAGTGAAGTGCAAAATAACTCACAGAAATCCATGTTTTAAAATGTGTATGCAGATAGTAATTGCTGTACTCTTTCCTATGAACTGGGTTTCTACTAATGCACATTTTCTGTGGCTCTGGGGGGGAGCTGCTGTTAATTCTGGGTTCTGTTTCAGTTTCTGAACAGTTGTTTATTCACATTCTCTCTTTCTTACTTTAACTGTCCCTGAATTAGAAGCTCTGCAAAATATATGTACTGACTGTCTCTGAGCAGTGGTGATTTGAGCTTCAGCTCTTAATGTCCTTGACTCTCACTAATCAATAGAAAGCAGAACAACTGCAGCATGAGCGACAGTACAGTAAAAGGAAACTTCTGTTGGATATTGTGCTGGAAATCATGAGGGTAATGACTCTCACTGAGAAAGATACAGTATTTTCTCCTTAAGAGTGCAGAGCACAAATGTTTTGGTTTCTGCTCCCTGCTTGGAAAATGAGCATATCTTCCAGTTCATCGTCCTGGGAAATAAAATCAAAACTCCAAATCAAACTAAGGAAAAACAGATTAAGACATAAAATGATCCTTGTTAGCAGTGTGGAGGACTGTTAACCCAAAATATAGTTGGTCTCTAAAATGGTGAGCAAAAAGGTCCAGTTTTACCGTCTCTTAGCTCTAACTTCTTTTACACTGAGAACGGCTTTATGAGGTTCTATACTTAAGTATATATAATTCTGTTTGACTGCCATTCTCATTTCATGAACTTGTAGATTAATGAAACAAACCATTAAATAGTTTGAATACTGGCTGCAATACTGATGTTGATGACTCCGATTTTATTACGCCTATTTGGAAATCTAATACAGGTGGAAGCATCCATAAAATTACATACTATGCATCCTTATCTGTGGAGCATAAATTTAAACATTAGAGGAAGAGATAGTGACAGTAGAAAAGAAATCTTTATGAGATACTGGATATTTTGAAGAATTGTAGAGAAGAACAAAAACTTTTTAGTTTTGGGTTACTGTAAATAGTCCTGACTTTAACATGGTACTTTATTGTGTGCTGCCTTCCTGTTGTAAGCAACTGGAGCATGTAAGAGGGTGAAAACTCCTTATCTTGATGTATAACTTCATGGGTCAGACTATTTAGTCTCTTCTGATCCTAGTTTTCCCATTTACTAAGTAAATTTAGTTTATGGGAAATTTGGATCAGAAAATAGAGACTAATGTGGAATTCAGATACAGAATTTTCTGTGAATCCCTGGCCTCTGATAAGTTGATTTGTTTTGTCTTCTATACATGCTTTTATCCTCAGGTAAAAAAAGGAGCAATTACGTTTGTCACTGGAGCTCTTAATTATATTAATTAAAAATATGGTCTTAGCACTTCATGAGGTAAAAACAATGTTTAGAAAGAAAAAAATGGTAGTGAATGTTTATGGTTTTGAAACAAAAGGAGTATTGAGCATGGTGCATGCAAAACCTGCAAAATCCTAAGAAAAGGTATGGATTTCTTCAGAGTACTTTATCTTCTGCTGCTGTGTAGGCACTTCTCTGTAAGACAAGACATTATTCTTCTTTGTGCAACAAAAAATCTGCAGAAACCCATCCAGGAGCCTCTTCTTGCTTTCCAATAAAAATTAGGTGACATTTTGTCCTGATTTTGCCACAACATTAGCCATCACTGCTCTTCGAAGCAGTGACTCAGATCCAAGAAACAAATAAACCTAGGAATAAATGGTTTTGTTTTCTTTTCTTCTTGAAGCAAGAAACTGACAAATTTTATAAGAATACTTTCTTAGGTAATGCAAATACATCTTACCTTTGCCTTCCTCCCTTCCAGTCATCAGTTTGAGCTTTTTCCATATAAATCACAGTTCATTTAAAAAGAATAAGGAGATACATGCCATGTATGCTCAATTTTCTCCACACTGGAAGAAGTAAAAATGTAAATTGATTTTTGATTCGAGGTGCTTTGTTTGGATCAAGGCCACAAACAATATTCTGAATAAACCTCATACAAACCTTACGCAATATTAGAATAAACCTTATGCGCTTGATGAAGAGAGAAGATGGAATGAGACTTAACATCACAGAAGTTTCAGTTGTTCAGCACTTCTTTTGCTTTTACTTTCCCATGATTGGTTTAGATACATGGTCTCCAAATTTATGCAACTCATATGTAGAGACATAATTGGCAAGGGAGTATATAAAACTTAGTTTTGTCGTCAGTTAAGTCATCACTGTGGGAAACTTTTATTTAACGACAGAGTGTAGGTCAGGTTGGTAATGACCAAGAAAGTCTGACTTCAGACCTCCAGTTTATGTACAACTCATTGAAATATATTATTTCAAATCCTGTTGGAACAAAAAGGATTTTAGACAACTAAAATTTAGCATCTTGCTTTGTGAAAAAAGTTCAGAAGATGACCATCATATAATGTTTTTCCTTCCTGGATGACTTAGATGATGCTTTGTAGGGAACATAACCAGTGAGAAGAATTATGATTGAAATTGTTGGGACAGGTAGAAATTGAGTCTGTGAATGTGTGACTATCGCAAGAACAGTGATTTTCCCAAATATGGCAATTAGATGTTATGATGCTGTTGACTGCTCAGTTTTTTGTTGGGTGCTGGTTGAAGAAGGAATAATATCGGCTTCTTTATGTATAAAAAGGATCATGTTTATGAAAGGCTCTTCTTTCAAAATCAGTTCAGTAGGTATAAAGGTAGGGGGTTTGCTATTACACTTTCTGTTTTATGCTTTCCTCTCTAATGAAAAGGAACTGCTGGTTGGTGACATTTTATCCAACTCCCAATCAGAGTAAAGTCTTAGAACACTACAGATCATCCAGTACCTGAGATACAGGTCTGCAAAGTTCATGAGATAGTCAGCTGTGGTACTTCTAGAAAGTAGGATTAAAAAAAGTCCTCACTGGTGGCTGAACCAGATCTTTACTAATAAGATAATTCAAACTAGACTTTTTATTAAGCAGTTAGGCTTAAATATGATGTTCCCAAAATAGTGTACTCCAGATTCTTTATGATGTTTGTTTAAAGACTAATAATTAATACAGTGCTGATTTCAAAGCTCTTTGAATGAAGAGCTGCTATTGGAAATAAAGTTATCACCAGGTTACATTTTAAACTACTTATTATTTTCTTTACTGTCTTGGACAAATTTGCATTTCAGAGAGACGGATACATATTGTTCCTTTAAAGGATGAATGAAGTTCTGTCATTCCTTGTACAGGGAAGATGAATAGCTTTTTTCTGTCTTCCACTTTCATTTTAAGGGGTTTTTTTATTCTTTAGTGTACTTTTCTCTGCAAGTCTGAGTGGCAGCTTATATAACAGCAGTGTTCTTTTAAAAGTAGTATTAAACTCAGAATTGAGTGCCTCAGCAGCATCAAGCCAAAATGAGGCTTTGTCTCAACCTGCCTGACTCCATTTGAACTTTGAGAAGCCAAATGGGGAGCTCACAGTTAGGACATGAGAAATCATCTTCTAAATATCTACTGCCCATAATATTTTGCCTTTGTTAGCTCAATGTATCCAAATAGAGATCCAGTGTACAAATGAAGTTCTGTTTTTCTGAAACACTTCTGTTCAGTTTCTGCATTTTTATATTTCAATCCTGTTTCCTTGCTCCATTGTCCCCCTCTGCCCCACTCCCCACAATTATTTTCATTTCTGTGCACTGCACCTGGTTTCTTTCCATGTTTCAGTGATTAAAGTTAATAGACTCCTGTATTTTTTTCACCTTTTTCTTTCTTCCAACTTTTTTCTTTCTTTCTTTTTTTGGACTCCTTTCTGTTAACCATTTTTTTTTTTAAATGGTGTTTTTATTGTGATTAATTCTTCTGCCTTCAATAGGACTTGCAGAACTCTCTTGTGGACTTCTTGACTCCTGTAGACTGCTCAGTCATAGGTCTGAGGTTTCTTCCATAATGGTTGTTTTAGATGGCACTGTTAACTACCAGGGTTACTAATATACATGCAAATGCAACTAAGAATATAGAGCAATAGAATCACTTTGGTTGAAAAATATCCCTAAGATCATCAAGTCCAACCATTAACCTCACATTACCAAGCCCACCACTAAACTGTGTCCCTAAGCACCTGGTGGTTTACCAGAACACATCAGCTTGCCTTCCTTAAAATAGTTGTGCCACCTTCCCTCTGCCTGCTCCCCATCATGACTTACCATCTGAAGTTTGCAGGAGTTGTAAGCAGATCTGTTTTGTACCTGTATTTTGCCTGTGTACTGTACACTAAATGGTAGTTCATTAGTTGACAACTTCTCAAATTAAAATTCAGAGGTGACTTAAAACACATCAATGTGATTTCACTGTGACTGCAGCAGACCAGGTAAGAAATAAACTAAAAGTTTAAAAAGCTTTCCCTTGCAATGATTTGCTCTGATGTTAAAAGTGTGGTATAAATGTCTGTTTTTATGTAAATACATGTACGTGTCCTTTGTCTTAAGTTGCCAAGAACATATGCAATCTCCCATATTTAAGAAAACAAAATTACAGAAGAGGCCTGAATGACGTAGGAATTTCAAGAGGAAAGTAGCAACCATGCAGTAGCTTTCAGTTGTAGACTATCAAAAACCCTGATGCTATTCTTCTTTTTTAACCTATAACTTCTAAACATCCTTCTGATAATTGCTTACTGTTCTGAAATGAGGCTCTCTTCAACTGATGCTATATTTTTATCTGTGAATTAGCAGATCCCTTTGGGTCTTTTTGACACCTTACACTAGACCTTAATAACTGTTTCAAAGAAAAGGCATTTTGCCAGACATTTCTGGAAATGTGGGATGGCACAAAGCTTGCAAGTTCAGCTTCTGTATGTGTGACTACCTGCTTCCAAGGTAGAAACAAACAAGAAAATTCAATGTAAATGAATTAGTCATTGTTACTAACAGTCAAATTCAACTTCTCTTGAAACAGATAGTGTAAGTCCCATTCATTGAAAGCAAATCAAGATTTGGCTCTGAATTGTTTAGATTTCTGTGGAATATGGATAAGCTTTCAGTCTTTACAAACACTGAGAACTTACTAAAACAAGATTTAAAAGAACAACAAAACCAGACAAAAACTACTACTGAAGTTTACATTTGCTGACTAATAGTACAACTCTCACATGTGTTTTTTTCAAATGTCATTAGAACAAGTAATGGTGGCTGTCAACAATGATGTACATAATAACTCAACTGCATCAGATAACAACAGACTCGGTAAGGCAATGCTGTTCTAGGAAGTATTTCTGCCATAAAGTCAGCTAGTTGAATTCCACACAGGGCCCCACATAGTCTTTTAAAAAAATTCTTAGCCAGTCAGGTAAGGTTTGGGGGATACGTTTTTCCTTCATCTCAGAGCAGAACTGGGGATTTTTGTGTATTTCAGTGTGCCGTCATATTTAGTTGTTGATTTTTAAGTTCCAGTTGATATTTAAAAACAATTAATTTCAAGATAATTGAGTAATATTTCCCCCAGCTCCACTTTTTTCTGCCATTACAGAGGCAGTTAATTACATTAAGGGCAGCAACCTGTTCAGAGCAGGCAGAAAGGATGATGTGCACAGAGCTAAGGTGTGAAACAAAAGATACAGAGGATCCTGGTGTTGTACTTAGAGTAACTCTGTGGCATAGCAGGGTACCCTTCATTTAGTTGGTGTACCAGACTAAAGGGAGAGAACTTGACTGTGCACATTGGGCTTGTTCACCATAAACCTTGCTACAAGGCAGAACACGTGGCTGAGGTTTTTCTAAGCCATACAAAGTACAGTACCTTGTTGGAGAATTGTAGACTTACTGCTTTACAGCTCAGTCTGAGTATTCTGACATGTTAAAGACAAATGGATAGCACACCATATACCTTTTTAGTTAACAAATAAAATCTTTAGCCACAAGATAGAGATAATGTTGCCATTTTCATAAATTCATGTACAGTTTTTATGCAACATTTTATGTTTATGTTTATGCTTTAAATGCTTTTTATGTGTATGTGTTTGATTGTCAAGTATTCATTTGTGTTTGGTCTTTTGTATTAATTTTTCTTTGACTTTTTTTTTAAGCATGATTTCTCACATTTCATTTTGTTTCTTTTAGGTTTTGTTTTATTTCATAAGATCCCACTGGATGGGTAAATGAAATAAGGAAAAGATGAGAGAGGGGCTGTTGAGCTTGTGGAATCTGTATGCTGCACTGTAGGGAGTGGACAGTGTTCTTGCCCAGTGAAGTGCCACCTCCCTTGGATTTCTCTTTTAAACATTGGTTATGTTTGGAGAACTATAGAAGTACATTCAAATCAGTAGCTGTTTTTCCAAGAGCAGGGAAAAGTGAAGCCCTGAGGCAGCTAAAAACACTCAAGAAAGTCCAGAAATAAGCTACCACACTCTATCCTATTGCCTTGTCCTCACTGTGTCTTCCAAAATGAATTGAGATGCAATTTCATTTTATTGTTTCCTCTGTCAATTTTTTTTGTTTGAACTTAACTGGAAAGATGTTTTTATAAATAATATTTATCAAAGGTGAACTGCAAAGCTGCTTTTATTTTATTGAATTAATGCCTCTGCAAAACTTCTACAATGCTTAATTTGTGTGTGTGAGCTCACTGATTTCAGTGGAAATGCTCGCATCCTTAAAGTTAAGTTCTTGTATATTTGCAGGATATGGCCTTAACTCCTGAAGCAGTAAATTGCAGAGCTGACCCTGCAAATCTTATTTTGTATGTAGTTCCGCTGACTTTACCAGGAGGATGGGGAGTCTAAGCTGTATACAGAAAGGTGGCAATGCTGTTTGGTGTATTTGGGTATTGAACCAGTACCATCATTTAGACATTCAGTTAGGTTGTGCTTATTCAAGATAGTCCCTGAGTTTAGATAAGCGTGCAAATCTGTAGTAGGCCAGATAGCTGATTCTGAGCCAAGAGCAAGAATAACAGCAGTATGTGGCTGGTCCTTCAGACCACAGACTTAGAAGCTTGTTTAACTGTCCATATTTAACTATGAAGTATGCTTCAGAATGTGCTTCACTATACTTCAGAGAAGAGTCTACTGTAACAAGTAAAGCTAAATGAAGGCATATTGGAAGAGCAGGACTGCATTTAGATATAGTACTAGAAATTAATTTTCATTTGATTTATGTATCAAATCCTGAGGGTCTTCTTCGGTCTTTTCAGTTTAGGGAATTGTAAGAAGTACGAAGTTTCAGGGGGTTTTTTAACTGAGAGTTAGCTTCAAACACTAGCAGTGAAAGACTGAGGTAGATGCTTATGTTTCTGTGTATTCTGGTTAAATTTTTGAGATATGGTTTGACTTTAATTCCTTACAATTATGTTTAGTAAAAAACAAGAGATGGTATTATTTTGTCCCTCCTGTATTTGCTTTTCATTGTTACCTCTTTTTAATTTCAGATATTTTCACTCTTCCATTGTAACAATATTGCCTTTTACTGCAGTCTCTGACAGCCATACGCACTCCTTCTCTTTCTACAATACTGTCTTGACTCTTTTGTTCTGTTTCTGTGTATTTACTTGCTTTTTGCCTTTTAAGACTCTTAATCCTTCAACTTTTTCCTTGTGTTCTCTTGAGTCTCTTGCATCCAAGTTCTTTATTACTGCTGTGCTCAAGTTTCAGAAATATCCGTATTAGTCAAGAAATCTCTCCACATCTGCATTCTTCTAGGCCTATGTAGGGAGATATTTCCTTTCCCTTTCCACTGTTTAGGGAAGGGGAGATGCAGTTGCTAAAAATCTGTCCCAAAGATGTATTCTGCTTCCCACATTAAAGAAGAGGACAGAGCTGGAAGTCTACTGATGACCTAGGAATCGTGTTGTCTTTGTCGCCCTGCACATACTGTGGTGATTTGGGGAGGGATGGCAGCAATTAAGGATATCTATCATAGTTCCTGTTTGAAGTTAGATGTCATCAAGTGTTCTGTTGTTCCTCAGAAATATAATTAGGAATGTCTGCCTTTTTTCCTCCCTAAGTCTGTGTGAACATAGTCTTATTTTCCAGAGATCTTAACTTTCTCTTCTGCTTACCGAATCACTGTTAACTTCCTTTTAATTATTTTATTCTCAGACTTCTTGCTTATCCATGCTTCTGTCCTCCTGTTGAAATAATATCTGATGTCACAGAACATGTTCTAAACCAGTAGAGAATCATCTAGCAGCACTATTTGAACTAAAGTCAGTGGACTTACATCAAACATATGTTGGATCATGAGCAGAGCTTGACCCAGTAGCCCAAATTCCAGTTTGGAGTTTTGCTGGGACAAAGTTAGCATATTTCAGTTATGTGTTCACAATTTATTGCCAAATAAATGAGGTGCGAATCTGAACCCTTTTCTTTTGGCAGGGAAAAAGCAAACTTGCAAAGCTGGAATTTGGCAGTTGATTTTTGAAATATTTAATTTTAAAAGGTAGTTCTTTCTGATTCATAATATTTATATGCATAAATATGCACAGTTATTGATTGGGGATTTTACATAATTTTTTTGTAATTTATTTTGTAGCACTTTGCAGTTCATCTTTTTCAGATTGAGGCAGGTTTGACCTTCAAGTGTTTCAGAATGTACTGACACAGAATTTTGGATTTTATGTAATCATGGAGGTAACTTTAATAAACAACAACTGATCTATGCACCACTGAAATATATATATATTTTTATATCTGTATTGTAGAATATACTTCTTACATATTTTGTACTACATTATGTTAGCCAGTCAGTGCATTATTACTTGATGCAGATATTCATAGAACATTATGGATTGCAGCACGTGATTTGTTACTAATAATGTCTTAGCACAGATGTTTAATGCTTGATGGAAAAAGACTGCGTGTTCCTAAAATGGTTTCTTTTCAGTATGTGGACAGAACCTCTTAAAGCTAAGGGAGCTAAACTTTTAACATGGAAATTATGATACCCACTAGCTTCTGTCTTTCAGCTTGATTGTAAGTGACATTGCTTGTAACTATAGAGATTCTGATCTGCCCAAATGGTGTTGGTTTACAAAGGGCTCACTTAATTACAAATTCTTGACCTCCTTAAAATAAAGTGAGACTGAAACTAAGAATCATACAGGAACCATTAACATGGTAAAAGTTGATGAACATCCAGGATTTGACATTAAAAAGCTTTTATATTGTTTCACTGAGCAATAAAAAAGGCTATGAAATGTCTAAAGACAGAGTTGCTGGTTTTTTTTTTGCTGTGCCAGACATGAAACTAAAATAAAAGCATATTTCTAATGTTCTGCTAGAAGGGGTTTATTTGTATTAGAATTTATTTTAAATAGACATATAATATACTCAGAGACATATTGAGATAAGCTGTCAAGCAGTTTGATGGGCAGATTAGTTGGGGGCCTGGAGAGGAAGCACTGCTGGGGGTGTTTCGGTGCAAGGCAAGTCATGTCATCCAGTCTGTTAAATAAACCTGTTTCTGTTGAATTTGGTGGAAGTTTGACCAATGGCCAGGTCTATGTTGCAAAGAAGCACATTGTTCCCAGGCAGAGCTCAGAGCTGTGCTTGCTGCAGCTGCCTGTCATGAAAGGTGAAGTGGGAGCAGTTGCAAAGTCTGTTCCTGAAGAAAGGTGTCTAGGGACCATCTCTTTTTTAATGGGAGTCATGGAAGCTCACAGGCAGGGCAGACTGAGGCTGCTATGAGACATTTTCATGGCAACATGTGTCTTGAGTACCCTAACCTGTGAAAGGCGGTCTTCATCCTTTCCAATGCCTTTGTCTACCAGCTGGATTTGTCCCAGGCCGCAGTGAAGAAAAGCATGCATTTCAGTGGGAGCAAGATCAAGATCCTTGGGAACAGCAGACAGTGCCAAGAAAACCTGTGGAAAGCTAGTTGAAAACAATTTTACTTCAAATAGTTCTTGTGGGAATTGCTTTTTCTTCTTTGACTGTCGGCAGAAGCACAAAAAATCAATTTTTTTCCTAAGAAAGCCATTCCCTAAGCCTGGTTTTCCAAAAACTATAAAACTTACAGAATTTTGCCGTGTGGAAATGACCAGTACACTTCCAAGTGGCTCTTTAAACAGCAGCCTTCGTACAAAGTGTGTCAATCCCTTTACTCAGCCGTCCATGTTGAGTTGGCAATTAATCATCACCATGAAGACCATCACTTTATTTGCATCTATTTAAATGCTTAAAAACTTGCAAATGGTTTGTAAAGTTGGAAGCTATTATCTGACAGATAAAAAAATCACACTTTCTGAGCTCTTTTTAATTCAGCCATCCTTTTCCAGTTAATAATAATAATAAATTATTATTATTAATAATAATATCTTATTTTTTGAAATAATGCAAAAGTTATTAGTGGACTGAGGAGCTAAGTATTGTGTTCTTGTTTATTTCAAAAGAAAACCCCAAAAGCTTAGCAAAGGTTTTTAGTGTTTTCTTCTCCATCATTCTCTCTCGCTTCTTGTCTTCTTTCCAATTTTCAGTGGTTCTGTTTTCTGCTCTTCAGAGAGCTCAGTGTCCTCCTTTGTGACTTTTGGTGAGCTCTCTTCTTCATAGGGCACAAATGTGCAGGCCCTTGGAATATCTTTTTGATATTCCAAGGACTTTTGATATGCCAAAGGACTTTGGCATCATTATGTGATGGTGTAAAGTATTCCAGATTATGATGTAGGTCCATGTTGTGGCAGATTTTTGTCATCTGATCTCCAGAGCAAGAGTTTGTGGGTGGTTGGAAGTATTGAGTATGAATACAACATTATAGGGTGCACAGAGAATGCTGGTGCTGTGTATTTCACGTGTCACAGCCCATTTCATTGTCCCACTTCCACAGGAATGTGTATCCCCAAACTTTTGAAGCTGGCTTCCATTTGTTCTGTTTTTCTTTTGTTCATACAAATTAAATGTGCTCTGAAGATAGGAAATGATGCATTGATTGGAAATAAATATAGCTGTCCAGTTCCATAAACATGTATGTGAATGAACTTGTGGAACATGGTATTGTCTTTTAATCAACCTCAAGATTAACTGGTTGACTTAGTTTCATCCAAAAACAAGCAATAGATCGGAAGGGCCCATATTAGAATGTGTATTGTTTTGGTATGGACATGGTATATCCTTCTAATTTTAATAGCAACCTTCCATGACTAGCTATATTTTTGCAGCTGCAAGGATAAGCATGTGTCCTGGCCTGGAGCAGAGTTGCAGGCAGCATAGAGCCAAACTGCTTTCATTTTGAAGAGGACCATTCCCCTATAGTCTCTAGAGGCAGCAAGTCACAGCAGTGTTACTAAGCGTATTATGCCTTAGTATAGGAGGAAACTTGTCTCCTTTCATACATATTTTCACTGTTATTTTGTTCCTCAGCTGTAATGATGAGAAGAACCAAAATTTCAGGGAACTACCTGATATTTAAGCAAGTAAAGGGTAAAGTCATGGCTTTCTTACGATGGCTTTGATTTTTCTTTGGTGCAAGCAGAATAGGGCTCTCCTGTCAGGCGTGTCTACCAAACAGGAAGGAAACCTTGATTTTTTTTTCCTGAGGTTTTTTTTTAACACAGCTATTTCATTGGTATTACTGGCTTTACTGGTGTGAGAGCAGAATTGGGCTGCCACACCACTGCACAAACCCAAGACCTGAGTTTGGGCAAACACACTTTAAATGTCTTTCACTGCCATTCAGAGCTCTCTGTTCCTGGGTCTTTGTTTTAGTATTTCAGGCTCAGTTTAAAAACAGGAAGATACACCTTGATATTCAGTTGATATCAAGGTATAGAACTTCAGCATTCTTTCCTAAAATACTTTTCTCACACATGGAAAAAAGTAACATTCTAGATTATGGCGCAAAATTGCCTTCTACGATGGCATCACATCATGGAAGCTGAGTAGTGGGACAGGAGGCAATGGGCACAAACTGATGCACAGGAAGTTCCAACTGGACGTGAGGAAGAATTTCTTTACTGTGTGGGTGACCAAACACTGGCACAGGTTGCCCAGAGAGGTTGTGGAGTCTCCCTCGAGGGAGATATTCAAGAACTGCCTGGACACAATGCTGTGCCATGTACTCTGGGATGACCTGGCTTGAGCAGGGAGGTTGGACCAGAGGACCCACTATGGTCCCTTTCAACCTGACCCATTCTTTGATTCTGTGGTTAAAAAATTGCTTGCTGTGATCCGTCAGCAAGCTGTGAGTCTTTTCTCCCACTCTTACCTCTAATTCTTGTTGAAACTGTTTCATGTTTCTTGTAAGTAACAGACAGCCATTGTTTTTATTCCCAAATGCTACCATAATAGTTTGGTCAATCTCTAAAAAATGTATTAGATGAACTGACTTTTAACAGGCCAATAAAGTTCTACAATTTCATATCATTGTGTCTTTGACTACCTGTAAATTGATCACAACCTGCATTTCATTAGTAACAGTGCAGTGCATTGAAAAATACGTCAGCCTTGGAGTTCCTCACCTATTCCTGGTGTTCTAAAAGTGCTATTGTTGTCTTTGTGTTCCGATATAAAGGTGAGATTCAACTCCTTAATTATATTTTTATAGCGTCTTTAATTGGTTATTCTATTTATAAAGCACCCCCCCCAACTGTTTGCAGTAGTTTTATTTCTATTTAATTTAATTTAAATGTGTGTATCTGTAACATGCACATTCAATCAAATGTGTGTGTATTCAGGTCAAATAACTACATGTTAAGTTGTTGGCTATAAGACCCAAAGTTTTATATGCCAGGCCATGCTTCCTCTACTCAGAACTTAACATAAAAAAAGTGGGTTGGTTAAATACTCAAGTAAGCTTGGTGATTTTCCAGACTATGTTGAGGAAACATCAGTGCTGTGATTTGAAGGGTATGTTTTGCTTTGGAACTTCTGTTTGCTGGCCCAGACTATCTGGATTTCTTGACAGACCTAATGAAATGGAATACACAAGAATGTTGAAATGGTTGTATCACAGTTTATGTCCAAGTTTTTATCTTTTTTGCTTTTTACTAGGGCATGTCATATTTTCCCATTAATGTGACTGCTGTATTTGGACTACAGCAGATTACATGTTCATTTTCTTGCTTCTGAAATGTTTTGTCAAGTTTTTGTCCTCTGGGATCTTACCAGATCTCTGAGTATTGTACCAAATCTGCTTTGTATACCCATAGGCGGTTTTGAAATTTTTCACCTATTTGAACAGTTTTGGTGTTATGTAGTTTATTTCACATATAAGCTTTTTTATCATCATCCATGTAAAATATGTTTTTGGAACTAATTGATGTATTTTCAGTATCTAGAAGAAACAGCCTCAGTATAAAGGTCAGTTCTTTTTCTAGGAAGAGCTTTCAATAAGACAACTACTAGAGGTACATTCTGATGTTGATTAAGCTGGTAGATACAATTATTTTAAAGAAAGTATTCAAACAATATAAAATGTTAGAAGCTTGAAAATGCTAAGTAGAAGAACGCGCTGAGATTGTGATGTGTTTGATATTTTTTTTAGTAGTAACAAGCTTGCCATTGAAATACTGTAATATAAGGCTTTCAGACTCAGTAGACCAAGAAGTTATTATCTAGGGAGAAGAATCAAAAATGAAGCTGAATAAAGGCAAAGGTGAAAATAGCCATTTACACTGCCTGGGAAATTAGGAAGTCAACACTGTAAGAAATAAAAAAGTCTTAATATTCTTGATAATCCAAATTAGTGTAAAACTGCAAACAAGGATTGATTTTTAATGAACATGAATTACAACTTAACAGTATTGTTGTAGAAGTCTTTATTTGTTCTTTTATGTGAGAAACAAAAAGATACAACATGTATTGGATATTTGTATCTTGAGATATTGAAATTTCCATATACTTTGATCATTAAAATTCTTCAAGAATAAAAAGCTAATTTCATAGGTTAGTTTATGATTCTGTTACTATTTTGAAACTAAATGAATTCAAAGATCACTTTTCAGTTTGAATAATTGATGTTTCTTCCTTTCTTATGTTAGTAATCAGGCTCTAAAGCAAAAATACAGAGCACATAGTAAGCATTCTTTGTGTATTGCAGTTTCATGAGAAATTTGCAAAAAGTTACAAAATACTGTTTGGTGATATATATATATATTGTCTTTCATTTATACTGAAAGAACTTTTGGCAATGTGTTTTTACCTATTAAAAGCAAATACACTGCAGTTTTCTAAAATAAGTGTGATTAAAAAGAATAGAAAGGTGTATTTGAAAGAAAAGTGGAAAATGATTTGAAGTTCTTGCTCTGGTAATTTAAAAATTCAATTTAAAGCATGCTTGTTTGTATTATTTATGCAATTTGCTTTTCTACTGTAGTTTTCAATTCATACTTTATTCATATTAAGACATTTTCTGATGCCATTATTTTGTCTTCAGTTGTCATTGTAGCAAACTTCAGATCTAGTTCCCTAATAATTCTAATTCCCTAATACATTGTGACTGTAATCAGTTAAATCCCAAATAGCGTCTCATAATAAGTTAGAATATGATTGTAGCAGTGCCTTTCACACCTGCATTTACTCTTGCCGCATAGAAGTGCTGTGCTATTCACACGTTCAGAAGGAGGAAAGTATTTAACTGGCTGCTCTAGCCACAACACCTTCCCAAGACAGCTGATATACAGAACAAAAATGTGCAAGTGTGTGTTGGGAACCACATATTGATGATAGTGTGGCCTGGGGGAGGGAGGCATGCACCACCACAACCACAGATTGCAGTTCCTTGATAACACCTTGTAGCTCATGTTAGATACTAGAAGTCAGAGAGCAGAAGGTGATGAAACTCCAGATGGGCAATTGTCTGTGCATTTTCTTGATGACTAGTGTGTTCCACTGAAGAGTCACCGTGTTTTCCCCTTGAAGGGTTTTAGCAAAATTTCAGTGTCTACAGCATTGAAGTAGATGATGCCTCGGGAATGGATGCGTCATCCGTGCCTCTGGGAACAAGATCCAAGAAAACAGTTAGTTCTATATAAACCTTTGTCTGAGGGCTGGGTAACGTTTCTTTCATTTTTTTCTCAACGCATGCTGAGTATTTATGATGTCTTTACCTCCAGGAGATATAGAGCACAGACCAACACTGCTGCCTAAACCAGAATCTCCCTTTCCTTTTCTAAACATGCATGCCATGCAATCAATTTTAATGTTTCCTTATGAGACCTAGCATGATGCTGAGGTCAGAGATTATAAATTAGCTCACACTTTTCATCCCCAGATGTCTCAGGTCAATAGGGCTAGCCATGTCATAGATTCCTGGTGCACTTTGTTCTGTGTAATCAGTGCATAGTCATAAAAAGTTTTTAAAGTCTTAAAAATCCTAGGAAAATTCCAAGGGCGCTATGTACCTATACAGATTAACTATCAGAATTAGAACTAAATGTGAAACCTTGGTAGGTCTATGCTTTGTAGAAGAAAACATTTACATAATACTCCCATTTTCATTCAGATTCAAAACTCTGTCTTGCTGTAATTACAAGACAGAACTCAAAAGTATCAAAGAATATCAGTGTTGGATTCCTCCTGGGAAGCCGTGCTCATTGATTTTTCCATAAATGTCAGGGGATTAGATAATCTAGGAAGTCAGTTTCTCTCTTAGTTTTATCTTCTGTGAGCCAAAAGTAATCTATTGGCAATCTGGGATACTACCCATATGTTGTAATGTAATTGTCTGTCTGAAATCTGTCTTCGGGTACCACGTAGCCCGTTGATAGATAACTCAGTGTCGACAGTAATTGTGAAGGCTTCTGCACACTGTGTTATTACTAGTTGCTTAGGTGTATAGTTTTTAAATACATTAAATGTTTTTAAAATACAACCCGAATCATCAACTCTGCATTTGTTTGCTTATGAGAGTATGGATCAAAGTCAGGTAAGTTGACTGTGATTTGCCTAAGCATTTCCTTTCTCCAGGCATTTGAGGTACAGTTTTTTAAGCCGAACATGCTAAGACCAGCCTTCTACTTTCTGTGTGGTACAACAAGTTACCTTTTCCCATATATTGGCATTGTTTTTGCCTTGGGAGTTGGCATACTCTCTTTCCAGGTAAAGAATCACAGTATCAGACTTCATCAATGTCTCAAAAAAAGTGTGAAGGGCCACATGCCTTTTCAAGAGGAAGGTAAAGATTTATCATAACTGCTTTTTCTTTCTAATGAAGATGCCAAGTTTCCATCGCTTGCTGCAGCTTCACATTTCGATGGAATCCAAATGTATATATATAACCCTGTTGCTGTTGAGCTCAACTATGCTGGGACCTAGGTGAAGTTGTTACCTGTCATTAGGAGGTGGTGGTATGGCCTCTGGAATCAGTTGTTCCTAACTGCAAGGCTCTAACATTTTTTGCTCCTGGGTTCTGGTCTGAACATGGTGAGAGCAGCTGTAAGCACTAGCAATAGGTAGATAGCCCACATGATAGCAGTTTGATCAGTGATTGACAGGGGACAGCTAGGAAAGGGCAACCTTTGGCAGAGGAAGAAGAGAGGCTGGAGATTGATGGCAGAGAGACTGAGTTACCTTGTGATCAACCAAATCACAAGGAGTTTGATTGTCTCTAAGATGGGAGTGAAAATTTCAAAAACCATTTTTTTCCATTTGGTGACATGCAGGCTTCACTTCAGGTTCCATAAATCAGACTACTATGAGATTTATTTGTTTAATACAGAGTATAAATGTAAGTGTAACTCCGCGTTCATGAGGTTTTCCACCTGCATGTTACAGGATGTAAAGGGTCTGTGCCAATGCTTGTCTGGTTCCACTAGAACCCTGGCCCTGACCCCAGACAGAGCACAGCACTGTATTCCACTGTAAAACAAATCAGAGGTGTTAATTCATCTGAGATTTTTGTCATCGCTGCAGATGGGAGAAGTAGTGCATGTGCAGTGGTCCTGTCTGAAGGCACACCTTGCTCTTACTCAAGTTATGTTACCTGTTTCAGGATTCTAGGGAGGCCTGCTAGAGTACCACATTAAACTGTCCCCGAGTAATGTGTAACTGCGTTCTTTAGCATCCCTGAAACGTTTTGTAATTGCTGCCTACACATCACAATTGCAGGTACAGAGCTTGTGCAGCCTGATTCTCCCATGTCCTCCTTGCATGTCATTTCTGTTTATACCAGAAGCTATAAAATACTGACAGATCTGTCTGTCCAGCAGTGAATGTATCTGCATGGGTTGCAAAACTACAAGGTACACAAAATCAGTAGGGACTGAGAAAAGTATGAGTCAGATCCTTTAACCAATTCACATCAGCTAAGAGACTAACTTAAAAAGTCATTCATAAGTACTACTACTTCCTACTATTTGGGAATGGCAAATTTTAAAGCTTGAAATTCCCTGTCTGTTAACACTTGAAGGAGTAAACATCTGTTTTAGGTCCTGCCAGACATTTAACATAAAAAGGAAATGCCAGCCAGTTGAAACAATGCAGTTTTAACTCCAAAACCGTAAGGTGTTTGTGGTGTTTAATCCAGCTAGTGTAGAGTTTAATCCAGCTATTAATAATAGCCGGATTTCACATAAGGTCTGTATTTAGCTATAGTTTCATTTTTTTCTACAAAATGATCTTTCAGGAGATTATGTAGGTGTAAAATAGTGCTATATATTGCCGTTTTAGTCATGTGTTACTAACACGGTGGATAAAGTAACTAATCTTTTTACTACTAGTATTGAATTAATTTATGTGTGTTACATGGAAACTTGCTTCAGAACCCAGATAAGTGAGTTCAATTCAACAGGGATGTCTTATTTTAAATTCAGGACTTCAGTGTCTCTGTGCTGATAAATGAATCTCTTCTAATCTTTATTTGGTAAGGAATGGTGATCTGTAGACATACATTTTTTTCATTAACAATTTTAAGAAAGATCCCTAAGTGTGAGTATTCGGTAATTTTTAAGCAATAATTGCTTGGCAATCTGAAACTAAATTGATGGCAGATGGCATTGCTAGTGAGACAAAAGGTCAGAAATTCATTGTGATCATATTCATAAAAATGAGGTTTCATTAAAACAATCTATAGTGACACGTTGCTGTTTTCTCATAAAAATTTAAATGACTGAGTATCTCAGGACTTTTTGCTTCACTTTTGCAGACTGATAGGATAACTTAGCTGATTCAGGCTGTCATACCTTTGTTCTTTGGGTACTGCTGCCACATCACAAAAACATGAAGAAATTGCTTGGTAGACTAAGAAAAGTTGTTACTGTTTTAAGAAACCAAATTCCAATGCCTCTGGAAACTACTGGCAAACAAAACCATCCCAAATGCTCAGTTGACAAAACAGGTAATTTTTTAAAATGAGTTTCTGTATCTATTGAAGTTAATATGACCAAGTAGAGGCCAGTAAAACCTGAGAACCCCCAAGAAAGTGCAGCATCCCCTCCCTGCAGAGCCAGGAACCCGCCTAGAGGACAGCAGTTTCCTCTGGTTGCTGGCATGGTCCACCCACCCATGGCAGAAGCTCAGTGAAGCTGTTATGTCTTGACTGCTTCCTGCCATCTACCTTTAGAGTTGTCTTATCTCTGTGGCACAGGGCCCAGCTTAAAGCCTCCCAAAGGGGCATGTGCCCAAGCATGTTCCAGGTGCTGGAATGGCATAGATATACTGTGGATGGCTTCAGTATTTTTTTATGATGATGAGCTTGCTGCACTCCATCCAGCTAGTGTTGTTTGCTAGGGATCCAGGTTTGCTGCCTTGCTGTTTCCTGCCTCTTACTGGGCCGTACAGAGGAGAAGGGAAGGGATACACTGCAGAAGGGATTCACTTCTTCTGGCTTTCAGCCCAGCATTAAGCACCCTCCAGCAAGATGGCTTGCCTGATTTGCATCTATCCCTCCTCTGCAAGCACACATGACTGCGTGACTGAAAGGTGAAAGACCAGTATCTTGCTCATTTTAATAGTCCCAAAAGCATCATAATGAAAATCTAGCTCTGTAGCTTTTACACGTCTGGTAGCATGTAGCAAATCACACTGTCTTTAATCCTCTCCCTGGCAGAACTCCCACTGACTTAAGTGGGAGTTTTGTCTGAGCATGACCAGAGTTGGAATTTCAGGTTTTGGTCCTATATTAATTTCTCAGCAAGAAACAGAAATGGATATTATAGATTTTCAGTTAAACATTAGGAAGACATAAAACTGACATTCTCTATAATGTAGTAGTACAAATATGGGCAATTACCTTTTTGGCATTGTCTCGTGGGAATAATACAGATGAATTGCTTTAACCCATTCCTAACATAATTCATGTGCAGCCATATATTATAGATGCTACTTTTCAGTGACATAACTAAGTGCCACAAATAAGTGCCACAGCAGTAGAAGGCTGCATTTGCCAAAAAGGTTGTCATCATTCTTAATAAAAAGACAGCAGTCCTAATTCCACTGTCATTCATGGGAATTTTAAACCATTGTCAATATAGTAACTTTCTCCTGGTTGATATTAAGGGGAAGGGAATTAGACTCTTGGTATTGCTGTTCTACTTTATCTGTTCAAAGGATTTCATGCTTCATGTTTGGTTTGACTCTTTCACCCTATCTCTGAATCTGCTTTTCTTTACATTTGTGATGAACTAGCTAGTTGGAGTTTAGCACATTATGTTGGGTTTAAAAAGAAAAAAAAAGGAAAACCTCATCTAGCAAAGAGAAGTAAGGTGTAGAAAAATATTTGGGGGGAAATGGATTCTTTCTAAAGACAGTTAAAATTAAGAAGTTGGAGTTTACTGAAATTATGGTATAAATGTGGCAATAGATAGAAAGAAAGAAAAAAGAAGAGAAGAGAAAAGAAAAGGAAAAGAAAAAGAAAAGAAAAAAGAAAAGAAAAGAAAAAAGAAAAGAAAGGAAAAGAAAAGAAAAGAAAAGATATGGTGTAGCTCTCTGGTGACTCCAGAGAATGAAATACCAGTTAAGCTCCTGCACTGAAGTCCAGTTCTTGGTTACCTGGTACTGGTGTGGTTGAATTGAGTGTGGGCATTTTTCATGCACGTGTCTGCCTTTTGCAGCTTGGTCCTTTGAGACCTATTTGTGTGTGACCATTGCAGATGCCAATTTTTAGTCTAGTCCAGTGCAATAGACGATGTGGCTGTTCATGGTTTGTGCTTTTGGGTTTGTTTTTTCCTTTTGGTCTCTAAAGACTAGAAGATCAGTTCAGAGATACATTAGTTAGGAAAGTTTATAAGGTCATCTACTTCAATTGGTGCCAATATTCTACATGTGTTCATTAGATTTCATGTGGAATTACAAAACCATTTTCTTCTGCTTTATAGTATTTGCTTTTAATGGTGGTCAGGAATAAGGCTGTGCTTTAGCAGTTCCTTTTTGAGAGTATTTGATTTTCATGCAAATCTGTTCTGATAAATCTGTTGCTAAGAAACAGCCATGACTGAATTTTTGATAAAAGAGGAAACTAGACTGAAAATAAATGAATGTCATCCTGAAACACTTGAATTTAACAATTACTAATGCTGTTTAATCTTAACATAAAAATTACAACATCACAGGAGGCCATGTTGTTGGAACAAGTGAGGATAGGTGAGCCAGGTGGTCAAGAAAGCAACAGTTAAGAGGTAGGTGAAATTCTTTACAAAGACATAAGTGAGTAAATAAGCAGAGGAGACCCATCAGAAGAATGCTTAGTAAAATACTCAGAAGCAGTAGAAGAAGCAGAATTAATTTATAAAAGTATTATGTGCAACATCCTGGATAAAGAGAAACTCTGCTTTATTGAGAGCCCTGAAGAGTAGAAGTAGTGGTGCTTCCAGTATTTTAGCAAAACCTCATTGTTGTGTCCTGACCAATTTCAGAATTGATGCATCCATTTTCAAATCTGCTGTAGAAAAACTGCCAGAGTTTGTAGAGTAGCCACTTTTGGGATGGCTGATCTAGCTGATATGTTGCAAATAGGTTTGAGTATGCAGCATTTTCCTGCTTGCCATAGCAGCAATTTCAAGGAAAGCTGGCAGGAGAGAGGTGACAGGAGGAATCTCCAGCAAATGAGGCATCATGTGGCAGGGAGGAGGAGGTGTCTGTAAACGGCAGTAGAGGTTTATCATGTAGAGGCAAGACAGTCAATTTGTGCAGCTAATCCTATAGTTTGTGAGTGATGCTGCTGGAACAGAAATTTGACATGTTTCCTTTCTATATATGAGTGTCATTTGCTCCACTGTAGTAATTTTTAGATCTGCATTTGAAGAGGATTTTGAGTATGTAAAGCTTCAGTGCCTTAGGAATTGTACTTGGGGAAAGAAGGGTGTTGTAGGAAGGCAATTCCACGTCTTTGATCTGAAGATGTTCTGGCAGGGATATTCCTCCAAACAGCCTGTTATGCTTTCTACCGTCTCCAAAGGTGAACTGTTCCTTAAACAGTGTCCAACAGATCTAATTGATCATAATGCAAAAATCTCTAACAACATAAAATGATTGCTTTTCTTTTCCTTATGATTTCTTAGAGGTGCACAGAACAAGGTCTGGAGTGGGTCTGCTGGTAAGATTGTTCCAAATACTTCACCTGGATATCACGAGTATTTTTCAAGACACATGATGTCTGAGCACCAAAAATCTTCGCAGAAGAGGATTCTTGCCAGTCTCTTGGTGGCCTACAAGGTTTTCTGAGCAGAGCCTGTGATCTCTTTAAAGGCCTGGGATATGTATAGTTGCTGAGTGCTTTGGGGACAGGTTTTGTAGAGAAAACCACTGCAATGGCTGCTGTTGCACAGACTCAAAAGGAATCAGTTTCATTGTTGCTAAGTAATCTAATATAAATTGGAATAAAATGTCAAGTGTTAATGTTCAAGAAGGAAAGTTAGCTCTGTCTTGCTTTATGCTCACTGAGGGCTAGTTTTGGACAGCTTGTCTTCTGTGCCAAAGTCCTCTGTCCTTCCAGCAGCCCTCTTCCAAAGGCCGGCTAGTCCCTTTGCAATGCGTACAGAAGTGGGGCCATCAGTGCCCAAAGCCTGTGCACCTAAGGTGAGAGCAAACTTCTTGACAAGGTATAGATGAAGAGGAGGCAGTCTATGTCAGTGCCAGTTCAAAACAGCTCTAGTTGGGCTGTAACATCATCTCAGTGAGAGCTTAGTGAGCAACTAAACCAGATTTCTGCAGATGTTGTTTACAATTTGAGCATGATGTTTGGGTTTAGTTTTGCTTCTTTGTAGATTGTCAGGTTTAAGGTTAGCTCATGTGGTTGTAAGTAAAAAATTATTTGGAAGCTGTTACGCTTGTTGAGAACAAATTCAGAGGTATACTTCACTGTAGTGTTGATTTCATAACCTGTGCAAATTTTGGGGGCCTGCAATAATCTTGCACTGACAGAAAGTAAGAAATTAGACAAGACTCTGTGCTACTGTGTCATGTAATTAACACTTCCACTAATGAAACTTGTTCAGTAGCAGTAAGGGGAAATATCCCACTGAAATAAACTGTAAGTAAAGAATGCTATTAAACAATGTGTGCTTTAGTAGAGTGTGGTAGATGTGTAGTAGAGCACTGGCATTCTTCTTGCCGAACTAAACATATCTTTATTCTGCAGGCTAGAAAAGTGATCTGCTAATGTACTGAAATATATGTATTTCATTGAGATATGATGTGTATTTTTTGAGCTCTGGGCTTGCTTCAGTTCTGAATTGACATAAATCAACATTTGAAGTGGTTCCCGTGAGATCACTCAAGGTCTACCTTTTTGTCATTAGGGAAGATTAAGGATGAAAGAACACCTTGGAGATTCTTCCCTATCCTAAATCTGTATCAACTATACTTGTATCTTTTCCAGGTGATGTTTTTCCTTATGTGACTTCAAGAACTCCAGAAGTGGAGATTTCTGAGTCTCCTGTGAGCAATTCCAGTGCTCATAGAAGCAGGATCTTTTCCAAAGTTCTGGAGGATCTATTCCTGAGGATCTATTCCAAAGTGTCTGCCTTAGTCTTTCTTAATGCACTTTCACCATGGAATTTCTTGTTCCCGTTCAGCAAAGGCATGCAACAAAAACTGTAACCATGCCTTGGAAGGCTGTACTTGTGTACCTCCTCAGACCTTAGTTAAGGATAAAAAAATCCCAGTTCTTCAGGTTTTTCATCAGGTCTCTGAGTATTTCTAGATTTTTCCATATTTTCATCTGATGTGCTTGAATGGAAGAGGCCTGTAGATAGTATCTCTGTGCTTCAAAGAAATAATCACTGAGGCTTAAAAAAAATTAAATAGTATCATTAGTAACGCTTTTTTTCTTCCTTAAGAAAAACCCACACAATCAAATACAAGTTTAAAATCAGGGAGCTTTTCTCCACAACCTAGTATATCTGCCTTATCATCTATCTGTGTTGAACTAAACAGAATTTGGAACATTATTCAAGTTGACTAGTCCAAATAGCTTTTTTGTTCTCTCAGGTAAAGACTGACAGCCAAAGCAGCATGCAGAAAATTTTATTGCTTCTGTACACTTTGTATTTATCTTCTAGACAACAGAGGACCTCATTCCCAGTCTTGGAAGTGGGAATGCTAACACTTAGATTATTTATGAGAAGTCTGGAAGGAAGCAGTTTTTAATTAAATAGTTCTTAAATGAAATGAAAGGCAACAAGGATTTAATTTCAGGTGAATTATTATTTTTTTGCTTGATGCCAAAAAGTACATTCTAGTTGATCTTTTTTATTATTGTGGTGATTTTTCACTGTAGTATTTTTGAAGGATTGTAATTTTACCCATGTTTCCAAGATATCCAAACCTGCAGGTGACTATAATGAATACTGCTGATGATCTATATTAAAGAAAGATAAATCATTTTTTCTTATATTCTTCACGTTTTCTGCTGCCTTGTTTCTTTAATTCTTTGGTTCATGTATTCATATTGATGAACATGCCACAGGCCAGCTAGATTTTTTCCTTAGGTCTGTGTTTCATTTAACTGCCAATAATGAGAGGCCATAAATTCCTCATTCTTCATAATAGGGCACGTCATCTGAGCTGCAGATACTGCGAATGTGTCCAGGAAGCAGTGGATGGCTGTGTAGCAACCATTCATCCTATATCTGAGGAGGGCTATGAGTCCCAAAGGGCTCTATGGATCAACAGGTAGGGCTGCTGGTTCCTCCCAGGTTCTGGTCATGACTTTGACAGAGATCCCCCCTTCAGTGCTGGGTAATTCAGTGCCAAAGTGCTCTTCCTGTTGCCTCCAAATTGGAAGTAATGGTAGCACATACCTCATCATGCATGATCTATGTGGATTTATTGGTTATGGTACCTAAGAATGTGACAATGCATGCCAGATTGCAGTTGTTAGATCTGTTACACCAATGCCTTCCATTCTGGCTGAAAGGGAAAAAGAAATCGGCAACCTTTGTGACTCAGGCTGATGTTTTGCTGATAGCATTCCTGGGGAGAGCTGGCCCTGGAGTGAAGCCGGGACAGAGTGGTTAGGCACCTTTCATCCTGTCCAGACAATACTAGCAAATTGAGAATGTATTTGAGACCCTTTTTTCCTACACGGCTTTGCAGTGCTGCAAAGGAGGAGTCTTGGGTGAACTGTCTTGCCAGTCTGCCCCAGACCAAGACACCAGTGTCTTTATCCCTGTGCCCTGTAGGTTGCGTGACCTTCAGAAGTGACTTGCATTATGAAGGGGTCCCTTAGGCTGTCCTAGGGAGTCTTCCCTTGCAGAAACATTTGCTCTGGGCTTGTGTGTGAGGGGATGCAGGAATACATGGATACAGGGGAGTATGGAGGAGGTTGTGAGGAGAAAGGCAGCTGAAAGGAACTGACTGGGATTCTGTCACAGTCACGCACCAGAGTAAAACCCAAGCAAACAAATGTGCAGCTGTGACGCTTAAGATTCAAAGCCAGAACAAAAAGCCCTGATGAAATATTGAGTGGCTAAAATCTGTGCATAGTCATGTTAATGGAAATTACCCAGATTGTGTGTTTGTTCCTCTGTAGAGGAGCTAGGCATTTGAAATAAGTTTTCCTGCAAGATGAACATGTGTTTTAGGGGAAAAGGCATCTTGACACCTAGCAACACTGAAAATTTGGTACTGTAAAGCCAAACAACTTACCTGTTATTTCATTAGACCCAAAGGTATGCATTACTTAAATTATTCCATGTGGGAACGAAGACAATCCAATGTAGATTGTTTGCTCTGTATGAAAGTGATACATGACAACTGAACAATTTAATCTTCTTGTGAAGCTGCAACAAATAAGAAAAAGCTAAACACTGATTTTTCACCTGAAAGCAATGGCAAACTACCTTGCATCCTTGATCACCCAAACGAAATGGTGCGCCGTTGAACTGGTGTGGTTTCATCATGATTTTCAAACTAGTATCTCCACTTTGTTTTGCAAAAGTTGTAAGTGAACAGATTTCTAAGGACTGCTTCTTGAGTTTAAATCCTGATTTTCAGCTCCCCTTTGAGGGACCTTCAAGGAGCCTACTTACTTCTGTTATTCAGAGAATGTTGGAAGTGCATGCTGGTGGGGAACAGAGGGATTTGTCTGCTGGGTGTGAGGATGTTCTCCAGCTCTCTGTTCAGTTTCTCCTAACTTCCTGGGAGCATTGTCTTGGATGGGAACTGAACTTCTTGGGCAGTGTCAAAAGGTTTTTCTCATATGTCAAGAAGCAACAGAATACAAGCTTAAACAAGCACTGGTGGGTGTAAATCAGTTAAACAGATTGATGATACCTGTCAGAAGATGTGAAATTGTTTATCCGCTAAACACCAAAGCCTGGCAAGTCTCAGTTTTCTGAGTCACAGACTTAATGTGTAGCAGTGTGGGTTTTGGCTCCGTGTACTGTTCCGGGGTAGAAGGACATGCATGCACTCTTTGATCTGTGAAGAGCAATATGCTTTAGCAGGATGGACTCAGATATAATGCTGTTTAGGGTGATCTTGTGTTTCTTTCCACCACAAACAAAGGAGGATTAGCCCCCTAATACTCATTTTGCAATTGCATGTGACAGTGACTGTAGAGATGACTACACAAAGGCTGAGACTAATGGTTGTTGTCTGGGTAGCTGGCAGGGATGGCGATATGAGACAGGAAAGGTCACTTGGAAGGTGGGTAGAGGCAAGATGTGCTATTGCTCCACACTGCTCAACTGCTGTCAAAACATGGGAGTGCCTTGCCTTGAGCTTTCCCTCATTGCAAGCATTGGCAGCTGCAAAGAAAAGACCATAGTTTTAGTAAGTCCACTGTAGATCTGTAGAACAATCTGACAACTTTGAGCAGCTCCACCAACCAAGGCAAGACTAAACTTGTTTCTCTTTGGAAACTTACTCAGTCTTCAGTTGGTTGGTTGGTTGGTTGGTTGGTTTTTGGGTTTTTTTCTTGAGCTCTATTTACACCTTTTAATTCAATTCCCTATATTCAGTATACTGCATTTTAAGAGACCAATAGTTTACAATATTTTTTTTGTAATTGCATTGCTTTGTTTTGTGCTGGCTTTCTTATCCAGTCTAATAGAGTTGCATGAACGTGATTTGGTACCACAGTTGCATACAGCTGCTGAACTTGGGAATACAAAGGAATATTTGAAATAAAACTCAGCACGTTAGTCAGAAAAAAAGTGTGTCAAGCTGTGATTGATTAGTTGTCTTCCAGAGGGAGTAAAAGATAAGATTGCAATTTTTAGAGTAAAGCTAAAAAGGTGTCTGTTCTGGTGAGAAAGTTGGATCCTGCTTTGATAATAGGAAAAACTGAATATCTGTTCTTGCTGAAGCATAATACTTACATTTTAATCATGCAGAAAATACAAAAATCTACAGCAAACATGGGAATCTCATGGGATGAGAAATCTTGTGTAATTACTTTTTAGAACAATGTATTTAACTAGTGAAAAAGTACACCCCTCCCAAAAGGAAGGAGAGACAAGATTCATTATGGCCTTGGAATTTAGCAGAGGTGCTGACTGATGTGGCATACATTCACTGTTGTGCTTGTAACTTTATGGTGTGCTATTACCATGCCTTGGCACAGACTCGTCCCTGTTCCCAGAGGAGCTAAGAGCCAGTGCTAGTGCAAGGTCCATTGAGAAAGCATCCTAGGAATCAACATAATTTTTCATGGAAGGAATGATGTTTATTAAGGCATCACAGCACAAAATCATCTCTGTAAACACTGCTTTTTACATGAGCTGCTTCCTAACAGTTGAGTAAGTAGATACATCATTGGAAATACGCAATTCCAACCACAAAGCTAAAATTAGGAGGGGTCGTGATATTCATTACTCTTACTGTCTTACAGTGTGCCTGAGCCATTAGTAGTGACTTCAGGGATAACTGGAGTGATTTGTGTTGCACAGAAGTGTGTTGTGCAAATGTAGCCCCAACAAATAGCAGTGTAGATAGGCCTTGGTAGCATGGATGTTAAAACTGCATTAACTCTCATGGTGATAGGAGTATAATGAACTGTCGAATACAGTCATAGAGTGGCTTGGGTTGGAAGGGACCTTAAAGGTCACCTAATTCGAGCCCCCCCTTACCATTGTCAGGGACACATTTCACTCGACCAGGTTGCTCAGAGCTCCATCCAGCCTGGCCTTGAACACATCCGGGGATGGGACAACCACAGCTTCTCTGGGCAACCTGTTCCAGTGCCTCACCAGCCCCACAGTTAAGAACTTCTTCTTAATATCTAATTTAATCCTGCTGTCTTTCAGTTGGAAGCCATTGGCCCTTGTCCTGCCACTGAATGCTCCTGTAGTTTTGCTCCATCTTTCCTGCAGGCTCCCTTCAGGTACTGGAAGGATGCAATTAAGTCACCCTGAAGCCTTCTCTTTTATAGGCTGCACAATCCCAATTTTCTTAGCTTTTCCTGTCATGAAAGGCTGTATATAATTATAATGAATCTCCTTCACCAGTTCAAAAATAGCAGCATGCCTTGAAAATAATATAATTAAATTTTATTTCTTTACCTAAGGAAGCTCAAATTTTTTGGCACCACCAAGGTCAAGGACAGTGCAGGCATACACTGTTAAAGAGATAGCACAGTTCTCCTTGGAATGTGCAGTAAAAGAAGTTCGCTGTTTCTGCCTGTCCCCATATTATGTGCTGAGGTAATTCTCCACCTAGCTGGGGAATTGGAAGCATTTTGGGTTTTTTATAGCTCATCAGTTTCAAATAGAACTGGTTTTCTTATATGTCACAACTTTTTTTGAGAGCTGCTGGGGTTTTTTTGTACACAAAAGGGATTTTTCTTGAGCTTAGGTGATGAAAAATGGACAAGTCTTTAGTTTCAGATCAAATAGAAGAGAAATTTGTCCCTGTGGTGTATAGCCCACATCTTCTCCAAAGCAGGCTACAGATTCTTGTCTGGCTTCAACTCCTTCTTAAGAAAAGAGAAGTCTTCTTAAGAAAAATGTCTAAAAATGAAATCAAAGGAAGATTCTGGGCAGCACACTGGAAGGTGGAGAAGGTCTCTGGAGGCTTCTTAAAAGCTTAAGCCAACTGTGAATCTACTCTTGGCAGTAGCTAATGACTACTGATAATGCATGATTTTCACTCCAGCCTATCACATTTTGTCTAAAATTTTCAGATTTCAGGTGTAAAACAAAGAGCAGATTTTATAAAAACCAGAGGCAGTAGTAGGTGACTGAATGTAATTACCATACTTGTTCTGCCTTTCACAAGTAATTCAGTGACCGCATTTCCTGTGGATGAAACCACACTCTAAGGTGCTTCAAGAAATTACCCTTCATTTTGAGCACAGAGCCCATTCAGAAAAGGGTAGCTCTCACTTCTTGTCAGCACAGGTGATAGTCTCATCTTGCATCCTGGAAATGGTTTTACATTACTTGAATATCACAGCCAGGTGCAGGGCTGGTCTGTAAGTGTAATGTGGCTTAGTGCATTCAAAAAATGAAATGTAACTTTCTGTTGAGTAGATAGTCTAGCAAATAAACAAGTGTGGAAATGGTCTATGTAAAAGTTTGCTCACACTGATAGAAAGGTCCCAGCAAAGGGGAAGTTTGAAAAGATGTGAGCTCAGCTGCCTCTGATACATAAAAATTTCCATCTGATGAGTTCTGATTGTCTTAATTAGAGAAGAAATAGACAGGAAATAGGATTTTTGAATGCAAACTATTCATAAAAGCCATTGCATGAGATGTTTACTTGCTAATAAGTGAGAAGGATCTCCGAGTGATATAGCAACAAAGTTCCCAGGGTTGAATTTTTCTTAAACTATTTTGTACTGTGAGGAATTGGCCTGAAAGTCACCTAATTTTCTAGGTTTTCCTCACCTATATCAGAGAGCTGAATATATTTGGAACCTGCTTCATACCACACAGAAGACTGGCTTTTACCAGTTAGCCTAATTGAGTAGATTTACAGAACAGTTGTCTGCTTTTCACCTGCAGCACTTTGCAGTTCATACTGATTGAAAATAGTAGTTCACCATACAAAATTGCATCTTGAAGTACTGCAGAAATTATTCAATGAATAGATTGAGTTCCTAGTCATTATTCCACTTTAACATCTAGAAATGTGTAATGGTCACTTTTCCTTGCCATTACTGCATGTATGGTGGAAGCAAACAATGACAAAAGAGCCTCCTTCTGTGTAGCAGAGAACAGCAGGACTGAAAAGGACTTAAAGACATGCCTCTATTAAGTTTCAGTTTAAGAGAATTTGCCTATTTGCTGTGAGAGAAGGGATTTGTCCTTATACTGAAGCTATATTATAGTGTAAAAGCATTTTGTTTTCCCAAGAAAGTGGGTATTAGTCAGCCTGCTTTTTTGGAGCAACAAGTTGAGATTCAGAAAGTTTAGAGATGTAAGGATGGTATCTACCAAAAACTGAATGCAGTTTTAAATAAGTTGCACTCTTAATGTTTGTGCAAACAACTCTCACGCATCTGAAAAATGTATTGTGACTTAACATAAGTATCTTCTGTGCCACCTGAGCAACCCATTCTCACTATTTGTTAGGCTCTGCCCTTCATTAGAGAAATCTTCACCAAAAACTCCTAATCCTGGCATCTTTCCCAGTACAGTCAATCATGTGGGAATCAGGGTGATCAGTAACGACAAAACCAGCCTTGGTATGAGTATTTCATTTGATAAATTGCAGAGATATAGGCTTTACTTACATTTGTCAACAGTGACTTTCCTGCGAAGTGCCAGGTATTTGAAAAATTAATTCTAGTGTTTCAGGTTGAAGAGGAAGTACTTTTTCAAACTATGAGAACATTTCCCTCATGCACCATTAAACCAACTGGGGAGAAAGAAAAGCAGGACAGGGGTGTGAGTATGCTTGTGTCTCATAATATAGGGTTGAATAGCCACATGCCAGAATATTCAAGTTTTATTGCTATGAGCCATGCCACGTAATGATGAAGTGATTTTGGTGACGATACAGTGAGCCACAGAAGAGTAGGAGTTTCTTTAAAGCTGCCCTTTCTTTACTGTGCTTGGGACTGTCCTTTTTCTCATCTTGTTCTTCAGTTGTGTGTCTGCTGCAGTGGATTCTGCTTGTCTTCTCTGATGTCCTCAGTAATGTGGATACAGAACCTGCTGGTGGTCCCCATTCTCACTCTCTCCTCTGCATTCCCTATCTCTCCTGCAGACACAGATGCCATCTACCTGGCGGGGCTCTGTCTTACCTCTGCAGTGCTCCTTCTGTCCAGCCTAAAACTCAGTCTGGGACTCCAACATGTTGCAATTGTCACCTGGGTGGCAGGTGATTTGCAGTAAACACAGCTTTTTATTGTCCTCAAGGTATTCTCTGCTGTCTCCTTCTTCGGGGGGACATTTGCTCAACGTGTTGCTGCTGCCCAAAGGCTAAATGCAGTTGGCTAAAGATGCCACTTCAGGATAGGCACTTCCAGAGGGTGGTTTTTTCCATCTGTTTCTTGCATTGTCTTTTGATTGTTACAATTAAGAGATGTGAATGTTATCCCCAAAACCTTAGTTGATGTGGATGGAGAATGAAGTGAAATATGATATGTGTGATCTCTGATGGCTCTTCAGTCAGGAGATCAGGCAAAATGTCTTTGCTGTTAAATGGTGCGTCTGGTTTTCTATGAATACTGAATGTAAACCGGAAGAAGTCATGTGGAATTTAAGTGGCGGAGTTAGATTTCAAGAGTTCAAATGTCATCTGTGCTGATTTTGCTATTAGTTCAAAGGCTCCTGCAGTTCACAGAATTGGGACACTGTGCTAAGCAGGATAATTCTTTTTTTAATCTGTTTACAAGGTTTTATCTCTGTGGCACTTTCACTAAAAATACAAAGTGTAGAATGGAAACAAAACAAAAACTGTCACTGAATTACTCCTCACAGTAGACCTTTTTCTGGAAGGTGACTAGATTCAGGTATGGACTGGGGAGCCAACGGGATGTACCCCTGGGCGGGATGAGCCCCTCTGCAGCAAATTCAGGTTTTACTCCACTGTTCTTCTCAGCATCTTCTCTGCATGTCTGTGACTATGCGAATTTTCCCCTGGATTTTGACCGTGAACCATGTTTCTTTCAGAAATTACCAGCTTCCCACATCAGGATGAACCCATTTGCTCTGTGCCTTTTGTCTTGTTATAAAGCCAGGTAGGGCAGGCATTCCTTGGATTTGTGGTGTTACTGCTGTGCGATTCAAGTAGCGCATAAGGTAAAAAAGTTAATGTGTGTATTCCATAGCTTATTTTTGAAAATGACAGAATGAGTTCAACAAATTTTGAGATCTTTCACAGTGGAAGACTGTGCACAGCCTGTGCTGGACTCTGACATTTAGTCTAGGTGATGTACCAGTACAAAAACTTGTTACGATTCCAGTTCCTAATGAAAAAAAACCCCCACTGTTCTCCATCTGCACCCAGACATACAAAATTTCTGAGAAAGGTCAGCAAGGCACACAAAGAGAGCTGTTGACTATAGGAATGGAGGACAACTGGTCAAAATTAAAAAAAAAAAAGAAAAATTACACATCTGAGGGAAGAGTACCATACACTGAGTTACAAGAAAATCTTTGTTTCTAACTCTAGGTCCTTCTTCAGTCATCAGCAATGACGACGATTCAGCCAGTCCCCTCCACCACATCTCAAATGGCAGTAACACTCCATCTTCTTCTGAGGGGGGTCCTGATGCAGTCATCATTGGGATGACGAAGATTCCTGTCATTGAAAATCCACAGTATTTTGGAATTACCAACAGTCAGCTCAAGCCAGATACCTGTAAGTACAAACAACTATATGTGTTTTGATCATTCATTTTGCCTGTGCCAGTGTTGTGGCTCCTTAACAGAGCTAGCATAACAAAATACTCTTAAATTCCTGGTAGTGGAATGGTGGGGTTAAAATGTGAGCTATTTATTAAAGGTACATGGGATGAACCGCTTTACCTCTGTCTAAGCCAAATTCAGCCCTTGTGGTGAGTCAATGAAGTGAGTGGTGTTATGCTCAAAGCCCAATCCGTATTTCATCAAAATCACTGGTAGCCTTTCCATTGATTTCAGTGGTCTTTGGCCAGTCCTGTGCACTAAATGTATTCCTGGGAGAAAACGAATCTTGGATCAGAAGCAAACGTCAGTATTGTTACATATGCACTACTTTTAAATTAATCTTATCAGCATCACCAGATCATATTAACATAACCTAACTTTCAGATCTGAGTATTTGTAAATTTGTAAGGATGATAAGGGTTAAAACTTCAATTCTTGTAATTTCATTGTATAATTCAACCTCTACAAACAGAACTTATTTTGAGTATTTAAAAGTAGAGCAGAAGGGCAGAAGGTTGCATGATGGGCAATACATGTCACATACAAATTCTTTCATGTTAAGTTACTAGCAAGTGGAATGTGAAAAAATATGAAGAGCTAAACATATTGAGCTATGAAGAGTTGAAAAAGAGTATCACTTACTTAGATGCTGCTTACTTCACATACTACTTTTCAAACCTAGTAACAGTTTCAGAATTGAACATGTCAAATGCTGATTTTTGAACCAGTGATTGGCATTACTGCACATAACTGAGAAAAAAACCCCTAAAGGATATTGTGATAAATAGTAACTGCACTTCTTACTATTTCTCATCAGGACACTAAGTCCTGTAAGTGCTTCAGAGAAGGTTGTTCCAAAGTGTCACTGGAATTCTCAGCTGTTTCTCTGGGAAGTCTCTGTAGAGATTCCCAATATAATTAGCACTGGATTTGCAACTAAGGGACACTACATCCTGTCTGTATCCTACTTCCTAGCACAAACTGTAGTATAGGGGCTTACTGCCAAGGTTGGAAGCCTTTGCCTCCAACTTTGCAAAGCTTAAATGCTGTAACAGAAATCCCTTTTGACCTGTGCATGAGGGCATGCATGCATGACATGAATGCATAACTTCTAACTGCGAACAAAGACTGATGCTGAGCTACCCACTTACCTTGTAAATATTAATGCTTATTTAGATCCAGATTGTTGCACTAAGCACAGTCCAGAAGGATGGTCCTGCAACACAAGGTCTTTTTATGCCTTTTTATTGTACATCCCTGATGTCCATACTATAGCTTTTCTGTGTGACACTATTTTGTGACTAGAAATGCTGCATTATCTCTTCTACCAGCAGATAAGAATGATGATAATGTGAATATTCTGACCCAGCATATGCAGTGGGATCACAAGGAAATCACTGAATTGGTGATACTTGATCAGCATGTGAAAAATGTTATACAGATGCATTCTGATGAGAATATTAATTCTTGTGAAAAATAGAAGCTGCTAGAGAATCATAAATGGGCAGCATACCCACTAGTGCTCCCTACTATTATATAAAAGGCTATGCTTTTAAATATGAGGCTACTGTACCTCTATTCCCAGCTGCATTAGACAATTTAAAATTCTTTAAATAAATATCAGTAACTGCAGAGTTTTTAACTTCAGCATTAATGTTGAAACAACATACATGCTGTTTCAGGGAAAAACCCAAACTGCACCAAAATACAGAATTCTCTCACATTTAGTAAGCTGCACATTAAGTACTGACATACTAAATCACGGCTGACTTGTGTTAAGTATGTCCTGATCCTAAAAATACATGTCTGTATCTGGTTTTGTGTGCTGCAGTGAAACCCACATGGTGTCAGGGAAATTAATCACAGTACATGAAATTCAGTTGGTGTATAAATGCTTGCAGGATATGCTTCAGGACTCCGTTGTGGTGCTCTGGGGAGGTTTGCGGGGCTGATGGTCTGCATTCTGCCACATTGCCACTGTGGTCCCAGTCTTTGTGTTTTGGAGGCGGGGTGGGGGTGGTGGTGTTGCTTTTGCTTTAGCAGAGAGAATCAGGTAAACTATGGCAGTGTATAAACCAAGGCAGATTTCTTCTACCACACTGAGCATCTCTCCAATAAAAAGTGTAATTGAAGTTGTCTTGAACAAAAATGGGCTTCCCCAATATAATTTTGCATATCCTCTCTTTCCTTCTTTCTCAGTTGTATATTATTACAGAGCTGTGCTTGTCCTTTCTTAACCTGCCAACCTTCTCCTGATGTGTACATCTGGTGGTTTATAAACCTCTAACCTAAGTAGCTTTTGCAACTTGTTCCTGGTTAGAATAATTCCAGCTCCAGATGTCATCTGGTTTCTCATCTACAACAAGATAGTTAACATTTATTTTTATTTCCTCTCTGTTCTAAGTTCCATTGTTCACCAGAATTAAACCCAACAATCACTGACAGTCATGCTGGTAGAGGTACTTCTGTATTTACCATATGTTGCTCTGTGGAAGGAGGTGACACATCAAGCTAGGTGAAACTGTACACAGATTGTATTGCAGTTTTCACAGAAATGAAGGAATACTCTTTCTGTGAGTAGCAAGTGGAATCTACAGTAATATCTACTGAGGCTGTATTATGACTTACCTACTGAAAACCATTTCTGAATACAGAGTATCAAGCTTCATTGCAAAGTATTAGAAGAGCATGTGTTTAAAACAAAATTTAAAAGTTGATTACAAACAGTGTCATTTGAAATTCCATCACTGAATCCATAATTTGGTCCTTTCACTACTGAATAACTAAATCCAAAGAGTGATGACTTCTAAAGAGTCTGTCTCAGGCTAAAAGTTACAGCATTTTCCTCCTCTTAAGATACAGCCTTCAGGGTGGGAAGAACAAACTGGTGAAGACCAAAGACCCGTCAGCTTCAGTGGTCAGCTTCCAGTCATCACTCAGAAGGACTGCATTTCTGTCATTTCAGCACAACATTTGTCTCTACCTTTAACTGATGTAACAGTAGAAGATTACATCTTCCAACTGGGATTGGCTGATATTTCCCACTTAACCACCAGTATTATTCACCAGCTCCTTCAGCACGTCTGTCTGACGTGCTATACCAGCGCTCCTGGCTTTTCCTTTCCATGCCATGTACTGTTGGTTGCTGCTGGTTGGTAGGTTCATCTGCAACTCCAACATCTTGAATATTTTCACCTTGAAAGAATACACTCTGAGGAGCATAAACATGTTTCAGACACCTACCAGACTTCTTGGTTCCTTTTTGTATGAAAGCAGAAGTTATTTCTCATTTGTCAGTTCTTGTCAGATAGTGACAATTCTGATATCAAATGGATGAGAGAGAGCCAGAAACCTGGACATGATGCAGTCCTCTTTGCAGTTAAGGCATTATAAACCAGGCGCTGTGTTAGTGTCCACGTGCAAACCTCTTGCCTGGGAATTACCAACGAGGTTCAGTTGTTGCTGTGGAAAACTGAGGCATAACTTTGTAGCAAAATAACATCACCAGGTCCATAAACCTTGCATGCATGGCAAATCTTGCAAGATTTTTGTCCCCTGAAATCAGCTGGACAATGTAATATTTTGTGGGTATAGACCCTAACCTTTACTAGATGGTTAGCTTCACTAATCTTATGAGCTGTCACAGACCCTAAGATATTTGGTATTTTCATTAATTTTCATTAATATTACAGTATTTCAAAAATCAGTCTTCTACACCTCTGCACAGAAATTGTAGTTGCTAAAGTTATCAGCTAAGCCTACCAGACCTGTTGAAACAGGACAGAAAAAACAAATCCATTTTCTCAAGGACCAGCTATGGACTTTCTTCATCACTTAGCTTGCAGCCTAGCACCTGGAATATATCAGTCAATGACTGTTAGATTTCCGTGATTCATGGTGGAAATGCACTCAGTAAATAACATTGCTACATTGATAGGAATGTGAAAATCTGACGAGAGGTCACAAAACGTCAGTGGAAGTGCCCAGGTTGAGATTCTTAGGGTAGAACTTGGATAAGAAATTTCTTGCAGACGGTTTTGGGATTTTGAGAAATTGTTCTCTGAGCCTTGCCCCAGTAACTCCCACCCCTGCCCCACAAAGTCACTGTGGTTGTTTGGGTGCTACCAAAAGGAAGGTTGGAGCTTTGCCCTTTAATGAAGAGGTTTGCAAGCTCGTGGTTTCAGCCCCCCTATAGTGGAGAAATAGCTGCACTGACATCAGTTTGCACTTCCGAGCTAATCTGTACTAGCAACTCACTCAGTTTTGTCAATTTCATGGATTTCAGTGTTGGAAAAGAGCATACTGTACTGGGCAGGCTTATTAATTAGTCAGTGGATGGTTTAGTGGCAGGATGTTTTCAGTGACTGACATATAAATAGCCATTGCATTTCAGATGACGTTGTGTGGATTGTGACTTTCATATGGGAAATTTGGATATATTCGTGAGATAGTCTTAGTATTTCATCTCTATTTCTGCATTTTCAGATTGTGTTCTTTCAAGTGTAGGAGTCTGAATATGCAGTTTAGATAATAGTTATTTTACTTCCAGTTGGCTTCCATTAGGGAAAGTCTGAAGCTGATTACAAGTTGGCAGAAATAATTTTTCTAAATTAATTTTTATTTATTTTGCTGATCTGAAAAAATGAATTTAGCCTATAGTTCCAGTTCCAGAGTAAATTGCTAATTGCATGTGCAGTGCTAATTTTAAAGGCAGAAGTTTTGAGAGCACCCTGCTTTTATCCCCTTCTGAACACTGAACTTTTCAATTTATGTTTAGGGACTTTCATTTGCATTTCAGGGATTGTTACATCATTTAGTTAAGGGTGATCTCAATCTTCTTCTGACTTTCCTTGTTCTTTAAATATATATTTCTTTTAAACATATGCATAGCCAGATTTTTGGTGTTCCCTTTAGTCAGGAAAGTTGCAGTAATGCTCTGCTTCAGTCCACCACCTTCTTGAGGGACTTCTGAGGGAGAAAAGAAATAGGACAGTTATTCTTACCATTTTATCATGACCCCCATAATACAGGACTTTTGTCTTTAAAGCCATAGGTCTTGGAGTCTGGTGATGATGTCAGATTTCATTTTAGAATGAAAAAATCTGAAGAAAAGGTTCAGAATATGAGGCAGACCCCAAAAGCGTGGGGAAACAGGAGAAAAAAATCTGGATTTTTTGTTATTTTGTTTATTATATTCTTTTTTGGTTTATTCATTACATTCTTTTTAAATTCAGTTTTGATGATTTGGGAGCATTTGAACAGGGCAGAAGCACATGAGTGTGCAGAGCTGGCCCTGCTCTGCCAGTGTGGGGAGACAGCCCTTGTCACAACCACCACAGAGAATGGAGGGGAGCAGCCGGACACTAGGGCCTGCTGAGTTGCGTTTCCTCTACCAGGCTGTTTGCAGAAGGGTGCAGCTAGTTGTAGGTCAACACTTTGTTGTTTTCACAGCTCTGACGACTCACACCTTACAAGGCAGTCTGGCTTCTCTTAATTTTGGAGCATGTTGACAACCTTCTTCCAAACCCTTGGATCAATATCAGCGGGTCATTCAATATGAAAAAAGTAGTAGTTGTATTTCCAGGGTAGATGCAACAGAAGGAGGAATTGTGATCACCTGGTCTGTATTTCTCAGGCATCCTTGTCCCGGGAATCCCACAGCAGAGCCTGGCCCCAGCATGTGTTTCTTGGCTGGGTGTGGTGTGCAAGATCTCACTGCCAAGTGGTGACCAGTTTCACTCTGGTGAAATGAAAGCTGCTGGCAAAAATAAAATTCACCAGGAGAGTCTCTGTGCTGCAGGGATCTGACAGGCCTCTGACCCAGAGCAGGAGATCTATCTGTTTCTGGGTGCTGCTCATCCTGTACAGGTAGCATCCTCTGGAAAATAGCAATGTGCAAAGTGCAGACTGCCTGCAGCGGGTAGTCTCCATCTGACTTTATTCCAGATCATGTCTGTCACCCTACACTTTCCTACAGTCCTAAGGAATAGGGGTAATTTTTGACAAATGTTCTAAGGTAAAAAATTAATCAAGTTGGTCCCTGTGTACAGAAGAAGGATTGCCCAAGACAAACACTCTGCAAGCATTTCCATCTCTTTTGAAAGGCTTTTGTATTTGAGTGACTACAAAAAAAGGGCTGCTGTAGTGTTTTCTTAGCCAGCTAAGCCCTAAGGCTGGGGATTTTCCATCAGTTCCCAAAGCTTGCAGAGCTGAAAATTTATAAGCAGCTCATTTTCCCATAAAAGACACCATGACCTCAGCAGCCAGAATGCAGGGAAGCAAAACTGATGAATCTTAGTGAAATCCAGACTGGGAGGAAAAACCTCTCTGTCCAAGCCGAACTTGTCATTCCTGACATTCATTGTTAGTTGGGATTGTGTGGTTTAACAGGGCACTCGCTTTGGATGCTTCAGATGCTGAAAACTAAAAAAATTTTATATGCTGAAAGTCAAACATGGGTGAGATTGAGGTTACAAGGAGGGATATAAAAATTATATTTACTTCCTGTCCTGATCCTGCTGTTTGTTTTACTCTGGAGATATTTTACTGGCTGAATAAGGATATAAAGATACATGAATTTATCTTTTATATTATCTTGACTAAATACTTTTGTCATTTGATTGCATATTTTAATCCCTGATTGCAGTCACCATTTAAAATTTGTGTCTTTACAGTTGTTCATCAAGTCACAGGTATGTCAGAAATGACAGCTGTATATATCAGTGGTGTATTTCCATTAGTTGTATTTGACTTTTTTTTTAACTGGGCAAGAGATTTTTCTCCCAGACCATAGCATTCTGAGTCTCAATTATTTTTCCCAAAAATGTGGTCACTTATTTCCTTTGCCCAAATAATGAAATATAATAGGGAATAAATACATTTAAGGGAAATTAGATACTTTTACTCCTGCTATTCATTCTGAGAGTCAATAGACCTGCATTTTTTTGTATTCCAATCAGATGGAAGAAATTCTCCCAAAGGCAGAAGGCGTCAACTTGAAAAGTGCAGGATTTTACCTCATTAAAAATTCAAAATATGAACGAAAAGCTTATTAATTTCCTCATTTAGTGTTGAGGTGAACCCACAGAATCACTTTTTCCCCAAGATGTTGCTTTTGTTGCAGTCTTGATCTGTCCTTGAAGTCCGTTTACATCTAATTAAAAAAAGGAAGATACCGTGCTCTCTGCAAAATATTTGCATTTCAGCACACAGAATGTTGTTCTGTGACCCAGATTATTCAGTAAAGTGTTTTCACTGAAGTCCAAATGCTGGAAACGCAAGAAAGAACAGCTTTGACTCTGAATTCTGTTTTGTGGATAGCACAAGTGTTTTACCACTTGGAAATAACAGCACATGAAACATACTTCAGGGTAAATAGCAGACGTTCTAAGGACATCTGAGCAAAGAAGATCCAAAGTAAGCATTTCAAGTACGTAGTATGAGTCAAGACAGTATGAAAGATGCACTCTCAAGGAAATGTCCGGTGTCAAAATTAAGGTGAAGCGTGCACCTTCTTGTTTAAATTTGTCAGGTAATATTCAGATAAGAACACTGTTCTTCCTCAGCAGAGCATTGAAGTACACTGTCCACATCAAGGCCAACTGTGGGCTTCAGTCAACGAGAGCACTTTATGAAAGATAAGTGAAATTAAGCACATGTTCAAACATTCTCTGCAATTAGGGTATTAGTCAAAGTGAAAAAACCCAATGTGGTGATTTTAGACTAGCGTAATCTCCATGGCATTGCTACATTCAGTTTGTCATTTGATAATACATCTGTTTGTTTGTCACCAAAACACCTATCTAAATCAGTGACACGTAAATGACAAATAGTCATTTCTATTCTAATGATTAAATTATGCCTTTCAGACTCTGCAAACTTTTCTCGTTTTATTCTTATTTCCCTGGGATGTGTATTTCTCATTTAGCCAAAACTTTCACTGACACAAATCAATAAAACCAAGGCCAAATCCTACTCTTATGCATAGGCTCATGATAGGGATGTTTTCAGAATGGATTGCCCTTTTTTGTCCTATTCTATTATACTATATATATATATATATATATATATAGTATAATAGAATAGGACAAAAAAGGGCAATCCATTCTGAAAACATCCCTATCATGAGCCTATGCATAAGAGTAGGATTTGGCCTTGGTTTTATTTATTTTTGTCAGTGAAAGTTTTGGCTAAATGAGAAATACACATCCCAGGGAAATAAGAATAAAACGAGAAATTTTAAGTCTGAGAAATACTAAAGTATGAGAAAGTTAGAAATAAATAACTTTGTCACCAAAATTATTTCATAAACCCTGCTTCTAATTTCCTTGAATTCATCACCAAGCAAGTTGCATCATTATTCAGAAACATGATTGTGCAAAAATGCAGTTAGCCCTGAGCACAAACGCAACTAAAGATGAATTTTGGGAGAAAATTATCAGGAACACATCACAGATGCCCACAGTAAGCGTTGGTTAAGACAGAGTAGTATTTATTGCAGTTACAGGGTGATGAGCCATGTTGTTTTTCAGCTGTGTGTAACATCTTCACTGCTCTCGCCAGCAGCTGTCTCTGAGCAATTAAGGCTGTCAATGCTTTGAGACTGACATTTGAGAGAAGTTTAGCAGTTTGTGTCCTGCAGGACCATGTGGTTGGCTTTGCAAGTCTGCAGATCTGCTGCAGGCAGGGAGGCTCTGGATGGCCTGTTATTCCTGGAGCCATCAGAACTCTGAATATATGCATGCGGCTCATGTTTCTGTGTGTGAATGGGGGGTGCATTGACTTGCACAGCAGCCCGAACCCAGCAGGATTTCACCTGCTCTGTGTTGTCCTTCCCTTTCCTACATCATTTGTACTCTGGCTACTAGATTCTACCAGGGAGCTGCTTTCCTCACTGCATCCCACTGGAGATGAATATGAGGGCTGGGATGCAGAAAGCTCGAGCTTTCAGCTGCTCTTGGTTAATGTCCCAAACCTTTTCCTTTCTGCAGCCTGTGCAGCTTGATTATCATCTGTCTTGAGGAGCATTCCCCAGAAAAAATGCCACTGAAGTTCATAAGGTTTAAGCATGTTTAAGGTTTGGTTTTGACAGGTTTTTGCTGGGGAGTTCCTCAATGTCTCAGACTTATCTGCATCTGTTTTACAAGCATGGGGTAGACCAGCAAAAAGTTGAATCTAACAGACATTTAAAATGCTGTCAGAGATAAAAGTAACACTGTTGGTAATATTGTTAAGTACTCTGTAATGTTCTTCAAATATTTTTTGTCAGAACTAGCTTGTTAATTAAACCAGAAAACAGGCTTCTCATGTTCTACAAACATCAGTTGGGGAAAAATTATAAGATTTATTTTTTTCTCAGTGGAAGGTGTTTAATTAATATGCCCCTTTTAATTTAGACATATATTCTATATAATAAAATACATGAGTTCAGCATTTTTGAGTCATATAAAAACTAGAATTATGTGAGTAGACAATTCCAGGAATGTGTTTCCATCATTAATCAACAGGTATAATATGTCAAGAGTGAAATGTATTTTATGATCATTTTTTAGAGCCCTCCCTTTCTCACTTGCCCTTAAGCTAGTTTTCTTTAGATTTGTTGGGCAGAACTGAGAACACCTTTCATTACCCTCTGCTTTCTTGGTTAAGGATGCTGAAGGGACCTCTGCTTAGTGGGGCAATGTCTGAGGGACACAAGGAGAGACAGGCCATCCTTGAGCTCAGTAGTACTTTTCAGTGAGGGTTGTAGTGACTTTCTCAGCCTGCGATTGAGCAGGACATTCCACAGAGGATGGGCTATTGATCTTCAAAGGTCAGAATTCGGATTGAATCATGAGACATGCAGATCTGGTAGGAGGTGAACACTGCCTTGGGCTTATCTCTAGTCCATCCATGCCCATAATAATTGAAGACTATTATTTGCAGATTGAGAGGCACTTACTGTGAGTGAAGTACAAAACTCCTGAGTAAGCTAAGTCAAAACCCTGCAACGAGGTCTGAAATTCTTAAAAGTTCTCTAGATGAAAAGTTGTGCCATACCTATGGCTAGCAACTTGCCTGATAGATTTGGGGAGCAATTAAACAATTAAATGGAAAATGTAGTGCAATGGGGTGTTGTTTGCATTTTTAAAAAATATGTGGTGTATGCATATCAATTATTTCCTGTTTCTCTATATTGTGGCATATCTCTGTATAACTAATACTCTCTCTAAGGAGTATTTTTTTTTTTTTTTAATTTCTGCAGTTGGGGGATCTAAATTCCATTCTCAGACGTCAGCTACTCTGCTGAAATTGCATTCAGGTGCTAAATAACACTAAGTAACTGGTTTTCTAAAGAGTCCTAAACAGCTTCAAAATGTAAAGTCTGGTCAATAGTATTCAGAGGCTTAGTCAGCTTAGTACTTTGAGAAATGCCAGTAAATTATTGCTTCACCCTTAGCTACCTAAATGCCTTTGAAAACTGGTTGTTGGAAACTGTTGAAAGTCAGTAGTTGCACAGGGTGCAGGAAAGGCTGCAAGAGGATGCCTTGAACAGCTCTCAGTTGTTTTAGACAGTTGGAATCAGAGTTAAGAAGATGGGAAGCAAAGCTGTTTTCAGAGCTTCCTTCCCGTCTTTCCTCCTCCCACCTTGGTTTGTTTCCTGCAGAACTGGAAAGAAGGAATGGAAAATGGGGTGGTTGTCTCTATCATGTGGCTATTTATTCCCAAGATTGGATAGTGAGAAACTAAATCTAACTTCAAACAATCTCCAGTTTATATAATTTTGGAGGAAAGACAGATGTGACAGAATTTTCAACTGCCATTATGAATACTTTCTTGAGCCACAGTTTCAGTCAGAAACTTTCTGAAATGAAGCCATTCCCACACAGCATGTCTTATTTCTGAGTGTTGCTGAGGATTTCTTTAGATTTGGTTTCTTAGGCTTTTTTTTTTTTTGGTGCCCATAGCTTGGAAGGCCCGTGGCTGCCTTAACAAAAAAATCCCAAGAAATAGCTGAAAACAATACTCATCAAGTGGAACATGTCCCAGACAAAGTAGGAACAGAAAAAGGGAGAAACAAATGGAAAACAAACAAGAAACTCAGCCTCAGCTTTTGGCAAAGAAAACACAATAAATACATGTCTGATTTGTTCCAACCACTTTGCAGGAGGACATGATTTATCTTGTCCCTGTTTTATTTTCATCAGAAGAAAAGTTTTGCAGTATTTGCAGACTCCACTTGAGAGGCTGTTGAGACTGAAATAGCAATGGGATTGCCTCCAGACAGAAATGCATTGACCTGCCCTGCATAGAAAAGCTTGAAAAGCTCCTTCTTGAGTGGTAAAGAACAAGAGAAAAGCTTATAGGCTAATTCTCCATACTCTGATTTAGAAGAGGAAATACCTTGTTACAGAGTGTTGTGTTCTGATGGGTTTGTGATGCTTCAGTCCATGAAGTTCACTTGTGCAATGGCAGGTGTGCAAAGGTGCTGTATAATCAGGTGAGAATGAAATGATTTATCATTGCCCAGAAATGCCATTCCCGCTTATGCTGATAGTAAATTCTCACTTTATTTTGCGGACTCTATCTGCTCAGTTCAGGAATGGACAGATTGCTACAGTGGATCGTGGTAGTAACTCTTCTAGTCCTGACAATGGCAGTACCTATTAGGATCCTTTCTTCAAATAAGTATCCAATAACCTTAAGGTGTGTATTTCTTTCACGTCTTCTAACACCTAAAGATTGGCTTATGCTCAGTAACACATTGATGTCCTTTTGTAGATACTAACCCTGTCTAATAAACAAGTTGATATTCCCAGAATAGTATGTAGCAGCTTCCCTGACATTAACAGCAATATATTTATATCCTTCTATGCTGAAATGCTCAGAGCAGAGAAGAGAGATCAGAAGCAGCTAAAAGGCCAGAAGGTCACAGATCACCCACAACCATTGCAGCAGAGAGCTGATGCTCATCTGTCCTGGCAGGTAATGACGTGAAACGGTGTTAGCAAGATCAGAGATGATTAGTGTTCTGCACTCAGTGCAATCACAGGGGTGAGCCTTTGGTTCTGCCCTGAGGGCTCTGAACCCCCACAGCATTCACAAGGTGCCTGGAGAAGGGCACCCCGTCTGTGTCAGGACAAGTAGAGGCAAGTTTGCAGTCCCTCAGCTTCTGCAGCCCATGGCTGACTGCAGGTGTAAACTGCCTGTCACATCAGTTCTGTGGCCACTACTGGGCAGGGTGAATTAGTGGGTTGGACTCCTTCAGATGCCATAGCCAGCCCCAGATCACATCAGCCAGCAGGCATCAGACATGAAGCTCAAAAGCTCTGTGCTCATCTCAGCCTTAAAGGAGAGCACCTTTCAGCCTTGTGCCCAACCCTGAGAGGAGACATCGGGTGCATTTTTTCAGTGAGGTGTCGTTTCAAACACAGTAAATCACAATTCTCATCCTGAAGATGTGGTATGGGAGCACAGACTGAAGACTCAAAGTCACAGAAGTTCACAGAGAACTTCTTGGAGAAGATATTTCCTTTTTGTCTTAGCTTTTTTACTGAAGAGGAAGATGACTATTTCCCAACTTGCTAAAGGCTTTTGCATTATGCATTCTCATGCAGCCTATTTCCTTCCTGGAAATGGTTTCCCACATTTACCACAATGTTGTATTGCACTTTAAAGTTACAATTTTTTGCCTCTTTCAATGGCAGCATTTTAGAGAACACTGAAATTGTACCACACCAAATAAACACAGTGCAAAACAAGGCATACCTTTCAGAAATCATAGAATCATTAAGAATGAAAAAAGTCCAAGATCATCAAGTCCAACTTTCGATGAAATGAGGAGGATGAGAAGATTCAACTTTTCTTTGCAGTGATAGCTTTCCTCTAGAGGCCAAATCCAGAATTGATTTCCTATTTTAACCAACATGAGTCTTTCCTGCCGACTGATCTCTGTGTGTTTCAAGATTGGCCTCAACATCTGAAACACGGCTGTGGTAAATGGCAACATTAAACAACTTGGTAAGAGATTTATTTTGCACCAGTAGGTTTCTTTTTTTGAGTGCAAGATAGAGTGTTTTCAAGACAGAACAAAGCACACAGGTGTTCACTGCTCCTGCAGAAGACAGCTTTGCCATCTCAACTTTGCAGCTTGTGTTTATTGACAGGATATGTATACAGAAATATATAGACCACTTTCTATGGCAAAAACACAGAAAAGCATTGCGTGTTTTTCATAACAAGGGAGAGAAAATGTACAGAAAAATTGTTGTTGTTGTTTTTGTGGTTTTTTATGGTTTTGGGGTTTTTTTGTTCAGGTTGGGTTTTTTTTGGTTGGTTGGTTGGTTGGTTGGGTTTTTTTTGGAATGGAATTTCTGCCTATGTGTGCAATAGTTATTTTTCATCATATAGAAAGGACTGTGCCCACCCACAGTGAGCTCTTGGCCTCATCAAACCAGACACACGCCCCATCTAGATGTCTGTAAAAGCTTTTAAGAAACATTTTGTTATGCTTTCTGTGGTGTTTCTCTAAGGGTATACTATATGCAGTCATACCTGTTAAAATACACACTGTTCATTAGCTAAAGCTTCTCAAGAGATGGGTTTTCATTCTTAAGAAAGAAGAGCAATTATTTAAATGGAAATGTGGTCTCAGGAAAGATATCAATCCTGGATTTAAATCTTTCCTAGATCTCAACACTCATGTAATAAGGAAGGAAATCCTGGTTCACAAACTAGGATATAAACCCTCCATGGTCACAAGCTGCTCATTATTCCTTACTCTGCTTTCTGGTTGAAATTCTGAAAGGCTGTGTCAGTGCTGAGCTGGACTTGAAGTTTTGCGTGGCTTATTAAGTCTCTGGGTAATCAGTCTAAGAAGGCCATAGATCAAAGCCTATTTGAACATATTTGAACCAAACCCAGCTAGTACTGTTTTCTTTGTATTTGGAATTAGCTTTTGAGTTGTTGCTTTTAAGTAAATTAATGAGCCATTTAATATTGTGCAAGCTAAGCATTTCTGCATTCTGATACACTTGAATTACTGAGGTTCTTTCTGTGTGTTGTTAAACTGTGCAAGCTGTAGGATGATTGTAAGTAAAATCACACTTTTGAACAGCTAGTGCTCAGTCTGATCTACAGAAGGTTGATAGTTGGATTCACAGAACACAATAGTTTCTTCTCCCTTCCTCTTCAACCCAATGAAAGGTGGTAGAGCAAACCATCAGGGAAAAATAATGTAAAGACTTATGAAATGCACCCTGTACATGAATGGAAAAATATGAAATATATTGTTACATTTTATAGCAAGATTATGGAACAAAGGAAAGTCAATGTGAACTCTTTAACATTTTGCTCATTACCTTTAACAGGCAGCTACTCTGTATGAGCAGAACACATTGTATATCCTTAGACTTTGCTACAGGGAATAATGCCCATGTTGCAAACATGGAGAAAAATTCTTATCTTTAGGTGATGTTTAAGCCAGGAAGCATGTTAAGGGTGAGCCTGGTGTCATAAATATAAACTGCGAGAAACAATTACTAAGAAAACTAATTAGTCTGGACAAAACCAAACCAACATCACAAAGATGCAGCACATATAAATCATGCTCAGACAAAAGGGATAGGAAAATACAAAAGCCTATGACTTGGACCCAAGCAAAGACCAAAGAGGGCTCCGGTAAGAAGTGGCACTCTGGGAGACAGCAAAGTGTACAGATCTCCCTCTTCCAAACAAAGAAAAGGAAGGAGAGAATGGGGGAGGGAAAAGGAAATAAAAGACAAGCAAGACAAAAGGGTAGGCCTGTTGGCAATTTACTCAGATGAAGCCAAGGTTTTGCAGCTGTACTTCTCCAAACATAAAGCAATTAAAATCTCTACCTACCTTGTTCTCTGGTACCTTGTTCTACCTGGCTTCAGGATTAGGATTCAGAAAGCAAAAGGATTTAGGCAAGTAGGCTTTGCTTTTCCTACATTACCTGACTTGTTAAATGTGGCAGTGTTTGATTAAGGAGTTTCTAATTGCCTTTCACTAGGCCACGGTGTTCATTAAGTTTTCCAATTTTCCTATGTTTCATCCTGACAGCTGACTAGGCTGGTTGGGTTGAGAAGGGAATTTTACCCACACTCCTATTTCACCCTAGTGAAGAGAACTGGAGGTTGGTGTGGCAGGGCCTTGTAACCTGTGGCTTTAACCATTTGTTGATTTGGTTCTATAGTTTTTAAACTGGTGTTTATTGCTTCTCTAGATGTTCAGTAGGGAAGTCTTCTTGAATACCTGATGGCATTGCATTATGGTGAGAATTATAAAATGTCTCAGATCTTTGGGGAGTGTGAAAGGATCCATAGAGTACAAGAGGAAGAACAAAAACCTCTTTTAGGTCACTGTTTATTTCTGTATCAGTCTGTGCCCCCCTCTTCCGGACCCCAGCTGCTACTTGTGCTGCTGGACATACAAGGAGGAAGATTATTAAGATGCTGGGAGAAGGGAAATGTAACAGCAGTGCTTGTGATTATCAAAGGGTCAGGGTATTTAAGGGTTATCTTAATTTACACTGGCTGCTGAGAAGCAGAGGAATATTCTTCAGATTTTCTTTTATTTGGAATATTGATATAGCAGCACCATCCTTACTGAAGATGAGAAGGCCCATCATAATCCAAATGCTGGATTGTAACACAAAAATACTGTTGCATGCAAAACTTTTGCTATTCTAAAGGATTGGTACATAGACAAGTCTTTGAAGTAACATAGGAGTTAAAACGCAGACTTCCTCTTTCATTTTTATCACTTAGTTCAGTCTGGGAGTTATTTTCAGAGCAATTGCTTTTAACTCGCAGAATTCAGATCAGAATATAAAGTTTGTCAAAAGTAAGATGTATTCAAGTCTTGGATTTTGGTTCAAACTTCCATAACTTAATTTGATCTAGCTTAGAACCTTGTTGTGCTTAGAAATGAGTTTTGACTTCCATTCTTAGCAGATTTTTGACTTGCATGTGATTTTTATTGGATAAGTTTCCTATTGGTAGAATTGGTAGAATGAGGAAAATAATCAATGGAGCAATGTGCTGGTGTGCAGGGATCCTGTACGGGCTTCTGTGTGAGGCTGGCAACCAGTTCATCTGGTGGCAGCCTTGAAAGAGTGGTTCCTCCATCATAATGCAAAGTGAGAGGAAGGTCCTGCTGCCTTTACCAACCACCCTGTACAGCCAGAATAATGCAGCCTTTACTGAATTATTCCATCTTCAGTATAACTTCTCACCCTCCAGATTTACAGGGTAGTAGCTGAGATTTTAAATGCACAGAAGTAAAGCTGTTCAAAAATAGAATTTTCCTCCCATGGGAGATTTCAGCATTTAAAAATTACTTGCTGCTTTAAAGTATAAGAGAAAGCAGAGGGCACTTGGTTCAGTTTTGTCTCAAGTTTCAACTTGAACTGTTGAAACAGATAAAAATCTTCATTGAAATTTAAATAAGTTGGTATTCTTAAATGAAATACTTTTTTTGAAAATATTTCAATTTGGGAAAATATTTTAAAAATATGGGTAAGAGTGGTTTTGTGTGTGCTGGTATGGGGGAGGGGAAGGATTGTCCCACTTTGGAATGTTAAATTTGATTCTTTGTTTTAGGAAGCCAAAAAAGTAACTGAAAATCAGTATTTTTCTGCTGCTAAATATTTGAAACTTTATTTTACATCATTAATATTTTTCAGTGAAATTTTTTACTAGCTTTATGCTGAAATTAATGCTATGGGAATCAAAATTTTGAATGTCCTGACTCATGTGTAATTAATATTAGTATATTTTCTTTCATTCCTACACCTGTTTCCATTAATTTTCTTGTTGAACTTGTCTGTAAGGGACTCTAAAAGACAAAAAGGGTTGTGTGTTACTGCAAGTGATATCCAACAAGTCCAAACCTTCTTGGATTAAAGGGTGAAACTCCACTGAAGTCAATGGAGCTTTAAATATTGGCACCACCAGAAAAATTGTCCTGTGGAATGCACTTGTATTGTCATACTTTGAATTCTCTTCATTCTCATGACAGACATTACTAAAGGAGTCTCTTTTCAAACACTTACGCATTTATTATTTTCAAAACCCATTTCCTCAGAGAGGTCAAAAGCTCTTCTCACCACCATAGGGAGTCCATGGAAATGCCAGCATTCTGAAGTACCGCAGGTATCCAACTGCATTAAAATATTAAGGCTTTTTTTAGTTTTTCTTTTCAACCATGCTTTGTTTTTGTCATGAATCAAAAGTGGTAGAATGTAATTATTTTTTGATTGGAAGGGCAAACATTCCAGCAGGAAAAATGTCACATTAAAATCGGATTACTTCCAACTAGTCCATACAAGAAAATTCCCTAGTGAAAAGGCCTTATCCCTGACTGCTTCGTATCACTAGTGTGATGCTATAATACCATTTTTACAGTGTGTTTCTGGTAATTTTCAGTATTATCTATGCAGAAAATAGATTGCAGATCTCCTCCAAAAGCCCAGTGTTTTTCCTATTTGGCTGTACAGTAAAGCTGGAGTTTTCCCTCCTTTGTTGATATTTTTCCTTAAAAACAGAGAATAATGAAATTACTTAGTATTATTTCCATGCATTACTTTAGAGCCCCATGGTCCAAACAAGACCTCACCGTGCAAAGCACTGGGGGCTCTGCAGGTGCACATAATCCTTGCCTGAAGAGCTTTTGGGCTACGGCCTCACTCCTGTAACCTGGAGCTACTTGGTTGTCCTGTGGGCAGGTTACAGACCTGGGGCTTCACACACAGGGTGAAGAACGGGGAAAGGATGCTTGGTTGTCCTGCCTGTATGAGCAGGGAGTCCCAGTGATAAAGTCCTTTGCCCCAGGTTACACAGGAAATATGTGTCTGACCCTGAGGTGGAAGCCAGATCTCCTGTGTGGCACCCTCATCCCCTGACCTATCCGTCCTTGCTCCCCACTGTCATGTTGGCCTCCAGCGCAGAAACTTCTAACCAAGGAATTTTCCATTGAGTTCTGCTGCTGATGAGTTTCTTTCTCACCAATAGGTGGAAACTGACAGCCCGGTTTCTCAGGTGACACAAGGAACGGTTCTGCCATCCCAAATGAGGCAGGAAAAACATCACGCAGAACAAGGAATTTTCCATAAGAAACTGTACCATAGCAACTGAAAAAGACGTTGAAGCACATTACACTTTCTCAGCTTGTTGCAACCTGTGCTTTGATGCAACAGGACATCAGAAAAGTGAAGACCTGGTTTTTTTGTTTTTCTTTTCCTCACTTATTTCTTTGGCCAGGAGAGTGATTGCTTTAACTGGTGCTGCTTGATCATAATGAATTTATTGCAAAACTGTGTAACCTTTCCACATCCGTCTCCAAAGTATGTGCCAGAGCTTATGTTCTGGCATGCATTGTCATGCTATAGCTGGGGAGGGAGAGGGAACTACATCTGCAAACTTCCATAAGAGATCACAAGCTTCTGAAACTGTAGGTTAACTAACCAAATAGGATACAGAAATATTTCCAACAGGCTAGCAGCTGTGCAATATGTGGCATTAAAATAAAGTTGAGTAATTAAGAAGTAGTGATATAGAAGCTAGCAAAAGTTTCTGTCTTTTTTCCTAAACATATCCCAAATATGACTTGTCTAGTGTAACAACAGAAAAAAAAAATCACTGTGCAGAAATAAGTGGCTTGTGTCAGTTTGGATATGGACAAATTCTTTCTGTACTAGGCATAGTATTTATGTAAAATGTTGCCTAAAATCTCTAAGGGAATTCTTTGCAGGATAGATGTTTATCTTCCTGAGCAGCTGCAAAACACTGTTAAGAATGAAGAAACATGAATTAGCAGGACCTAAAATGCTGAAGTGAGAAAATGGGGATATCTGTTTAGCACTACTGATCAGCTGAGGTCTGGAGACCCCCTTTCTTTTGAACTGGAGCAGTTTAGTCATCTTCCTTTTCTTTCTATTTTTTAGAGTTCATGCTGTACCCTGCCCATATTTTATCTCTCCACTGTGTTCCTTCTCAATAAATTCCACAACGTGGATCATCCTCCTCTCCTGTATACCTGCAGATATGAATTACTGGGTGGAGAGCTGCAGCATGTAGCACATTTTCTTTGTGTATACTGTTTTTTCATTCACATTCACAACCCGTCAAATTTCTGAGGTATTTCTGTGGTAAGATATCCCTCATTTCTGTGAGACTGTTTGTTTCAAGTTCCCCTCATTGTCAGTGACAAGTCTGTCACGGATTTGGGAAAGTTATGTCAGAATCCTGCAGAGCTGGACTTGAACTAAAAACGTTGTACTGGAGCAGGATTTGTCACAGCTGTGCTTATCTAGGGCTTCCAGCAAAGTCTATATGTGAAAGCACAGTTCTTTTTGGACAGTAGCAAGGATAATGCAGGTTTTTCAAACTGGTTGCTCCTAGCTACTGTCCTAGCTTTCAACTTGGTAAATTATGGGGAAAAATACCTTTTAAAATACTATTGAGAAGAGATTTTTCCTACTGATGTTGTTCTGATGCTTAGCTAGAATAGCTCTTGTTAGGATGCAATTTACCATTTTCCTCAGTTTCCACAACAATTGGCACTTCAAAAGCCTACTTGGCACAATACAAAGGCAGATGATACCAGCAGCTCCTGTTCAGAAATATTTGTTTACATCTATGAAGGTGTGGAAAGAGAGCTACTGCAAGTAGTTTTGAAGTGCTGGTTGGGGTATGTTAATCCCTGAGGGCCTGTTTATTTTTATGGAGGATAGTACATACAATACTGTAAACTAACAACATTCAGACTGGAATAAGCAAAGAATTAGGACACAGCTAGCAGCAGACCTCACATTTTCCTTTGTTCAAGGCAAGTTGTTTCTTGTTTGTTTGTTTGTTTGTTTGTTTTAATGTGTCTTAAATTAGGGGATGCTGTGGGTTTCTTATTTGCTTTCTTCAGCAGTTTCTCTTTGTGACACTTAATCTGGAAGAACTCCACTTGTTTTCCCAGCTCACATTTTGTGAGTGAGGATTACTTTTATGGCATATAAAATAATTCTGAATGCAATGCAAGAGAAACAGTGTTGTTTTAAAATCTTTTTTTTTTCCTGAATGTATTCTTTCCAATTTATTTTATTTTTGAGTGCATTATAATACACTTAAAGGAGGCCAGAACCAGTAAAATTACAAGGAAGTATTTATTGCAGCCAAATTCATATCTGAAGAGTTTCCACTTGAGATTTTGAACTTAAGAAAGTGATGGCAGCGAGGCGTTTGTGCCATTGTTTTCAAAATATACCAAATAAGAATCTTGATGAATACATAACTTATGTTTTATAGCTTTGTGATACTATTCAAGTAGAAAATAACTAATATTTTTTTTAAATCCCCACCACTATTGTGAAACAGCTAGGTATCCATTTCTGGCCTCATTTTTGAGGTGGGGAAAACTGTCATAAAGGGATTCACTCAACAGAAGCCTCATAAGAGTTGTTTGCCAAAATGCTGATGACAAATACCTTTTCATCTGTGTGTGTGTGTGTGTGTGTGTGCATATCTAGTCTTCAGAAGTAAACAATGTTGTCTCTCTGTAGTTTCTCTGTAAGAAAAAAACAAATCAGTAATGGTTATTTTTGCAGTTAGAGCCTGTTATATTCTTGGAACATGTGGCTGAATTACCATTCTCTTACTGAAGAAAATGTTACAAGAAGGGAAGAATAAATATGACAAGCAATGTTTAAAGCAATGCACTAGTCTATAAGTTAGTTGAGAGCTGTACATGGGAAAACACTAGAAAAGCTACTCAACAAATCTTGACACTGGTTTATAAATAATTATGTTAGCTTCTGACCCTTCCTCCTCATTAAAATTCTGAAGGACAGGCTAGAAACACAGACCCCTGGAAATTGCTTGAGAGCCATTTTGTGGATGTTGGACTACCAAAAGGCAAAGCATCCCTCCAGTGTGACAAGACCTCAGACAAGGCCTTCCTAAAAGCAAGTCTGTACTTGCCCTCCTGCTGGTGGTGGTCTTGCAGGAGGCAGCAGTTAATAAACACTGCCCGTAAAGTGGTCTGTTAAGGTACCCTGGTGACATCTTGGCTTAACAACACCTCAGTATTTTAGCTAAGTGCGGGCCGGGGACATATCAGCACCCATTTCCTTGGCTGCAACGGTCAGTTCGAGCAGCTTGAGACAAGAATTCAGCATTTTCACTGGCAACAGTAAAAATCATGGCAATTTTTACTATTTCCTTTACTGATAAGCCCATGGGGTACTCTGCCATTACAGTGCAACAAATGTAGCAGCCGTTTGTGTTGGTTACTGCTGGTTAAAATGTTTCCCGAGTAGGTGAGTATGCCGGCAAACCAGTATTTGTTGCTCTGGGAGAGAACTTGAACTTCAGGAGGAAGGGGAGAAAACCCCTACATCTTGCCTTAGTTCTGTGCAGACTGAAGTTGCTGTAAATATCATGGTGTGCAGTAGTTGGAACAAAACAGTTTTGGTTTTCAAGAGCAGTAGTCATATAGATGCTGGGTGAGAAAAGAACTTTTCTGGTTCATGCATTTTTGGTGTCTTGCAGAGACTGCCAGAATTACATTTGCATTAATTTCAGTCTACAACTAGTATTAAAGAAGATTCAGCTGAAAGTACTTTCCAAATGTAAAGAGTGCAGGGGACAAAAAGGATTGTGATTTATGGTGACATCTATTAAGGTTTTACAGAATATCATATGTGTATACTAGCTATCAAGGTAAAATGAACTGGTACTAATTGGTCAAAGCTGCCAACTCAGTCTGGTTATGAGTGTAACAATCTTCTTTAGGTCACATTCATTATACTGACATTGTATGTCAGATCCTGAATAAAGTTCATTCAGCCATTTCTGCCGTTCTTCTTGTTTGCCCTGCTATGTATGTGTGCTGCCATCAGTGAGAGTTCATGTTTCAGCAAAGACTGGGTCTGTGTGCTTTGGGAAATGTATGTCTCGGGTATCTGCCCAGTGGCCAATTCTACAGCAACAGCGTGACTGTGGGAGGGCATCCTTTGATTGAATCTCGCTTGGTGTTTTCCTCATTCTTGGAAACTGACTGGAACAAAATGTTCAAAGCTCTTTCTTTCTCCCTTTCCTCTTCTTTTTTTTTTTTCCCTCTCTCTTTCTGTCTTTCAGTTCCATGCCTCAAAAGGCTGTAACTGGGTTCATTATTGTGTGAAAAATCAGCAGCAAAGTTCTAAGCATTTTGCTTCATTTGCACAGCTCCTGTTCCTTAGTGACAGCTGGTTGGCTCAGCACACCGTAATTATCAAGTCAAAACCAAGATGCTTTTAGGTAGTGAACACATATTGGCAGAGACTGAATTTGCCCTCAACCTTGTCATGGGCCACAGCTTTAAAATAAGATCCATTTGGTGGTGGTTGTTTTGTCACTGTTGGTACTGGAGCTCTGACTGTTATCACACTGGACCCTGTGGGAAGCTCTTGTTATCCTAAAGGAGGACAGGTGCTTGTTTTTCATTAGCTGCTGACATACTGTATACTTAACTTTTGATCAATGTATCTGTGTTCTTTCTCCTTCTCTAAAATAAAATTTTATTGATATGTGGGAGGGGATTTATATGTGTTAGTGAGAATTTACAAAGGCCTTATTTAAACAGAGTCTGGAGGAAATCTTGCAAAGAAACAGACCTGTGGGTTTGTTGTCTGCAGTGGAACCAAGGCACTCTCTGCTGCTACTTTAAATGTGCCTCCATTTGACAGACCGACTATGTGCTGAGTCAGTGACTGGTGCCTGGCTGTCCCTAGCCATGGGGGCATACAGGGCAAGGCATTGCCTATGATCCACTAAAGGACAATTGGCCCTGGGCTGCATATTGTGCAGATCAGTTGCAAGGAGCTGGACATAATGGAGACTTTTGCTCCCTCACCAAATTTGTTTTAGCGAAGATGTAAAATTCCTCCTTATTTGTCTGAAATGTCAAGAAACATAATTTCAGCTGGCAGATAACACAATCCAGAGCTCAAGTGAGTGAAAGGAGATTTCTTATATTCTTTGCTATGTCTGTTATCTAGGTGTGTCAGTTTTCATGTTACATGAAAATAACATGCAGATCCAAGAGAGAAGAGAAAATGTGTGACTTTTTTTTGCAAGAGGAATGACCTGGGAAAATCCTCCTGTTCCCACTGACAAGTCACAAGTGTTTTCTCACTTTATCATGGGGCAGGCTGGGTTTTCTATTAGGACAATTAGAATAGGCAGTCATCTTGCTGCTATTAAAAAACCCCTTAGTATTCTCAAATCTGGCTGGGCTATAGTTTAGTGTAGTTTACAGATTATGTCCAAATAGGAGTACCACTGTTTGCTTAAGCAAAGCTCAACGCAAGGAGCATGGTACAGTCTAATTTGCATCCTTCCCTAGGATTTGGGGAGGTTGTCAGACCCTGAAGAATGATAAGTCACCCAAACTATAGAAACCTCATGGCCTTTACACATGAAATAATTTGTTTTGTATAAGCATACACTTTATGATATCAGTCCTTTGGAGGATGCAGGAAAGAAGAATCATGTCAGAAGAGAGGGTGATGTGTGGTCTGCAATAAGCAATAAGGTCTTTTCAAGCTTGAAAAATTAAGCATGTGCTATGTTTGTGTGGAAACATGGAAAGATTTTTTTTTCCAGGGCATTTATAACAAGACAAAAGAAAAGTCATCTTTTCTTTGCAATTGCTGAGGCTTTGATCCTGAAAAATCCCCAGCACGTTCTGTCTTGCCAACCCTTTGTGACTCCATTTGGTCGGCCTAAAAGTGAAATCTTGCAGGTCTTTTTGTTTGAAGGGAGTACAATGTAATAATCTTCTGACTACATTGTGGTTGCTGTAGAGGTATCTGTCACAGCCCAGTGGTAAAGATGAATTTTCTGGGTGTGCCTTGCATACATATGCTGCCAATTACATCATGAGCACTGGAATTCTGAAACAGTAGCAGGGCCAAGGGGAAAATGCCCTATGGGGACATAAGCCTCTGTGTATGGCATGTCCTAACAAAAAGGGTTGGCAGTCTGGCAGTGAAACAAAAGCAGAGCAAGTGCCTCATCATGGAAGAAGGCAGAAATGCTGAAGGACAGCAAGTCTGTAAAAGGGAATAGCTGCTTGTCCAGGTTTGTTCACCTTTTTTGATGTTTTGATCTTCTCTCCTGTCACGTGTGTCTCAGGCAGTATAATGCCAACCCCTTCTGTGTCCCCATAGGACAGATGGCAAACTGACATTCTTTCTGTGTCAGTGTGTAGGAAGACTTCTTCTTTTTCTTCTTTCTAATGAGTTTGTTTTTCAGTAAATAATGCAGGGTGGAAAAGATTTTATATTTTGTTTGTTTGCAGTGTCCCGTGTCTTTATGTGTCATTTGTGGGTCCTCCTCAGAGATGGCTAAACTCTTAACTTTTCTTTGTGTTTAAAGGCCACTTAAGGCAAAACCCATAGGAAAGAAGGAGGTATGCACAGAATCATAAGAGCAAATAACCATGTAGGTTATTCAGGCAAAGCCTTAGCTGTTTGCAGTTAAAGAAGCAGGCAGAGACTGAGCCTTGTGATTAGGGGAAGGTTTATTTCAATTGGCTCAAAGAAAGCAAAGCATAATGTAAAATTGCATAAGATTCCATTTTTTTTCACAGAAGGCCACACAGTGTGTTGCAGCCTGATAGAACTGTAAAAGGAATTGGGAAAAAAAATTAGGAAAAGGGTAAATAATTTGCTCAAAAATGATCTGTAAGACTGGGTTTTGTCACGCTCCTAGGACGTTTTCTCTATGCTAAATTAGCTGTAACATTGCAGACCTACCCATCTAACATGGCTGATCAGATGCTATGCTGTCTTTTAGAAAGATAGCTCATCAAAAGGTAAAGATTGAGTATGTGCTTAACTTTTAAATAAGGGGATAGAATGTCAACTGTGAGCCAAGTATATGGTTTATTCCTTCACAAGCTTGAAAGCTCGATTTACTTTTCATATCTCCTTTTGAAAGGCCACCAGTAAAATGCTTCTGTACTCCCTCATGTAGAGCCATAAAATTATTTCCTTTTCCTTTTAAAATGAAAAGCGAAAAAGCAAAGCAGATAAATGTACATCACAACCAGTGCAATCTGCTTTGAATTTCACCTTCATACCCATTTACACTAAGCTTGAATATGGCTCAGCCTCTGGATGTAAGTTTCTTTCAGGTCCTACTTCTCAGGCTGGCACCCTAGGATGCTTTTCAGACTATGTCTGTTTCTGAAAACAGAAGAGAGTTAATATTTAGAAGACAGTATGTTTATTGGCCCTTCCCCTTCTGCAAGTATCTATTATATGAGATATGCTACACGGTATTCCCCCATCCTTTGCCAAGTACTCCTATTTCTGTAGCACAGAAGATTCCTAAAGATTAGCATAGTGTGAAGGGAAAGGATTTCCAGGTCTGAACTAAGAGGAGGGTGTTCATAATGAGATCATTGTCTCCAGTTAAACATGAAAGACAGACCAGATTTGCCCTCATAAAATAATACTAACAGGTTTTATACAGCAACTCATACACAATAGCCTCTGAGTTGTAAGATGATTAACCTTTTGGAAGAAGTGCGTTGTGATTGGCATTTATAAATTAAGTGTATACATATCTGCAAAGGCAGAGTTTTGTCAAAATTCCAGGGCAGTTTTCTGCTCAAAGCTGATTTACCATACAGTGCTGAAAAGCTTTTAGTAGGCTGGAAGCATCACGGAAAGAGAAATGAAGATGATTAATATATGCTACTTATTCTGAAAATAGCCAAATTTAGCTTTCAGCTATTCTGGTATATACCAATTGTTTCAGCATGTAAAAGATCAGTTTTAGGTTGCTAGGACTTTAAAGGTCTTGTGCACCTTAGTTTTAATATTCAGGTCAAGTTCATATATGGATAAACTGTTGGCTTCATTATTTTTTTTCCATGAAGGGTGAATTTAATTCATAAGACTCGTGCATTCAAAACAGTGATAGCATTTTTATTAGAATTTCTTCTTACATGATGCTTATTTGAGTATAAGGATCTAATCAAGTATGGCATCATGGCTATCTGTAGCCAAGATGAGAGGATCTTGGCCAGCTAAGCCAAATCAATTGCTGAAAAAAAGAGTCAAGTAAAGTGTCTCACCAGGAATCAAATATTAACCCCAAAAGACAGTAAACACTTGCATTTCAGACAGAGAAGACCCATGCCTGCTACAGCACAGTGAGTTTACACTGGGTAAGAACTGTGGTGCCCCTGTTGCTCTAGGAAGGTAGGAGAGATCTGGGCACCCTCCAAGGAGGTGCAGCACTGTATTACAAAAGGAAGCCTAATTCTAACCCAGGAAAATAGAAATTCTGGGGTTTAAATATAGATCCTGTGAGGATTTAAATTGTAAACAAAGCAACTGAAAGGTTAAGCTGCAGCAATCACAGATTTATTTGATTTACCAGATGTAGCTCCAGACAAGTAGGAAGTAAGTGCCTGGGAATGAGGCCATTCCTGTGACAGTCACTCATTTGCCTTTCATAAATGCCTCCAGTTCTTCCAGGAAGATCACTTCCTCTTCAACCTGGCCGTTAAATGTCTCCTTAAGGCCCACTTAGGATCTAATGCCTGTGAGAGAGCTGACAAATCACTGATGGCCACCCAAGGATAACTGTTTTGCAGCTCTTGAATTATACTGGGGTTTTTTCTGAAAGACACAAAACAAGACTCATAGTGCTTCAGAAGCTGTACTTGCACAGGTAATGTGACTAGGTCCAAGCGCCTTTCTGGCCTCGTTGTTCGGTGAATCCTCCCTACTCAGTTTTCTGTAGCCTTTACCAGCACGTTTCATTTAGAAGAGAGTACCTGAGGTACTGAGAGGAGACTTTCTGTCAGCTTAATTTACTTGTGTTGAAGAGGTGTAAATTGATTCTCAGCTGTGGACTATTATATATACATATGTATGTATAATAGTGTGTACATATATATATATATACACATGCACATTAAGATACGCACACACACACACACATATATAAAGTGTGCATATATATCTATGTGTATACATACGTATATGAAAACATTGTTCCCACCTACCAGCTGGGCATGAGCCTTACATGAGCAATTGTTGCTGCTATATGGTAAAAATGAAACAACAATAGCACTACACAAAAATTTATATCGAATAATAAGTAACAAATGTTGTATGGGATAAATGCATCAAACAATCAGAAAGGTACAACTGATCTGACCTATTTCTGCACCCAGGCAAGGCTGACAGGTCAAAAGGTTAAAAAAAAAAAGGAAGCCATTGTTGTTGGCTTTTATTGCCACATTAAAGAGTAGATATCTCAATATGCCAAAATTTCTATTCTGGCAACAGCTTGTAGAAACTGTAGACATGCTGCTATTGCTTAATCTGATGGCTATCAGTTTAGATTTGCTGCTTGCTCTTTGTAGTGAATTTGTACCCTTCTGCTATAGGATTCCAGCAGAAACTTCTTTTTTGTGAATGGCAAGCACTGTACAAATTTTATATACTATCTAAACAATCACTTGGCCATTTACACCTGTTTTTATCTAGCAAGGTCTTAGAAATAGTTCAGTCCACAATTGCAGTAGAAAGATTGGAAAAAGGAATGAAGAAATTTGCAAAACGTCTTTCTGTGGCACCTCATGTCACATCACAAGTTGAGTCTTTTCTGTGACTGCCTTTTTCTTATGCATCTGTGAGTATGTTTATAATATCACCTTGCCTGGTCTCTTGGCATCTTGAAGGTCCTCGTTCTCTTCACAGAGTCCTGGCACAACAAATTTCATCAGGACTGTCCCACGTGTATCACTAGCAAAATTTTGAACAGTATCCTCAGAAGCAGACTCAGCAGATGATTTAAGTGGGCATGCAACACAAAAGGATCTTACGGTGTTGGTAGTTCAGTGAGCAGTGATGCCTGTCAGCTGTGGCTTTTATTGTGCATCTGTGAGTCCATGTTTCAGTCTCTCCATTAATCTCCTCACTTTCTCTCCTGAGATAGATGGGAACATATTTGAAACCTACAACATTTGTGATATTGTAATTGGGTGAGGTCTTCAAGATGAGACACTCACATGCATACAACATAACTATGTAATTTTTGTGCCCCCTAGGAAATCCAACCTTAAAAGGACTAGTGTAGTCTATGGATGTGCAGAGATAGGGAGCTGATTTTAGGTTTTTATCACAACCTTGTGGAGAGTGGCTTCCAGTTGGGAAAAAACAACTGGAAACAACTTCTTTTAAAAGGTTGTTAAAAAATGTTCCAGAGAAAATTCATGAAAATGACTGGTGAACTGGAGAAAATATTTTCCTGAGGGGAGGAACTCCTGTCTCTCTGCCTCACCAAGAACAAGAAGGGTGTTGATTACATGTATTTAATACCAAACCTTAAAAGGCTGCTCAGACTATCAGAGAAAGTCCCTAAACATCAAGGGAGGAAGATGCAAGCCAGACAAGTTAATGATTAAGAGACAAAGGCATGCATTTTTATTAGCAATGAAATGATTACACATGAAAGCAAGTGGATAGTTCAGACTTTCAAATCAAGACTGGCACAGTCTCTTTCTGGAGGCAGTCTTCTGCCACGTACAAGTCATTCAGCTCAATATTATGCTCCATATAGTTTAGAAGGTCCACTTAGATGGTGTAATGGTCATATATGGTGGTAAAATGCTAAGACCTATTATTTGTGACAGAGGGGAAACACTTCCACTCTGTCACATTTTATTTTTTAATTATGGCCAAAAAAAGGTAATAATTTATACTGCTGCATATCCTGCTGTCCGTGGCAGGATTCATTTGTGTCCAGCTCAGGGAGTTCAAAGAGGTAAGGTGATCCTGAGTTGCCTGTTCTGCTGGAACCCACTCCAGAATGTGGTGTGACCCTTTCTGTTCAGCGTCACCATCAAAGGTAAGGTTACCTGGGGAGTGCAGTCCCATGCCTGCAGATACGTGTTGCATCATTTCCAGTGAGTGAAATACCAACACTTTTGGTGAGATGCTTCTGAGACCCTGAGATGAGAAGAGAAACTTTTTCTGCAGTTGTGCTCCCAGTTGCCCTCTGGTTCCCTGAGGTCAGCCATGGGAGCCCCCTGCTTCTAAGGGTATGGCTGCGTGGGTGTTGTTTTAACAATGCCTCTTTTCAGCATTTACCCTTCTTTGTTTTGTCTTGCTTCGTATTTTTTATTTCACTTCTCTCTGAAGTGTTTCAACTCAGCTTTTAGCTTAATGGAACATATTTTTTTACAGTAATCAGTCAGGATTTAAAACCAGAGATTATATGCTCTTAAAAGTACAAATGGCAGGTCAAATGCAATCGCCAGTTAGAATCAAAGGAGGAAAATACACAGCTGTCATTTGAATGTTTGTCTACCTTTTCCTGTGAGACAGTGTTACGAGATGGCTTCTTTGTTTATGTCACCTCTTTGGCCAAATTCTGCTTTGTTTCTTCAATGTAAGTCCAGGATAATCTCTTGGAATTTAACAGAGATAATTTGCTTTATCCTGATAGTAACTGAAAGCAGATTTTGACCTGGGTTTTCCAGTGTATCTCCTGCTCAACAATCCTCCCACTGAAGATGGTGTCATTATAGCTGGGGCCCTGAGTGTGCTAAACGGATTTTTTCCTTAGCTCATATATCCGTCACATCATATGTGTTTGATTTACTTACATTGTTCTTACATTTAATCTCTGCCCATTTAGTCATACTTACTGTCATTTTTTATTTGTTTAGTAACTCAGCGCAGCTCAAAAAGTTAACAGGAATGGATAGAGCGTAACAAGTTGCAAATACATTCTGTGCAGACCTCTTCTGCGCCTCGCTGCGTTACAGGTTTTACGGTTTGGTTTATGGGATGGATTGTTTATTCAAATGCTTGGTAAGAGTCTTTAACAGCAGCTGCAAGTGTACTACAGAGAAGTATTGAATATGTTTCTTATTTATTTTTACTCTATTGTTTGTGAAGTCCTCCAGGAGCTTCACAAAATACTCCTTTGTACTGCTAGGGCCAACATTAGCAGTATAATGGGCTCAAAATGGAGAAGACCCACACAAAATTCAGACTGCCTTCATCACCGAGTCTTTGGCAGCTGTGGGCAAAACCAAATGAAAAACTGCCTTTGATGCCTTTCCCCTCTGGGAAAGGAAGAGAGGCACCCTCCTGGCAATACTAGTAAGGCAGAGAGAAAGAGAATTCCCCAAGAGGCAGGGTTGGATGGCAAGTTTTTTAGGGGATAGGGGGTAGCACTCATTTATTACCAAGCATTTTTAAAGCTCGGGTGATGAGATGTGCCACACTCCAGAGCTCGGGTGGCATGCCAAGGTAGCAGTCCTTCAGATCTGCTGGTCTGCCTTGTGACCAGTATCAGCAGAGGCAAGGGATGCTGGTTAACTTGTGTCTGTGAGGAAAAGGTGTATTTTGGTTCAGGCCTGTCTTGTGCTGGCTGCATTTTGAGCCTTTCTTGCAAAGCCAGTGCTGAGGAGGAAATGAAAATAAAAAGCAAATTCATGCTGACTGCAGGGGACCTGCTCTGGTAGCTGACCAAATAAAGCATCACCATGACAAAACTTAGTCTTATGCTAGACCAGTGTGTGACAAGAGTAAAAAATGTAGGTACCGTGCAGTCTCATTTCATGTGCACCTAATGGGATGTGTGGCCTCTTCTGGAAGACCTGGCATTAGAAAAGGAGGCTGTCAATATCCCCCCCTGCAACCACCAACTGTGGGGAAAGCAGCAAAGCGTGGTGAGTCTGGTGGGCTGTGGGGGGAATCCAGCCTTCCCCACTCTATGCACAGGATATGGGGGGCCTGCTTGTACGCTGGCCAGGGGCCTTCTAGCAGGTGCCAGCTGGATCTGGTGGAGATCTGTTCCTCGGGTGTGCTGCCTACCTCGTCACAGCAGATGCCTGATGAATCACTCACTCTCCGAGCCTGCTCCAGCACCAGGTTTCCCTCATGTCCCCACACATGGATATGAAGTGTATTTACATGCAGTGTGCTCAGGTTAGGTTGCTGTAGGCTTAGGGTGTGGGTCTCTTGTACACTGTGGTCCTTTTCCCAAATGCTGGTGATAGGAATAGGGATAGGCTGTGCCATTTCTCTCTGCTGATATTATCATCAGCACTCCATTTTCCATCCTTTAGTCATGGAGGCAAGGGCTTTTTTGTGTAAGTGGTCACCTGGTTTGGAATAGGCATGTTTGCAAGTATGGAGGCAGGAGTCGGTCTGAATCCGGATAGATCCTAAATTATTGGCAGGGTTCAGTCCTGGTCCCTGCAGTTAAGCAGCCACGGTGAGATTTTCACCCTTGCAGAAGCCAGACTGATGTCTGCGCACTGCTATTTAATTCACTATGTTTAGAATTTAAGTTGGAAATGGGCTTCTTCCAGACAGGGTTAAATTTCAATGTTTGCAAAGACAGCTAAGTGCACTGAGGTTAAAATCATCAGCAGATGCTGTCTGGATTTTACAGTTTCAGCAACACAAGCTGTCCACCCTATTGGCAGCTAAACTGTCCTTAGAACTGCTTTATTTAGCTTGAACATTGCAAATTGATAATGTATTCTACAAAATTTAGTACAATAGTTTAAATATTAAAGATTGTAATGGAAGCTTTTGCTGAAATGAGAATGTAAAATAAGTAAAAAAAAAAAGTTCATCGACTTCAATGTTTGAATCAATTGATTCTGGGCAGCAATTGAACTAAGGTTCTGTCCACTATGTGTACTAAAACCTTTGTCCATCTTTTATTTCTTTTATTTCAGATCAATATTGTAAATCATGTTTGTGAGAACAATATTTCTTATCTTATTGTAACTGTAGTGTAGCACAAAGTGGGGAAGCAGTGGAACAAGTGGTAAGTAAACCGGAGTGCTATGGCACATTTAGTTCAAAGAGGACGCATTTAGTTTTCTTGGTTTAGGTTAATTTTAAAATTTTGATTTGGACAAGAGAGTTCTGGTATTGTTAAAGGTACAAAAGTAGAAAAGCTGTGACAAAGGTTTGGTTTATTTTCTGATTCACTGTCTTAATATTTTTTAAAAAGTAGCATTGGCTCTTATGTATGCTCTGCAGCAGTCATGCTAACATGATGATAAACGGCCTGTTCCCAGGTGACTCTTAATTCCGTGTCTTCTTATCCAGCAAATGCACTACCCTCCAAATATAAATATATAAACCCAGTCTTTTTGCAGAAAGCAGTGAAAAATGACATGTGGGCCCTTTGATTCCTTCCCTACTTTACAGGGAATCCTATCTCCATGTGGCTGTAAGCGTGGAGTCCGTCCCCTCCTGGAATTGCAGCTCACTTCTGACCTCCCTTTTGTCTTCTTTTCACAGTTGTGCATCACATCAAGCGCCACAATATCGTTCTTAAAAGAGAACTGGGAGAAGGAGCCTTTGGGAAAGTCTTTCTGGCAGAATGCTATAACCTGTGTCCTGAGCAGGGCAAGATCTTGGTGGCAGTGAAGGTAAAAGAGTCTAGGGTTACCATTATTAATTCATGGTTTCAACTAATGCTGCTGTATTTGTAAATGATCATGTTTGCCAATTTCATAATCCAGTGTAACTGTTCTGATACATGTGGAAGAGTTCACAAGGCTAATGGAGTGTTAAGAGAATTCGGTATTTGATCTTGCTGTGGATTATAAAATGAGAACTGAATCTCGTAAGGAGAAGGGAGGAAACAGATTGTGTCACGAGGGGGCAAAATCTTTTATGATCTGTCTGAAGTACAATTAGTGAAAAATAATGTCTAGGTCATTAAAAATGCATGTGATACATATGTGTGTCTAAAAAATTAATCTGTTACTTGCTAAGTGAATAGGTTATGTTTATAATTGCTAGACAAAGAACACCTTTCTGTTTCAGGACTGTGCCATTCTTTTAGTCAGCAACTGAAATCCTCTGTGTGTAGTTGTCACTAATATAGCTTGGAGACCAAGCCTTCTTCGCTGCATGGAGCCATTTTTGTCCTCCAGAATTCAAGAGCTGAGGTTAGCTGTTGACCTTAGCCATGGATCTAGCTAGAAAATAGTATTGGTGAAACTACACTCTCAGAGTTTGCAAAGTTTCCCTGGGAACAATCTCTTATCTCCATCTGTAGTGTTCTGCCAAAAACTAAACAAGGTGTCCAGCATTTGAAATATCTCATTAAGTGCAGGGAGAATAGATGTTTAGAATTTGGGCTGTGCCTAGTGACCAGAAAATAATTTTATCTGACAGGTCACAATTAGGCAACCGTGTGTACATTTTGAATGAAACCATACAGTAAAAGAAATCAAGTAGATCATCTTTTTGAATTTGGTAACAAAAAATAGAGTCTTGAATCTGACAGTGGAAGAACACAAAAGGAGGATAGACTTGTAGAGTGCTCCATCAAAAATAGCAGGTTTTTGGGTTTGCCAAGGTTCTAAGCTTTTTGATACTTGGGAGTAGTTCAGTCATGTTGACTGGTGAGAAGAAAATTAAGCCCTGAAGGGATATAGCATAGACAGGAGAAACCAAGAGATAGGAGATGACAAAACTAGATCTGAATGATTTTTCTGTTGTATTTTGTTGAAGCTATAATGGAAATTTCCTTTCCTCTATCACTTCAGGGAACTGCTTGATAGCAAAATAAAAGTATTTCCATTCATTTGTTCCTTTTGAAAGTCCTGACCAAATGGAGCCTAGCACTTCTGCTGTTAAATGCTGCACTGCACTTTCTCAGTGTAAATCAAATGGAAGAGCATTCAGCCTTTAAAGGTACATATGTCTCCATAGATTTAGATGACAAATCTATCCATTTTCTGGGCAGGTTGTTATACTATTTTTCCTCTCTTTATAGTGTCCTTAATAAGAATCTTGCAGGCAGCTGAGACCAGGTTATGCCCATTTTATGTTTCTGTCATTGTCTCTTAAAGATGTGACTCTGGCTGTTATCACAGAGCAAATTTTTTGGTGAACTGAGCCACTGGATTGATCTTCATATAACTGAGGGTTTAATTGCCTGATGCTTGTCTCTTTCACTGTGGTTACCAACCACAGGTAACAGGTATCCTTCAGTCACACTGGAGGTCAAGGGATTGGGCCTCCACTGGAGTGCAGAGAGCTGTCCTGCACTCCAGTGCAGGACTGTGTCTGGACTCCATCCCTGAGCACAGGATTTGGCAGTTTTAGCCGTAGAGGAGCAGACCTGGGTGCCAGCAGCAATGAGCAGCTCCTCCTGACACACAAGGGCTTTAGAGCACTTCAGCTCCATGGGCAAAACCGGAGCACACCCATCACTATCGAATAGATTTGGTGAGCCCAGTGGAAATAGGTACTTGCTGAAGAGTAAGCTGATGCCAGGGAGATTTCAGCAGCCAGGAGGCACAGCCTCACCTGCTGTCCCATTCCACTATAAAAGGGGAAGCCGGGAAGGATTCTTTTGATAGATTTTTCTGACGAAAAATCAAGCACTAACATGGCTATATTATATCTGAAAACCGTTTATTGAAATAATAAAAAAAAAAATCCACCAAATCAAACAACAACAAAAATGAAACCTATGAGAAAGGAGAAGAAAGAGAGAGAAGAAAGATAAGGGGGAAAGAAACAGAAGGCAGGGGACAGCGTTACCACAGAACCCCGGCTATTTGTGACAGCATCGATTAGGCACAGGGAGCGTGAGTGTTGAGAACTGCGGAGCATTTGTGTAGCTGCAGCGGCAGGTTGGCCGCGTTTTTTGAAGAGCAGCAGGCTGCGTGTCCCTGC
>NW_008239289.1:1414917-1416565 GCF_000691975.1 Corvus brachyrhynchos | reverse complement strand
ATCTCCCCTTCTTTTCAGCCAGCTGGTATCCAGAATGCTGACGTTGCTTCAGCAAATTATTTAGGAGCTAAGAGGTCCTGAAAAATCTGGGAAGATAAAAAAGATCAGGCTTAGCATAAAATACCAAAGAGCTTGAGCTTTTGCTCCTTTAAAGAGGAGAAAGGCAATTTGTTTAAATTGGTTTTGATTAGTGTGGGCTTTTTGGGGGCAACACAGGAAATACTTTCCATAGGACAAAACCTGAGCCTGGGCATTGTACTAGCATTGCCCCATAGCACATCATGTCAGCACACCATTTGCTGCAGGCACTTTTAGAGAACAAAGGATGGAGGAAGGAAAAATTACTCGTTTTTTGAGGGCCCATTTTGCTGTGTTTGTTCAAGCCGGGCTCAGTACTGCCTCCTCATAGGATTGGATCCCCAGGCATAGTCTCACAGTAGCTTAGCCTGTCCAGAGAGGGAGGTGAGGCTGACAAGGCACAGGTTAGCAGCTGCCTTTGGCTCCCCTGGGAGGTTTTGCTCAGCTAGCAGACCTGCTGTGTGTGTGAGATCAAGAATATTTCCATGGCACCTGCACAGGAAAACCAAAGGTTTCCCATTGTTCAGATCTTCAGTTCTGAGAAGTCTCAAAACGACCCTTTCATTTTTTGAGGAGAGGTACCAGTCAGCTCTCTTATATTGATGGGAAGCCATAGCAATGATTTTGCAGGTGAAGGCTGAAACAGTAGAGAGGAGTGGTAGTAGTCATGTAGCTGTCTTGAGGGTTTGGCTACCAAGTCCTGCTGATACTGGCGACAGCCCCATCCTCCTGCTGTTGCTCTGACTTGCCCATGAAGGCAGCTGTGTGGTGTCAGGGTGGCAGTTCACACTCGCTGCAGAGCACAGGCCAGTACAAGACCACACAGAATGCAGATACCTGGATAGGGACTCTGTGGAGGAGAGTAATTGTGAGGTGGTAGTCCCACTGTTACAAGGATGAACTTGGCAGATGTGGAGCTCCTATAAGAGCCAGGGGCCCCTCTGTTTCCCAAGGAAGCTTGTCCCTCCTCTTTAACTGTGGGCCTGAGTGGCTGGAACTCACATGTGATTGAATCTCAGATCCTGCTTGGGAAAACCTCCTGTCATGCTTTGTATGCAGAGCTTTGGCATACTTGTCAGTAATGATAATAATAATTAATATGTCTTTCCTCTCTTTGTGCTCTTAGGGTTTTATTTTGGTTTTTTTCTTCTTTTCCTTGCACTGAGAACAAGCTAAATGCATTAGTCAATGTCATTTCTATGTAAATTCTGCATACTTACTAATTTTTTCACCTTCCAGTCTCCTCCTTGCCTGACTGTGCCAGCTCTCTCTCATGCATTGTATCTATTTTGTGCACTACATGAAATAATGAAGAGGAGATTTTGCAATGGTGGGTGACAGAAATTCTAGTCACCCCATCGTAGTAGAAACCCTGCCTGAGTTTCACCTGAGTTTTAGACTTTCCTGCATTTTGCTGTTTGACACAAAATGTGGAATTGCCATGGCAACTGCTCTGTCATATGATAATTTTGCTGTTTCTGTGAGATAAAAAGCGTCTTCTCAAATATACAATATGCCATCCTCACAGGACAGAGCTGTCAGCATTTTTACTGTCTTTCCAGGGACACAG
>NW_008239289.1:1411890-1414894 GCF_000691975.1 Corvus brachyrhynchos | reverse complement strand
TTTTCCCAGATTGCTTTTTTTTAAAAATGCGTTTTATATGAAATGTTTTTCTAATTCTGTTGTTGAGAAGAATTACAGTCCAATCACTCCATATATGAAACCAACAGAGGAAACTCAAATGACAACAGAATTACCAGCGATTTCAGTATATATAGTATGCGCTGGACTGTGGGTTGGTGCCTGTATCATGTTAAAGCATCATCCCAGAGCCTGGAAGTATTGGAAAACACTTCAATTCCAGTCCTCACTCAGTTAAGATGTGATTGTATGTGGACCATAGTGGGTAGCAAATTTGATATCCGTGGTACATCTGTGTATACTAACATGTCGTGGCTAGCGAGGCCTTGATGATGCAGTATCCTTGTTGCATCATTATTGGTAAAGCTTTTGGAAAAAGGATTCTGGGCCTGAAGGCATGTTAAGATTCATAAATACATTCCTCAGGGAATGGACATCTAAGGCATGAGTGATTTCTTTTGCCTCTAGGATCCACAGAGCCCGAAATCCACAGGGAAGAGCCCCTGAACTTGGAAGATAGCAATCCATTCTGCTCTACTCCTTGTCCCCCCATCTGAATTTTATTATGGTAGCTGTTCATTTTTCAAGACCCAGGATTGCGATATCACAAGTAAAGCATGTGGTTTTTTCCAACAGTCATCTTCTAGGCTCTTCTTCACACATGCATACATATAATACTAGAAAAGTGGACAGAATTGTCCCTGTTGGAGAAAAAGCTTGAACAAACCATGACTACTGCAGCTAAAAACTCAGTTTGTGTGCAGAATGATTGGACAGTATCAACTTTTTCTGTTTCTGTTCTGATTAGTGTGGTTGGTCCCATGCTCTGTATATTAATTCAAGATAGAAAATAAAGTGTCTAGATGGCCAGGAAAAAGGCATCCTTAGTTAAAACATTGCCACTACTTTTGTGTCTTATCTTCCATTGTATTAAACCTAGGTATTGTTAAAATCCAGAGGCACAGAGCCCAGACAGCAGTTTCAGTGAAGAATAAATTGTGAATGTTGGTAACTTGCCATCTTTCTCTTGTGGTTTTAAAAATACTGTTTGAATTAGCATAGTGCAACCATTGTACCTATTGAATATAGAGTCTATTAGTGGTTTATTGTCAATTATAATTATTCCTCATTTAATTGCTGTCAGAACTTGCTTTTTTTTTTTGTGCATGAAAGTGTTTTCTTGCTCACGAAATGTAGTTGGTAAGGAGAATTCCAAAACTGCCTATGCGTGACAATTAAATTAGTATTATTTCATTTTACAACATTTAAGCCTCCTATTTGATCCAGTGTTGATATATTTCCTTCAAAATTAGAATATGCAAGCTGTATAAATAAAAGGGGATGAGAAAAGCTGACATCCCAGAATTCCTCTGTGCATCTGCTTTCCTCCCTGTCTATCACTTTAGGATTTGTCCTCCAGTTACTTATACATATGCCTAGTCTTAGTCATGTGAGTAGATTTCCACAATTTCAATGGAGTTTCTGGCTGAAGTCTCGGATTATAAATTCTGGTCCAGAGACATACTCTAATGTAAATCTACCTAATGTATAGCACACCACAGGGGCTAACATCAGCAATACATTAAAGAATGCACCCACATTACAACCACATATTTTAAACAAGCAGTTTTATTTTAAAGAACTAACAAGAAAGGTAAATATGAACAGGATACTAGGGGTTGCTTGAGTTAAATGCTAAGGGATACAAACCAGCTGTGTAATAGTATATTTTTGGATGAGATCAGTTTATTTGTTCTGTGTTTGGAAAAAACTTGTCACAACAAGAGCATGAGTATTCATACATTGTCTTACAACACAAGTGTTTGTTTGGGATAACATGTGGCAGGAGAATGAAAATTGTATTGCCATTTTTTAATTGCACTTCAGGATCACATCTGCATTTCTAAAAGAGTTACTAAAAAAGTACTTCCTCCATCCTCTGTGCTGTACTGTGTCCTTATCTTACCCTTACAGGGCTGTCCCACATGTTCCCTACCTTCTGTGAACATCTGTCCTTACGTTTTCATTTTCTCCACCAGACGCTGAAGGATGCCAGTGACAATGCCCGCAAGGACTTCCACCGTGAGGCAGAACTGCTAACTAACCTGCAGCATGAGCACATTGTCAAATTCTATGGTGTCTGTGTTGAGGGTGATCCGCTCATCATGGTCTTTGAGTATATGAAACATGGAGATCTTAACAAATTCCTCAGGTAAATCCATGAACATGCATTGTGCTTCTGAGCCAAAAGTGGTCAGTGAAGGTAGGTGTTACTGGTATTTAATGTCAAATTAACAACTACCACTGGAAAATGCTGACACCTAGGAAAACAAATTGTATGACTCTCGTCTTTTGTACTGGGATGTGGGGCTCTGTTTCTCTGCCTTTTTGGAAGCACCATTAAATCAAGCTTTGTACCAAACAAATGGGAACCGAAGAAATGTTGTTTCCAATATATTTCAGTGTATTCTGATGTTTGGTTATAAATCCTACAGTAGGCATCATTTTCTTACAGGCTTTCTGGTAGCACGTAGGTGGAAAAGAGCTTCTGAAGTCTAACCCCTTTTCTCTTCCCTCCTCGCAGTGTTTTGGAAAGACTGCCTTAAATCTGCAGCAAGAAAACCATGAGCCATGGAAACTTCTGTGAATTGGAAAATGCTACATTTTGGGGTCCAGATTAGGGCTTTTATTTCATAAAGCTGTTCAGGAATGTGCATAGGAAATTGAAATTTGGCAATAAAGCAGTTATAAATAAATATATGATACCTAAGCTTCACAACTAGGTAACCCATGATGCAGGAAGTTATGAACAGAGGCTTCATGTATGCCATTTCTACTAGCCTGGACTTGTTGACATAAAAATAAACAGTTAAGAGATAGCATTTGCTCCTATGTTAAAAATGTAAGAGACTGTTCTTTCAATGTCTAGTGTGTAATTTTATCAATAGCTATCACAAAGGTATTTGGACATACGGAGGTCTTTCCT
>NW_008239289.1:1409848-1411875 GCF_000691975.1 Corvus brachyrhynchos | reverse complement strand
TACCTCTAGCAAAGCTGTAAAACAATCAAAACTGATGTCCCATTAAATGGGTTCATATTTTCTGTATAACTGAAATTACTATGATTGCTAATGCCACTATTTATGCATTTTTTGATAGCATATGTGAAATGAGTTTGTTGTCCTTCTACTGTCTGTTGGAAAAATAGCCACACCGTAAAAACAAATGGCATCAACTAGCATCCTCCCTTATCGGCAGGGCTGACAGGTTTGACAGAGAAACTGGGATCTGAACTGGAGATGCAGAGCAAACACTACTACTTTTCTCAGGCTGATTATCTCTCTGGCAAAGGATTTATGTATATTTAAGAATTCAGGGTATTTACATTTGCCTGCTTGGTCTTCTGCTGTGAATCAGGAGAAAACTGCAGCTTCCCTAGATGCCATCCTAGGACATTTTCAGAACACTGAATTTCCATTAGAAGAAGCGAGATTCTCAGCTGATGAGAAATAATTTCTTATTCCATAAGAAGTACTTATGCCTTGATTCTTTTTGATTGGCCTTTTCTTACCTTGTAACTCTGATTTTGAATTATTGTACAGAAAAGTAGTTTAGCAGACTGTGTATTTCCTACTTTAGGCCTTCACTTTTAAAAAAATTATTAATCAGCCCTTGTCTTTAGAACATAAAATGATTATGCTGGGACAAGCTTTTAAACCTAAGCTCCAATTTGTCATTCCTCTCACATTTTCTGCAGCTTGTGCTGCAGACCAGAGGTTCAGAGCAAAGTGGGCTGTTCCGTATTTCTTACCCTGCAGCGCCACCAAAGGCTGTTGGGGAAAAAGTGATCTGAAAATTTAACCCAAATGAGCCTGGCTGCCTGCATGCAGCCAAAGGGTGTTCAGATCTAGGACTAAAGCCTCAAACTCATGCCTGCCCAGTGCTTTGTGGACTAGTGGATGATGTGGCTGCAGAGGGTATCTGTCAATGTTCCTGGCTGTTGCAGACACTGAAGATCACCTCATTTATGGCCAGCACCAAGAGGACAAGCAAGCTGGATGGAATGTCAGGAATAACCTACAAATTCCATTAGATACAGACCACGTCCTCAGGGAGGCTAGCAAAAAGTTCTCTAATTTAGTGGCTCAGATGTTCATGTCTGAGAACACTTATTAAAAAAAATCCATGCAGAATAAAGGTACAGTATTTTTCAATAGGAATTTGCTTGTGAGTTTCAGTTGGAGATTTCATATTCTCCCATTTATTTCCCCTCATCAACCTAGACAGATGAATGGCTGCCTGTACATACCCTGTGGCAGAGAGCTGCTTTGCCTGGTACCAGATGCAGTCCCATCAATGCTACACACCCTCCTTCGTTTCTCGCGTCTGTCACTTTGCTCATGAAATTCTTCCCTTGGGGCAATTTTAATATCATATTTCTAATTGGTAGTGTCAGATTTGATCTCACAGATTTTGATTAATTTGCAACTCTTTTCCAAACTCCTGTGCCCTTACCCTAGAGACAAATTACGGCCTCACCTCTGTTGAGAAGGGGAGAGGTGGTCTCTTCTGAAAGAATGGTTTTCAGGAGTGGAGTTAAAAAAAGGCTCCTGAAAACACAGAAAAATAGAATGGATGGGAAAGGATATTCAGAACATTATAAGCTGTATCAAATGAGGAGTGATTGCCAGATGACCTCATTGATTGGATAAGGATTACGTAGTAATTCTTTCTGTAAAACATTGTTCATATGAATGTTTATATCTGTCTTTTCAAGATACTAGGATGTACATACATACCAGAGCTCATGTAGTTAAGACGGGTGAAGCACATGTGTCCCAGTACTTCACTGTGTTTTCCTAATGCAAAATATCTCTGGTTTTGCTGAAGTGCATACAAGTATTCTCATTAATCAGTTGATTGTTGTTTCTTAGGGACTTGCTAGCTATTGAAAACCACGTATTTCTGAAGCTGTTTTGTTTTTCCAAATAGTTTTTTTTTTTTGTCCTGTTCCTATTGTCAAGAATTCTAGTCGCAGGCAGGATTCACCCTTGGTGATGAAATAAGC
>NW_008239289.1:1394896-1409812 GCF_000691975.1 Corvus brachyrhynchos | reverse complement strand
CTGCTGAGCATTTGGGTAGGAAAGCAGAAGTATAAATTTAAAATTGCTGCCCTTGTTTCTCAGATGGAGAAGAAAGTTAGTTCTTTCTTGTTTAAGAAAAGATGGAAGGGTCAATGGCCTATATCCCTGCAGAAATCAAGGAGTGCCAGTCACAGGAAAAGTGATGCTATGCATGCCACTTCATTGCCTTTCCCTCAATTGTTTTTCACTCTTACAGAGTGATAAGATTTCCCCTTGGTTCCCAAACAGGTTTGTTTGTCAGCCTTTCTCCAGAAAAGATTACTAGAATGGAACAGGAGAAAGGTGGTGTTTTCTGATGGGTGGTGTTGTGAACACATATGCCTTATTTCCTTGAGTAATATGTATCCTGTTTGTAATGCTCTTCACACCACTTATCTTTCACACAATGAAGAAAAACAGTAAATGAAAAAAGCTAAGATACAGATTTTTACCTATTTCACCAAGGAATTTATAGCCCTTTTGATGGAGTTGTGTGGGCTGAGGCTCACTAGTGCCTTTCACCTCTCTATCTTACAGTGGCCGATCAGTTTATCAGCTTGTGTTTTGGTGCAGGGCACACGGACCAGATGCAGGACTGATGGCAGAAGGCAACCGTCCGGCTGAGCTGACCCAGTCCCAGATGCTTCACATTGCCCAGCAGATTGCTTCTGGGATGGTTTACCTGGCATCACAGCACTTCGTGCATCGGGATCTTGCTACCAGGAATTGTCTGGTTGGTGAAAACCTACTGGTGAAGATTGGGGATTTTGGGATGTCTAGAGATGTGTACAGCACGGACTACTATCGGGTAAGTGAACTGCTGTAATAAGTAATAAGCTAGGTCTTGTTCAGTCTTCTTACCACACTGGTGTGACTGATTCTGCTTTTATGCATAACCATCTGTCTGTCAGGTAATTTAGAGCCCAGCATATGGAGACCCTGGTTCTGAGTTAAAAGGTTTTGGTAAATTTGGAGAGTTAATCTGAGTAGATTTTCATGTTTTGTTGTTTATATGTGTTGGTTTTAGATTCTACATCACAGAAAGGTCTTTTTCTCTGGGCAAAAAATTTTGCATGTTTTCTTGGCTTTAGTGAAGAAGAAGCAGCAGATGAAGATTTTTTTTGGTAATCAAATTTGGCCCAACACTTCGAAGCTTTTAAAATATGTTCTTAAATACTGCTAAGAAAAATGGAAATGGTAACTTTGGGGAGTAGTTGTATAATGCTTCAGTTAACTAGAGGAAATGTAAGTACTGGGCAGCAGCAGTGACCAGTTATTTTACTCAAGAAGAGACTAGGTGAGAAGTTGTTATATACTGAGCACCTGAAAGCTTTTCCTGCCCTTAGGGCTTTAGTCCTACTTCTTAATGTTGAAGAGTTGTTTTGCAGAGGGTAAGAGTAACATGTTGCTCTTTTTCATTCTGACTGTTTTCCCTGAGCTTGGTTGCCATAAAGTGATATCTGAATTTTGCAAAGACCTTCTAAGATTGCTGGGATAAACAAACTCTGAAGATTAATCACTGTTGTTGACATATTTGTGCTATGTGGTAAGTCACGTAGTTGACACCATTTCCTGTTTGCTATCACATTTGTAATTTCATGATTGGAACTGAACCTGTCAGGTGTTTCTGGCTTGGGGAAGGCAATCCATGGCCAAGCTGATAATTTACAAACCCTAGAGTTTATCCTGTGAAATAAACTCATCATCTTTAAGCACATGTTTTGTATCTGCCTCTGACATGACTTGTTGCCAGTGAATTCCTTATTCCTTATTCCTTTTTCGTTATTCCTTTCTTAGCCACTCAGTTTGGATTGTGTTAGTAAAGGACAGTGTCACCCCACCATCAGTGTTGGTGGGATGCCTGGGAAGAGATTGTCTCTACAACTGGCTGAGGCCAGACAGGATAGAGGAAGCTAGACTTTTGAAAATTACTGCTGAATGCTGGTTTACTTAGAAGCTCATAAGTAACAGCCTCCCCTCTTAATTTTCTTTCCTTTCAAAGGCAAACCTAGTATTTAGTAAACATATTATGCAGATTCCTCTTATATATTGTTATTTTGTAAACTGGGACTTTGAATTATTTGATCAATGTGAAGCAAGCATGACTTCATGCACTTCAGAGCTTGAAAACAAATATACAGGATGGTAATAATTTCCTCTGTGTTTTAAAGGACACTGGTGAGCAGAGGCTAAGGTTTATTGATTTTGGATCTGATTTTGCATATTGCATTTTTGCTCCACTTGTTGGGACTGAAGTCATGGGTCTGTTCATACTTCAGTGTTTACCATGTTGTTACACTTAAGAATGAATGTATATGCGGAACAGTACGTGTTTGCAAAGGTTGTTACAGTCAGAGGCAGCATTTTTGAACATATGCTTTGCTTATTTTTGGAAAAAAAATAGTAACTCCCCCTGTTGCATAAAAACTACCTGCAAAAGGGGGCAGAAGCTCAGTAGTCATATGGCCTTCCTGGAGACAACTGAGGCCTGGCTCAGGCATGTGATGGTGTACGAACTGGCATCAGCTTACCTGCTCATGTACCTCTGGATTTAATCTTCAAGTCTTGCATATGAGTACTCAAGCAAAGCTTTTACCCACTGGAACACAAATTTAGAATGACACCCATGACCTGGAAAAAGCAGGAGTTGAGGAAATTCTGGGTAACCTGGGCACCTCTCAAAGGATCTCATTTAAGGGATACACAGTATTTCCCACTCACTATCTCTCACACAGAATCACTCTCTTCTTTCCTTCTCTCCCTTATCTTCACTTATTTTTGAGTTCAGTGAGGGGTTCTGAGAGGTCTAGGGTTTAACAAAGGAGAAGAAAGAGGCAGTAGTGTGAAGAGGATGCAATCATTGATGTGAGAGAAGGAACAAATAAGATGGGAAAGGTACTTGTAGAGAGGTGTTAGTGAAAGACACAAATGTGAATGAAGGGAGAAAGAGGTAAGTGTCAGAGGGGATGATGTAAAGTAGCATGGCCCCATGCAAACTGGTGGTATAAGTTTGCAGAGTGGTGGGTGGATATGAAACTTCAAGTGAGGTAGTTGATTTTTCTACACACTTAAGAAAAACAAGAAGGATAATTTCTCTGGCCCCTCATGTTCCAGCTGGCTTCTAACTAGTGCAGAGGAGGGACAGAGCCAGAGACTGCCATGCCACCATATTTCGCAGTTGGTAAAAGCTGGAAGTTACAGTTGAGCCTGTGAAGTTTTGGCCTGCCCTTTTTGGGACATATGTGGGCTGGTCAGAAGATGGTCATGAAAAAGTCAAGGCAATAATGAATTCCCAGATGGTTGACCTGAGAACTGCATCCTTGGCAGACCTAAGTCAGTGATAACACTGGAATGTCACTGACCTACCATACCTAATTGCTTATAGCAAGCTAAGTCTTTTTAACTGCTCAGGCTTAATCACTCACAGAGAAGCAATTCATCCCCAACCCTGACAGCTTTATCTGTTGCTTGTTGGAGAGATTTACACAATTCCAAAAAGTTCTGCAAGAAATGGTTCGTCATCTCTGGGTTTTAATACATTGGAATTGTTTTTTTTGGATCCTGCCACTCAGTCATGATGTTAGATTTGCCCAAGATGATTATTTATAGCTTGCTTCTGTAAGATAAGGATGATCCCAAGTCATTGTGCACTGTTAGATTGTTAATGACATTCTGCATTGAATCAGCTCAGCTGTTAAGAGATGCTTCAGGGAAGAGGGGGAGCAAATTAACCCTTGGGCTGGGAATACATGTGATGTGTGGCCCTGATTGCACAAGCTTTTCTTTTTTCTACCCCTTTCTTTTTTTCTGTCTTTTTCATCATGCAGGAATCTTGTAGGTAGGGGAAGTCTTGATGTATGTGCTACAACCAGTGTAACAGCAATAGTTTTCGATAGTCAGACCAGAGGAGCCTGGGGACATGAAGAAACTGCGATGGCTTTTCTTTTCAGAACTGCTCTACACCCCAGGCCAAAGTAAAACAACTGTCAAGTAATTGGTTTGGTCTGTGAGCCAAATAGCTCCGGCAACACTGCTGCACTGCAATCCTTATAGCACAAAAGATCCATTCACAAAGTTATTTACTTGAAGAGCTTAGGTGTCAGGTTTATTAGGGGTTTTATTTGTTTTGTAGATATTTGGATTTTGTTGTTTGATTTCCTACCCCCACAGGTCTGGGTTTCCTGTCTTAGTCTCAGATACCCAGGTAGTGCTTTCAAGTAACTTTCAGTGCTTTTAAGTGTTGACATTGAAGCATGGAAAGAATTACTTGGTTATTATTTTTTCTTGCACTCAGAGGTAATATATCAGAGCCTTTTTAGGCTTCCAGTTCAGTTTTGCAAGTGATTGCTTAGTACTTGGTCTTAAAATAATTTCATCATTTCTTAATCATAAGCAAGAAGCTTGGAAAAAAGCAGAAGTCATCTTATCCCAGTACTTGGAAAACTTAATAGGGATATGCTTTAAATATCCAGCCTGGTCAGCCAACTACAGGCTTGAGCCAAGGTTTCAGATGAAACTGTGATCTCACCAGACTAAGCAAGAGCTTTGCCATTAGTTTCATTAGGACCAGAATTTCACCCTTCCCCATTTTTATGTTTGTCCAGTGCAGGATAGAGATTCTGTTTCTTATTTAGATTTATGGAGCTCAATTGTGTAATCCTTATTTAGCTATTGTATAACCTACTTGCCTTTATGCAACAGCACAAGAGCAGTGGAGAAAGTATGGACTCCTTTTCTCAGCTTGTACAAACCACTCAAAAGTTTGTCAAAAGACTGGGCCTAGTGAGGTTTCTATCTTCCTTTAGACCAAATTTCCCCTAAAACTACAGAGAGGTTCACAAGTTTCCTTCACTTCTGGCACAGATGGGGCAGAAGACTAAGAGGATGCATTTTAGTATAAATTTCAGTGAATCTGTTTCTCTTTAATATCTTCTCCACATTTTGTACCCCATTTTGCTATTTAAAGAGAGCATGTCAGATTGGAAGAAGAGACACAGGTCACACCAATCCTAAGTCTTTCACTCTTGAAGAAAGCCACACAGTAGATGTTAAGTGTAGGAGCAACAAGAACCTGGGCCCTCATCATGCTACGGGGAAAACACCAACACTCACTAGTACTTTGACCCCTTCTAAATAAGACACCAAGCCCCATAAAATTCCAGTCTGCCAGGGAAAAAGAGAAGATTTCAACAGTGTCCTGAGCCCGTAAAGAGAAACAATGCTTGGCAAAAATTCCTGAGAAATCTTAGGAAGTCAGTCACACCTGACATACAGCAAGATGTGACAGCAATTGCCATCAGATTTTTCTGTCAAAATCACCTTCTTAACTGGCACCCTATAGAAAGCTATGTGGGCCCAAGCCAGCTGCATCAGCCAGTGGTGTAACTTGCATTTGGTGGTGCCCCTCAGAGCACATCTGGCCATGTTGTCTATTCTCAGTGTGGGAACCAAAGATGAGCCAGAATCAAATCATACCACAAGAGGGAAAACAAGAAGACAAGTCCTGAAGAAAGACTTAAGTAAGTTAATAAGGTGCAGCCTGCAAAATGCTGGCAGGCTTCTTCTCAGATATACCACAGAATTGGATAGCAGCAATCTTGTGTTTTTGAAGCCTGGATTTCTAACTCCTGTCCTGTCACACAGCGCCTTCTCTCAAAGTGGATGTTGCAAGTAAGTAGAATCCTGTGCTGCCAGTGCTTTGCCTAGAAGGCTGCACGGCAGCTTCTCTGTCCTAACAGCTGCAATTTTTGTTTTTTAAATCCAGCAACGTGAATTAACTCATGACCCATAGACACCTACTTGATCACATTATTCCACTCCCTTCCCAGCCTTTGAATCTCAATTGTATTTAGAGAAAGTACTCCTGTCCCCTACCAGACTGTTTTAGAGGGTTAAACAAGGACCACTCTCAGGAAAAAAAGTGTCTTCATTTTCTTTTTCTCCTAACACTAGCCTTCTCCAATGACTTTCAGTGTGTGAAATAGCAATTTCTGTATCTCTTTCTGGTACAGATATTGCTAGAACTGTGAGTGGTATTTTCCAAATCAGATTTTTGCCATTCTTGGATTAGAGGTACCTCCCAGCCTTTAATGAAAATGTGCTGCTTAGTACATCTTAGACTCACATAGCCTGTGTCATTGGCACATGTTAACTGTATTGTCAGACAGTGCCCTGGGCCACTCTCATCTTCCACTCCTTCCAAATGAAGAACATCCCTTCTTTTTTCCTAAGTTTTTGGTTTCAGTCCCTCATTGAATGACTTTGCAATTCATACTGGCACATTTTGTACCTCTAGTGGTTGAGAAAGACTGGTGTTTCTTTTTTATTTTTCTGTGTTCTTTGGGGGCTGGGTTGTTTTGGTTTGGTTTGGGTTTTTTTTAATTAGAATTCAGGTCTTGTCTGAATTGGTGGTGAGTAAAGAACTAAAGAAACAGAATCAGGGTACAAAAAATAAACAGCTGATGGAGTGGGAAAGGTTTGAAGGAAGTTTCCTAGATTTTTGCAGCTTTGTTTCTTAATGTTTTATTGATAATTTCTATTTAATGCTAACATTAAGTATTTTGGGATGTTTGTCTTTTTAAAACATAGGTTCCCATGCACTTTCAGTTAAGACAGGAGAAGCTTTTACAGTCCTTAGCCTTCCAGTCAGACTACCAGAAAAACTAATGGTTTTTTTGGAATTTGCCATTCCAGGCCTATTTTAAAAATACATAGATGTTGGGCTTTCTCACTACATCAAAAAGGTGAACAACCTCTTTGAGAAACCATTTTGACACCTGTGAGAGTTACAGTCCTCAGCAAACAGTTCTGATTCTGATTTTTGCTGTTCCTTAGCAAGGCCAAGGTAGCAGTTTGAAGAACAGTGAAATAACATTAGTATTAAAGGAGTGAAAGAACATCTTTCCCACTAACCATACCCTCCCTTCATGTATGAATCTAATGTTGTAGAGTGCTGTATTTCTGGAAACTGCATGATATACTTTTCTGGTGACACTCTATGAAATATTTTCTAGAAGATAAGGCTAGTAAAATAATCACCAGAGAGTGATCTTGCTTAAGCTATTTCCAGTACCTAATGCCTATTTGCGAAGCGAATTCATACATGACAGCAAGGGGCTAAAAAAAGAAAAGGCTGGTTTATCATTATTTGGGCTGTAACTAGCCAGGCAAACACCATGATACAAATGTTTACAGTGAGGAACAAGTGTCTGTCTATTCTGAAAGGGCAATAGCAGCAAACACCTGCAGGTCTCAGCTGTCACTACAGAGATGAATACCTGTGTGTGGGAGTTTGGAGGAGGCTGCACTAAAGAAAACAAGAAAGAGTTACTGGGAAGTCAAGCAGCTTGTCAAGGCATTCTCGTAGGTGTGTGTATTGAATTGTCACAGTTTGAAGGCACAGTTTGAAGGCTTTTTATTAGCTTCTATTTTTGCATCCATTGCTCAAAAGGAAATTATCTGCTTCCCTACATGGACTTCTCGGCTTTCCTCCTCCGTCAGAGGCTCATTGCATCATGTGTAGTGCTGGGGAGGACAGAGGGTTCCAGCAGCCCTGGAGGACGTGCACAGATGATTTCATGCAACGGGAAACAATACAGGAAATAATAGGCCAGCTTGAGTGATGTAAATCCAAAGTAGCTGCCCTGAAGTCAGTGCAGTAGCTCTGAACTTAAAGAAACATAATCACAAGCAGAATTAGGCCTAATGATTTTACAGGACTTCCTAAAAGACATTGCAATGTCAGCACTTAGAAACTGGTATGCCGCAGGACATGGCATCCTGATGACAAAGGATGAGCACCATGGCTTGATATTATTACTTGCCTGTGCCAAAGTATATTCTGTGCAGTGCAGGAGGCATGCTCTGTCCCCAGCTTTTACTTACACAACTACTGGTTGAATTCCTGGTTTTGTTTGGAATTACAGCTGTTTAACTTCCTCAGTTCTTCACAGGAAACCTAATTTCAGCTTTGTCTTAAGCAAGAGCAAGTTCCATCTTTTGTAGTACAGCTGTAGATGTAGTCACTTCCTAAGTGAAGTTTTCTCATCATCTTCACATCAGGGTTATTGGTCCTACTTGCACTTCTGTTTCCATCTGTTTTCACCAACACAGATCCTAAGAGGGGAGTCCAAGAAAGTTTTCCTTATTAGTGCTGGGGGAAGGAACATCAGATGTCCAACACGTGTAGTGTGCTGCATTTAACAGTCAATTCTTACTAAACTCTGTCTTGCAGGGTTAATAACAGGTTGGTAATACAGAAAATGAGACTTTTAACTGGGAAGTTGTGACATACTTCACTTGGCCAGATTTGAGCCTCCTTTCGCTTTAAATGAGCAAATGGGAAAACCGCGTCATGGTTCCTGGAGTACATTCTCCTTCAGTCTGTGAGATCAAAGAGTATAGAGGGCAGAAACAAAAACCCATAATAACTAGGTTGAAAAATTAAGCTGATTAAAAGACAGACTAAAGCAAAGTGACCTTGTTGCTATGACCAGTTACTTGATTGCCCATTGCATTTCAGTGAGTAATTTTTCCTTTGTAAATCCACCACCATTAGATTTATACCAATGTGGTTCTCATGCAGCATGTCAAGAAATAAGTTCATCTTGAGAAAAAAAGTTCAAGCCAGGAGGCAGTGCCTAGAAACAAATGTTATGCAGAAATCCTGTTGAGCTACACTATAGCTAAAAGTGTTGAATGTGTGTCGATCAAAATATTAAAGTGCTTGGAAATTTTCAAATGGAAATTTTTCCTCTGTTTGCTTCTGTTAAAAGCTTTGAGAATTTAGTATTTGGTTCTATTCTGGTTATAAAACAGATATTACAGTTTTCAAATGGCTGGAAGTTTTGGATTTCCCACCCCACTGTCAAGGCATTTTTATGGAGTGCTTTTCAGCTGGTTACTCCTGCAGTATGCAGTTGGTAAGAGCCATAGGATCCACATGCACGCCTATAGGATAACAGGAAGTTTACATAGTCATCGTCACCAGTGGCTGACACGGGCTTTTCTGTTGAGGGGCTCTTAGCACAGATGTTCATTAACTTAAAAAGTCCTTTTAAAATTATACATACAAAACTGAATCATTCTCAAAAATAACCACACATATGGATATAAATTGCAGGAAAGCAATGATTCACACATTGAAATTAGCCTTAGGAACTGCAATGTGGAGAGCTTTGCAGAACTCTGATCGTAATCACCTCATTCCATTAAGTAGAAGCAGAGCTGTACAAAGCTATTTTTTGCAGGTGCTGAAACGATTTAACTGTTGTTTAGATGATTAGCACATAGGAGAGCCATGTCCTCAATCCCATCCCTGTTCACAATTTGCTGGATTGTACTTGGAATATTGGTGGAGGCTATTTCCATTGACTTTACTAGAGTCAATGTTTTGTCCAGGGCTTTAGAAAGTGAAAAGTGTATGGGCAACTTTTTCTAGGCACTGAACGGCAAGAGAAATGATGAAGTAATTTCTGTGGTTTTTCTTCCTGGGCCAGGTCTTTGTGCAGACTAATAATGCCTTTTAGTAATTATGGGGAGGAACCATGCATAAATATCTGAAGATACTGTACTGCACTGCTACAGATTGTCACTTTTGGCAGGCAATCTGCAAAGCAATTTACAGAACTCCAAAGGTTAGCAGCTGAAACTGTTGACTTTCTGATGTGTGATGTGCACATCAAAAAGGAAAAGATGATGGTGGGAAAAGATGAAGGTGAGGAAAAGATGATGTGGGAACAAAATCACTGAAAGATCTCCGGGAGCAGAGTCAGATACTGGAGTGGCATCTCCTCGGTGCTGCAGAGTACTGGTGCACTCTGTGCGGCCGCCACTGCCCCCACAGATGGTGGGGACAGCACAGAAAGGCCACCCAGAGGGACCAGTCCTTAAACGGGAATTCTCCTTTGATGTCTGGTCACAGAAGCAGCTCCCAGCAGAGTCTTTGCAGGCTTCCAGCTGGAAGGTTTTCTTATGCAAATGGCCTCTCTCCTTTGCACTAAAGAAAGCAGTTGCTAGGCAGTTTTCCTAAATATGCATTTTTTACCCTGGGCTTGGCGAACAATCGGGACTCTTTTGGCCCACAGAACTCAGGAAGCACGGGAAGGAAGAGCTAGACAATTAGACTATGAAGTGGTACGTGTAACAGGATGGATCGAGAGGATGAGAGGACAGCACCAGCTAGTAATAGAGCCGAGGCTACAAATCTGGCTGTGCAAATTCGTGTGTGCATAGCAAAGAGCTACTGGCAGTGATGGAAATGGGGAAGCACTGTGTGACACTGCAGATCATTTCCATCTTCACTGCTCTCGGTCCTTTTTCTGTCCGATGGAGCACGTGTCCACTGCAACATGGAGTGGAAGGGAAGTAAGTAGCAAAGACTTAAATCAGAGGCTGTTGGCATCAGTGACAGAGAACGTGGAGAATAGAGAATCTGTGGTTACTCATGTAGCTGTAAGACGTATGCCTTTTTGAAGTGTTTTCAATACCAGATGTCATGAACAGTAGCAAAGTTTTTGACACCATGTCAGGAACAGCTCTCCAAGCTTCCCAAAAGGCGAGGACTCCAGAAATGAACTGATACTGCATCTTACAGTCTCAGAAACTTTGTAATTAGACTTCAGAGATAAGTTGGCTTTGCGTTAATCTAGTCTTACATAAAATGGAGCCAAAACACATATAAAATGCTGTCAAGCTTCTAGCTGTGTCCTAACTTTAGGAAGAGATGAAGGCCTGATTTAAGGTGCGTGACAGAATATGCATCTTCTATTAAGGACAGATCTAAAAGAATTAGAAAAGATTGTGGTGACTCAAATGCTTCTATCTCCATCAGGTGGGTAAACAAACCTCCAAAAGAAAAGCCACATGAGTGGGAAGTAACTTCATTCTTTCCAGTGTACTGAAATTATTTCAAAAAAAAAAAAGAAAAACAACCTAGCTTAATACCCTTGAATTTGCTTTCAAAAGTTACTATTTATTTGCCCTTAAAAATATTCTTGCAACACTGCTGTCCAGCCCTTGAGGATTTGGAGAGCTTACATTAAATTAAATCTACGATCAGTTCCTACTTCTCTTCCACAGTTCATTTCATCCAGGGCTTGATATTGCCATAGTGGTGTCTCAGATGTTTGGGCTGGGAGCAGAGTCAGACCCATTGAAATGCTCAGATAGAATGACCAACACTGAGAGGTGATGCAAATGAAATTTCAAAACTATTCTCTTATTTAGTCTTACAGTTGTGTTGATCTCCAGAGAGGTATAACATTTATATTGTCTGTTTTCAAGCTATTTCCCAACACTTTGGAAGAAGTTTAAATTATAGATATCCATGATTCTTGAGCCTCGTCAAACTCTATTTCAGTCCTCTGTTCCATGTAGCTGTGTTCAAGCTTTTCTTCATGAATTTGAGTCCTGGAAATGATCATTGTAAAATGAATGTCACTTCAGTTATTCACATCACATGCTTAGAAGCCAGGATTTTAAAGAAAGAGCTATAGTGTGAGACTTTTGATAATAAATGCATAAGACTGCAGATCTACATCTACAGAAATATTGATCCTGTGTAATAAAGGAGCACTTAACAAAAATAAAACAGATTTAAAGCCATTTAGAGATAAAAGAATCTTGAGGCTACGATACTGTACAGCTCAGAATATTGGGGTTTTTCTGTTGCTATTGAAAATTACTGTGACCTAAGCAGCTAGCTTTATAGCCTTTACAATTTCTCTAGAAGACAGAAAGACAATGGTATATATTCAAAGACTGGAAACTAGTTTACCGCCCAGACCAATGAGCAAACTGGTATTGACTTTACTGGGGACAGAAATTTTACTTCCATTCTTATTAATTGAAAACTTGTAATAGCTTTATATCTGATTTCACTTCCATGTTCACTGCTGGATCTGGGTGAAAAAAAAATCACAGTCTCTGTGATCTAATCCTTACATACCACACTATGAAGCAAATCAAAGTGTTTTGCTGGAAATATAAGCTGGGGTTTTTTTTCAACTGATGCGTAAAATGTGATGCAGTCTCAGCCTTAAGGGATTCTTTTATAACATCATCCAGTTTATTTCAAGGTGTGTGTGAAGAGAGTCCTTCAGATTATTTTATGGCCTGCAAGATTATGTCTCTGTAAATCTGGATTTAATGGTGTACACAGAAAGGGAGGAATCTTAACACAGCAAAGAAATTGCTCTCGTTTTCTTTCTCTTCCTTTTTTTTTTCTGGCAGTAGAATTTTAAGAAAATTAAGAACTATTCATTAAATATATTGCCAGATATTCTTTGATAACACATCAGTGTTGCAATTATTCCAGAGCTAGTATAAATATAAAGGGGGGGAAAAAAGAAGCAACATGAATGACAGTCAGGATGATTACAAATCATTTGTCCTAATGTTTTTGTCGTCTATGTTCCTCATACTGCCTTAGCCCAGGCCCGCAAAATAAAACTGTGATAGCGCTATCTGGAGAATATGGATTCTTTCCAGATTGATTTACCAGATGCCTGTCACCACGAAGTCGCTTTGGAAGGCTAACTGATAGGCTGGGCTCTTTGCAAATTACTGCTCTGCATGCAGTCCTTTTGCAGCTGATTATGCTGCCAGTGTTATTTTCTGACGATGAGATTTAGTGCAGCATACTGCCTGGCACTATCCTTGTATGAGATTTTTCTTGCTTGTGAGCTAAGCAAAGGGCAAGGTCCTGCATTCTTGGCAGCCTGTCATATGCATGAGCTGTTTGTTTTTTGGATTCAGCAAGCAGAGTTTTAAATCATCTTTAGCAAAACAAGACACAGAAAAAAGAGAGATCAAAATAGAGCTGAATATTTCATGCCATAATTTTGGCAGCACATCTCGTCTTGTCTTCTAGATTGAAAGCACCAATGAAAAAGGGAATTTTGCAGTTTTCAATTGCGTGACTTTTCCATGCTCCTTGAGTATCCTCAAATATTCTAGGACTGGTCTCTCATGCCATATCAGCCATTTTTAGAGAAAAGAATCTGGTGTTGAATAGCTGTGTGGGAAAAGCATAACTGTGTTAAAATAAAGGTCAATGCCTATACACAGTGAGTGGAATGTGCCTCTCAACAGAAAACCAGTAGATACTATTTGAATCTGCAAAACAGAGATTGTATATTGTTTAAAATACATAGTCCGATATTGCCATTTTCTTCAAAGGGAATTCTGTTGAAAGTTACTAAAAATCCTTGCACAGCTTCTACCTGTTCACATAGACACACACAGTTCTGATTTTTATACCAGTCATGGTTGGAGGAGCATACATTTTTGACCAAGAAATATTTCCATCACAATTTGGAAATGAGCTAAATGGTGGGTTTGGAGCTTGTGTATGCACACATACTATTATTCAGTATTAACCTGCTTTTCCATCTCAATCAGCTTTAGTTAGTAGAATAAAATGCTAAATAGAAAAGGAGGAAACTGAAGGTTATGCTGTACTGCACACAGTAAAAAGCCCTTCAAATACCTATTTAAATACAGTTAAAATGGCATAAATTAGAAAATGCAAGTTTCATGGAGAGGTTTATACATAGTTCCACTGTACAATGTGAGACTGAAGGTAGGTCTAGTCTTCAGACACTGGTAGCTCAAAAACTGTGGCATGAGCTTGATGCAGACTGCAAAGCTATTCAGAAGCAGGATGAATGTTCCTTTTCTGGGGCGTACATTTCTTCCCTGTGCTACTCACAATGTCCAAGCTAGTTGCTTTAAATGTAGCTTCTGTTTACATGTTCTTAACTGTGTCACTGGGGATATGGAAAACAGCATTATGTTAAATAACATGATCAGAAAAAAAACTATATGTAAATAAAGTTTCTTTCCTTAGTTATTCCTTTTGATCCATTACATCTTAATAAATTTGTTTAAGATGGAAGACAGGAAAAATGGAACAAAAAAGGAATAGATCTGGATCTGTGTAGCTTTCATATAACATAAAATAGGCAATTAATCTGCACCTGTACTTGAATAACTTCCTATTGTAACTAAAGTTCACAGGGGTATTGATGAATTTAAAAATTGCCTGAGAATCTCAGAATTCCTAGCTTTAAAATAATTGTGACCCCAAAATTTTGGGAGTACCTGTTTTCTTGTTGTCCTGCTGCTGCTGTTCAAGTCAGCTTCAAAAACTAGAAAGAACTTGTTGTTAGGTTCAGCTTAAGAATTGGAGAAATGTGGATTTTCTTTAAATAAAGGCACAGAAAGCAGATGGAAGTGTCCCTAAATCACATGTAAAAGTGGGGAGCAGTAGGTTGAGGAACAGTCGGTGATTTCACCTCATAAAGGACATGGAAAGTAAGCAAAAATACAAAAGAAGGAAAGGCTAATGGACAAACAGCGATGCAGTGAAAAGGGCCAAAAAGAATTTGAGATTGTCTTTGAAAAGAATAGTAAAATAGACAAGAAGAGTCTCTTGACTGTTTAAATGTCAAGAGTATGAGGAGGAAAGTATTGCTGCTACAGACGTGGTAATGTGGGAAGGAGAGTTAGTTTGGCCTGAAAGCAAAATTAATTTTTAACATCAGGTAGTGATAAATATGAAGATATAGGCAAAGGGGGCAATGGGACTAAGAATATATGAAAGCTAAACCTGGAACATGCATAGAGAAGAGATACTCAAGCAATGAGGAACACTGACAGCCTGTTTTATGGTTGGAGACAGAGAGGTTAGCAAACCCTTAAAGAATCATAAACCAGCCCTGCTGCCCAAAGCAGAGGTTCTGCTCTCCTGCTTGTCTCAACAGCTAATTCCTGCAACATCTGCTTTTCTGCACCAGCATCAATGTTTCTGCAGCCACTGAACAAACTTCATTGGTGAAACATGCCAGCTGAAAAATAAGCTTTTTTTTTTCTTGGTTGCAGAGAGGACAGAATATTTCTCCAAACCAAAGTAAA
>NW_008239289.1:1384933-1394832 GCF_000691975.1 Corvus brachyrhynchos | reverse complement strand
CATTCCTGATTAAAATCTTTGTTGAAGGAGAGTCTAAAAGAACTGTACTATATGAGTGCTTCAAAAGGCTTAAATAAACATTAGGGATGAAAGAATACTATTGTAACTAAAGAACAATGCTCGCATAAGAACAAATTAATGCAATCTTGCTATCAAAGAATTTAAGCAAAAGACTAGGAAAAGATTTCTAACATATAAAGCATGGGTTTCTTTGAAAACCTGTGAACTCAGAAGACAGTAATCTCATTTTAAGGTGGTACTGTGCAATTTATGAAGGGAATGATTCAGTGTAGACCAACTACGTGTTAGGATGCAAGAGGACCAGAGGACTTGGTGTGCTCCGTATAATTCTTATCTTAGGTACCTTGAAGCACACAAAGAACCAAGACTCCTGATAGTGTCAGAAGTACTTGGTTCAGCAAAGTGCCAGCATGAGTAGTTGTCTGAAGCATAGATACTTCATTTTCTGGATCAGTTTACCCCATCATTAGTTTGCACAGAAAGCAGAGCTGTTAGTATTTATGAAAGATATCTATCTCAACGTGGCTGAATTTTCAGGGCAAGGAAAAGTTTTGAAAATAAAATATTTCTTATTTATGAAAATACTTGCCAGTTATTCTGCAACTCTTATTTGGAACTTTGGAACTCTTATTTGGAATCTTCTGTCACTGTCTATGAAACTACACACACAACAGAAAATCAGGTTTGACTGTATCTTCTCTATGACTTTGAAAAACCCGTCCTGCAATTCAGCATGCAGTTTCTTTGCACTTGACTTTGATTAGATTTAATTAAAATTTAACTCTCAACATTCCACCCAGGTTGAGTTCTAGTTTTACAGATGCTTCTGTTTGACTATAGCAGGAGGAAATACTGCTTTACCTTGTTTCCAGTGTTCTCCATTATTTATTAGTGAAAGCCAAATTTTAAAGGATGAAAACATGTAATAGTTCTGCTTCTGCTCCAGTTGTATGTCCTTTTTTTTCTCTTTTTTTTTTTTTTTAAGAAAGGTGGCAATTTGAACTTCTCTCTTCTGCCCATGTCCATTTCAGAACATGGGTGGCTTCTATTTGTAGCAGGGTTTATTACAACCCTTGCTGGTTCAGTGAGATAGAAACTTGCTTTAGGTCAAAAAATTACAGCTTTGCTGCGAAGTGGAATACTGGGGCTTCCCCACTGGGTTGTGCTTGGCTCTCCCTGGAGTTCGAATGTATAGCAAATTCATCACATTCATTATTTCATATTATATGCCGTACTCCAAGCTTATTTTACAGAAAGCACAAAGCCATTACAGCCTCAGTCACTCTAGAGCATTCAAGTTTGGAAAGTCTGTTCACGTTCCGGAGAGCCCCAATATGATCACAAAGTCCAGCAGCAGGAGTCCAACACTGATACGACAAACAGGACACTCAGTCATTCTGAATCTTGCATAGTGGAGATAGGGAAATGGATAAAGACTCATTTTCTTATTGGATGTAACAGCAGAAGATGTAAAAAGGCAAACCTATACCTGTTATTTTCAAAAGGTGAATGGTATTTTTGTCTCAATCCACCTTTCCAACAGCTTCCCCAACTCCTAGAAAAAAACATAGTATTTTGTTAGAAGGGGAGCAGGGGAAGTTGCCTGGAAGGTAACTGAATGATTCATCCTTTCTTCTGTTGCTGAGTTTGGGACCCTGTTGAATAACATCAAGATGAGTTGTTTGATTTCTAGCAGGTATCTGAGTGCATTTTTCTGATCTTGGTCTTCACTGCAAGCATTGGGAGCCTCGAATAGCAGGAAACACAAGCCTCAGGGTGGCTATGGAGATTTTGCTCCACACTGAAATCCCATAGACTAAAACCCTGCAACTGTAATTTCAATTATGTAGGATGATTCTGTGCCTTTTAAAGAGCAACTACTCAGAATTTAACAGGAGTCTGGAGACTTCTGCAGACAGGTGGGTTAAATTATAGTTACTACCAGACAGCTATTTCAAGATTACTACCCTCAGAATAGCAAATACCCTACCCCCATGAAACACAAACAAAACATGAAGTTGACTTGTCCTTCCAAGATTCTTCTGGCATTGAATTCATGACTTGAAATTTCCAGCCCTTCACCTCAACGCTTTCTTCTGCTTTATAAAAAAAACCCCTGATCATTTAAGTTTCTAGTGTGTCAGACTAGGGTCCTGAAATTAAAAGACTTAGATGCTCATTTGGTTTCAGTAGTGTTTGATGTGTAAATGTTGAAATTGGTTCTCTCATGTGCATGAAAGAGTGGGAGGATGGGCATACCCAAATCTGTATTGTTTTTGTTGTTTTCCACTTCTGTGAGACCCCACCTGGAGTTCTGCATCTAGGTCTGGGGCCCCCAACATAAGAAGGATGTGGACCTGTTGGAATGAGTCCAGAGGAGGGCCACTAAGACGGTGTGAAGACAGGCTGAGAGAGCTGGAGTTCTTCAGCCTTGAGGTTAAGAAGAAATACTTAACAGCTCCCTCATTTGCTGAGCACAGTCTAGCAAATGTACAGAATTAAAAAGAGATTGTATGGAAAAACATTATTAGACCCTGTAATTAAAAATGTTTTCCATAATGCATATTTAGATTGCTAATGGCACTGGGATCTTTTGCTCCAGAGGGAAAAAACCCATATATATCGTATAGGTGATATAAAAATATTTATATAGAAATTATACAGTTGCAAACATGTGAACAGTTGCACTGATGAATTACATTCACAGATGCTTCTGCCTTTATCCACTACACATAAATGTGGTTACCCAAGGACTTGTTGTAAAATGCCAAAGATCTTCAGATATTTCATTATGTTCAACATGCAAGGCTGATTTTTCATTTCCCTACCAAATGAAAGGTTTAACCCAGTCCTGCTGATGTGAAACGCACATGGTACATCAAAATAAGCAATAAAGTGTGGTGCAAACTCGGCCCATATTCAAAACTAGACATCTCATAGATACGTGGGGCTCTCCAATCTGGCCCAATTTGCCCTAACTCAGTGGAATTTTCTCCCGACCTTCCTATCCTGCCCAAGCAAGCTCAATATGCAGACTCTCCACCCTTTCCAAGAAATGACTGAGCCTGTTCTTAGATATAAATCACATTTTCCTGTAAGCTGCCTGCTCTATCTCTTGCGAGTTTTTGTGCGCATTTTCTTACACTGTGCCACAGTCTATAAGCTCAGGATTCAGGATGTTAGGGGTGACTTCTGACAGTTCCCATTACTGCCTGTTTGTGAACCACTCCATGGATTTAGTCTCATCCTTGTTTGCACCTACTGGTACTGTTCATAACCGTGGGAGCAAGCTCCAGAATTTTAGGACCCATTATGTATAAAAATACTTTCATCTGTTCTGAATTATCTCCTGGTAATTTTGTTGAGTAGTCTCTTGTTACAGTTCTTCAGACTTTGTTAATCACTATTCTGCAGTAGTTTCTGACTGACCTCACTTTATCCATCATCTTAGTGAGTTTGTAAGTCTCCACTGAAGTTTAGTTCTCCTATTTTGTGCCTCTCCAATTACATCACATCCTCCTTGAGATGTGAAGACCAGAACTGCACACTGAAGGCATGTGAGGGGGCCATGCCTCTATAAAATGGCAGAATTATGCCCTATGCCATGTTGTTGGTACCTTTGCTGGTGATGCTCAGTGTCTTTAGTTTTTGTGGCAGCTGTTGCTCATTGAGCTGTTGGTGTCAAAGAGAGCTCCAAAATCTCCTTGATTTGTAGCTGTCAGTGCTGAGTGTAAATATAGGTTATTACGAAGGCTATTATACCTGTTTATCATGCATTTAGTGAACTGCATTGATACTCATCTGCTGCCCAGGCATTCAGTTTAAAAAGCCTCTTCAAGAACTTAGCATCACCCCCTCAGCTGGACTACTTGACAATGCCCTTCCATCTCTAGGCCATTGAAGATGTTGAATGTAGCTGGCGGTAGCACTGGCCTCTGAGGATTCCACTACTGCCTTCTCTCTGACCTGAGAAGTGACCTTGAAGTCCTGCTTACTGCTTCTTGTACTGTCACCAGTTTTCAGTCCGTAAAAAGGCCTTTGCTAAACCCGGCAGCAGCCTTTTTTTTTTTTTAATAACCTGTGATGTAGAGCCTTATCAAAGGTGTTTGTTTTGAAAATCCGCGTATGCTTTGTCTGCTGTATCACTTTTGTTTGCATTCATCCTGTGGATCACCTCTGGGCTAGTAGAGTGGGATCCCTTTCTGCAGATGATTTTTTTCCCACTCTAGAAAGATATAGACAGATTGGTTTTTTCCATGCATCAGCTCTCTATTTCTTTTAATGAGAAGACTACAGTTTCCCACCTGCATGCCTTCTGATTCAGGTGAATCCCATTTGGTCCTGGTGATATTAACCAGTTTCTCTGTTTGCTTGGAAAAAAAAATCTTTTTTCCTTCCCATAAATCCTTTAACATTTTTTGTTTCAAACATTATTTCCTGTTTAATAAAATCACTCTCAATTGCATGAAACCAGAAGCTTACATAAATGCTGCAAACCCTGTAAAATAGTTTTCTTTCTTAGTTTAGTCATTCTTATGCCTTGCAAACAGTTCTGCCCTTTTCATCTTTTATGTACCAATCTGCATAGTAGCAACTCACATGTGACAGACCTAGGGTACTGAAATTTGTAATGGGGCAGTCCTTTTTCCTTTTCAAATCAATGGCAAGATCAGGTGCAAAGCAGCATAAAAGTCCCTGAAAGAAAAAATCCAAGCAGAAGTCTCCTTTGGTGGTCTTAGCTGAAGAGGAAGTACCCCTGTGGGAAGCCAGCTGGGCTGTCTGTCCTTTGTTGTCATCCCTGAGACCTGTCTTACTCTGCTCCCCAGCCTGCACTGCAGTAGGTCCCCCTGTTTCACAGGAATACTAAGCAGTGCTTTTGTTGGACGTCTTGGGTACTTCAGCTCCAAAACCCTGTGACGCTTCATGGCACAGCAAGTTCTCGCTGCTATCTGAAGTAAATTTTCGGTATTAAGCTGGTTGTTAACGAGGTTGGAACAGAGGAGGAGAGTTGAAACATTTGTTATGTCCCTTGCATAAGTGGGTCTGCCTGGGACATAAACAGCTTCATCTTGTCTTCAGAAAAGTGCTGACCCAGTGGGGTTTTCTTCTTCCCTGTTTTGTGTATTTTTGGGAGCATGCCAGTTTTATTGACCTTCTGAGGGCTCCCTTCATGAATAAATCATATCATAGGGAGCTTTGCTTAGAAAAAAGACACACAAGGAGATGCTCCATTGCTGGCCTGAAAGCTTACAAGGAGACTGGGTAGAAATGACAGTGTCCCTTGAGGACTGAAATCTGGGTGCTAAGACTAAAGCGTACACACATTTTACCCTTATTATATGCCCAGAAATCCTCAGGAGACACAACTGAGACAAAAGTGCAATTCCCATTGCCACACAGCCTGAAGCAGAGACCAGAATTCTTTTGGACACAGAGCTGGTGTTGAGCTAGGTGCCTGCCCAGAAAAGGCATCAGTGCATACAGACAGTGCCACAAGTGCTGCATTTTCATGCGACTCCAGTCCAGCAGTTAGCCTGGGAAAAGGAGGCAGAACTGAAAGGCTGGGCAGAGGATCACAGCCTTATTGCCTAGGCAGGGGTTTGTCCTCTGCCAGCTTGTGCCTGAGGCCCCCCAAAACCCTTTCTGCTTGCTGTAATCAGCACTTCTTCTGGCTAAAAACAGTCCTTGAGATGCGTGGGCCATATCTGGGGTTGTCAAAATCCCTTTGATGATATGGTATGTGCATACACTAGGGGTATTTTATCCAGACAGTAAGTGGATTGGAGGAAGGGGGCAGAGAGATATTTGAATCATTGTGAAGAAAAAAGCTGGTAAACAGAGGGTTAACCTGTCTTTCCTCTAAGTGTCTGATTTCTTATACCCTGTATCTACTCGTCTTGTGCAGTGCCTTTTCGTAACAGCCTAGACCCGTTCCTGACACGGTCAGCCTTGCACCTTCCTGCTCCTCCACTTCTGTTCCCCCTCCAGCATATCCCCTTCTTTGTGCTTCACCACTGGAATCCTCTCCCAAGGCTGGTGCGGCACATTCAGGGTGTTTGACGGCTCGGTTTCCATGGCAGCTGGGCTCCCCTGCTCCCAGACAGCAGCTTAGGTGGAGAAGGGAAGAAGAGCTGGGGAAAGTCATTAAATGTGCCAATTAGTATGCAGGGCCAGGCAGTGGTGGCAGCGGTAGGGGTTCCCGGGCTGCCAGCAGACCAGGGGAAGAGAGCTGCAGCAGGCGGGAGCTGAAGGGCTGCTGTCCCTGGCTGGGGCAGCAAGCAGGGTACCACACCAGCCACACGCCCACTCTCTTACACATGAGCTCTCTAGCATCATTCCCACCCCACAAGATAAATTGGGCATGAAAATCGGGAAAGCCCCTTACAGGGACAAAAATTGTGCATTCTGAAATGGCCAGCCAGGTATCATGGTGACATTCAGCCAGAGAATTGCAGAGAGGGGAAGGAGTAGGAGAACTTAACTTGGATGAAGACTTGATATTTTCTCTGCTGTGTCTTAGCTTGTAGCCCATGGCAGAACAGGACTTACAGAAAAAATGCAGCTTGCAGACCACAGTGTATTTTTATAGGAGCAGATGACAAGGCTCTGCTAAACTGTAGTTAGGATGCCAAAGCAACATGCTGCCCCCTCCTGTAGAGCATCCAGTTTCTCTTGACATTAGTATTTTTATTCATTTCTTGGCCTAGTCTGTGAGTTTTTTAAAAAATTCTGTGTTCTGTTAAATGGTTGCAACATTTTTTTCTGGATTGACAATATTTCAGTAAGAACTGCCTCTCACTGAAATTTTATGCAGCTGTGCAGGATCTGTAAATGTTCTGTGATGTTTCTGAATAAACAGCCTGTCACGGTTTAACCCCAGCAAGCTACCAATTACCACGCAGCCCCTTGCTCATGCCCCACCTCTGTTGGGATGGGAGGGAGAACCAGAAAAAAGTAAGACTTGCGGGTTGAGATAAGAACGACTTAATAATTGACATAAAGTGAAATACTATAATAATTATTATTTTACCATTTATATTAATAATAACATTATTATTAATGAAAGGGGGGGGAGAAGGAATGAAATCCAAGAAAAGAGTGATGCACAATACAATTGCTCAGCACCTGCCAACCAATGCCAGCCACCATCCCACAGCAGTGATTGGTGGCTGCCAACCAACTCCCCCCAGTTTATATACTGGGCATGATGTTCTGTGGTATGGAATAATCCTCTGGCCAGTTTGGGTCAGCTGTCCTAGCTGAGCTCCTTCCCAGCTTCTTGTGCACCTGCTGGCTGGCAGACACTGGAAAGTCCTTGACTTCGGGTAAGCACTACAGAACAGCAACTGAAACCTCAGTGTTTTATCAACCTTATTCCCATACAAAATCCAAAACACAGCACTGTACCAGCTAGTAAGAAGAAAATTAACTCTATTACAGCTGAAACCAGGACACAGTGAGAGTTTGTTAGATGGATTAATTCTGTTGTGATACAGTGATGCTACAATATTTAATCTGTAAAAGGAGACCATTCTAAGTATCTTAATGGGACATTGACTGGTGGTATTTCAGGGGTTTTTTTAACAACTCATGATCACTTTCTCCCATTTCACTTTCCATGGAAAGCGTCTGCCTAGAGAAATGTTAGAAGGATTTCCTTATTAATTAAGTATTTTGTTGTTACTTGTTTTTGTTTAGGCTGTAGGATAATCTGTTCTCTTCCCAATATGGTTTTGTTCCCTATAGTATGTTTCATTGCTTTATCTGGGATCCAGTTGTTTTAAGACATGTTTTATTGATCTTGTGTGAAGCTTTGTTTATTTGTTTTTTTCCTGTGAATATCTGTAAAAAGCACCTTCTCTCAGTGCAGATCTTGAGTATGAGTTGTATATGAGCAGTTTCAAGCAGGGGAAGAATTCCTCCTGGAAGTGGTAATGGAAATAATTTAGAGAGCGGTGATACTACATTAAGCCACTAATCATGCCTCTGCCAACCTTTCACTGTGCCAAGCTACCCAGGGCTTGAAACACACTGGGAATCCCCTGAATGTTGCGCTCCCGCATATTCAAAGAAGTGGTACTGTCTGCAGGAAGCTGCCTTCCAAAAGCATAATGGTCCCTTCCACCTCCCAGCCCTCCAGCAGCTGCCTCTGCTGAGAATTTTCTTAGCAGACCTCTGTAGGTCTTTGCTTCATTTCAGAACCCATTTAGAGGATGCACAGTATCAAAAAGCATGCTGCAGAATGTGTGACCTAAATTGGTCATCAGTCACATTTCATTTTAAATTATCTGAGTACATTTTGTTTTAAGTTTCCATTCAGACTGGAATCTTTTAGGAGCCTCTGGCTGCTGTGTTTTGCTGGGAAACACCAGGATTTTTCATTAAATTTTTTTTTTTCTGTGCTAAAAATTAGGGGAAAATATTCAGTACTTTTGCCTGATAGAGAATCAAAGGTATTTCAAAACATCTTCTCACAAAGAGAAGAACTTCTTTTTCTGACCGCCATAGTTTTGTTGAGTAGAATAGTAAGAGTACCATAAGTAGCCTAGGTAAAAGTACATTTAAATCAGTTTGAATGTGTTGTGAAAGAGATTTTTAAAGGGAAGACTTTCTCAGATCAAAAGTACAGGGTGAACTTTTCTGTTGTCTTGTTAGCTTCTTATTCTGATTATCCTGTCTTCTCTGCTGGAAGATTTAGAGTTTAGATTCTTCTGAATCACAATGTATTAACATAATAGTCAAAACTCATTGTGATTCTTCCGACAGTCAGTCCTTAGACTAAATACTCTTCCTTAGACAATCTCTTCCTTTACAGAGCTTAATTCTTCTCTCTTCTTCTTTGTATCAGCAAAACAGAACAAAAAGATCTAGGGCTTGGTTGCGCATAGACTGCTTCTGGATACCATTGCACAATAGAAAAAGATTTTCCATTATTTCACAATAGTAAAAGATTATTGAATTCTAGAACTAGCATCCCAACTCATGAAAGCTAGCAGTTCTAACTTTCGTTTAAGTTATGGTATTTTTCTCTTTCTCTGCATAAACAATGCCTATTATTATGATAATTAATATTAAAAAGGACAATACAGTGTTAATATAAAATTTTTAAATACATTTAAATCTTCCAAATAATAATGATAATATTTTTTCATTACTATATCACATTAAAGTTAATTATCCTGCAGATGAATTTGTGACAGATACACTGTAGTGATTGGTATGCATCTCAGTGCTAATAATCAGCAGAAGATGTATTGTATTGCTTCCCTTGCTGTCCATCTGAGAGCATCATGAGCAACTTGCATGGCATAGCCTTAAATCCCACAGAGATTTAATTTCCCCTTGGTGCTAAGGCATGATAATGGAATGCAAGCCTTTGACACAAATAATAAAGGTATTTACAGGTGCCTAACTTGTCAGTTGTGCATTTCAACTCAGGCTTCTAAGGGAACTAGGACACGGACAGTAATGGAAAAGGCTTGTTGGCCCAATGTTAAACATTGCAGAAGAAATTCCTGATTCAAATGCAGAGTAACTAAAACCTATACTTCTGCTGCAAGACAGAAAGCAAATGTACTTACTGTTTTGGAGGAAACAATTATGTCTGTTCCCATGGTGGCAGACATAACCCCAAGACCTGTAGAAATTTGGGGCCTGTCTGTGTGCTGTGGTTCTTTCCCGAACCTCTGCCTGAGTTTCACCTAGAGAGAGCCCACTTTCTGGTGGTGACAGCTGAAGCCCAGGGCTTTTTGGACAGCTGCTCACAACCCATGAAATCCATCAGAAGCCGGTGGAATTTGCCTTGTGTCTGCTTACCCTCTGTGTCTTCCCATTCCCACATCCTCTTTTCTGTTCTACTGATACTCACCTTGATTTCT
>NW_008239289.1:1376782-1384914 GCF_000691975.1 Corvus brachyrhynchos | reverse complement strand
GGTGCCATGTTGTTGCTTTATTTTGTAGCTGCTTCTTCATTACAGTGCTCCTGCTGAGCATAAAGAGGCCCCTATTTGAGCAAGTGCATCAAAGGGAGTAACCTATATTAGGTTCATTTAACAGGGAACTTTCTCCCCTACTTTTGCTATAGTTAAGACAGTCTTGGAGGCAGTAATTTCCTTTTGCTGTTATTGTGTTCTCTTTCCACAGGAGGGCATGGAATCTGGGATGTTGTCTGACCTTAAAGAGCAAGAAGTTGGATTGCATTTTGTCCAGGAATCGTAATACTTAATTCCTGTCTGATTCAAGCACGTTCTGTGTTAGCTCACATATTCATTGCTATCTCTTCAAAACAGGCAAAGAAAGTACACGGAGCCTTATTTCTGCCTTTCAAATGTCTAACTTCCACCTGACTATTTCCACAGCTCAACAGCTCTCACAGAAAACAGGAAGCATCTCTCACTTTCCACCAAAGATGGCATACTAACCATAACAGTGAGGTGCTTTACCAAATACACTGCAGTGCCCAAGTGGCATACATTTTGGGACAGACTCTCCATGATCTTGCATTAATCCAGTTCTTTCACTACCTAGTTCAAGGTTCTCGGCATCAGAGCACCTAATCACTCATACAGCAATGACTATGTAAAGTGTTCAAAAGAATTGAAAAGCAAATTAAAACAGATAAATGCACACTTCAGCAACCCGGAGGACATTCATTTAAAATGTCAGTATTCACATGTATTTGCCGTACTAGCAAGGCAGCCTCCTTTTTCAGTCTTACCTATTCAGCATAAGCTCACTGATAAAATTAACAAGTCTTAAAATTAACACTTTGTTCTGAAGGGCTGGAGTAATCATACAGAATGGGTCTTGCACCATACAGTGGGTTTTCAAACTCAAAATCATTATGTTAGGAAGATTCTATTAGGAGAGAACTTAAGTGTTGCATCTGTTTTGCATTAACAGAAATCTTTTAGGTCAGTGGCTGAAGTGTCTTGAAGGAGAACTGCTATCTGGCAGAGAGGAAAGGAAAATAAAATGGGTCTGCAGCCTAAGTGTGGGGTCAAGGCTAATGGGAACTCCAGGACAACCCCTGATGGATACAAGATCCAGGGACAATTTTGATGGAAATAACCACAGAGGTTATTTAGGTGAACATAATGGCTTAATACACAGAAAGAATAAATAGATTTGCCTGGCAAGAAAGCAAAGAAAATTATATACTAAGGACTGAAGCACATAACATTTTAATAAGAACATCATTGAGTGTATGTGATAATACTCATCCTAAACATGTCCATAGAGTAATGTAAAGTAGCATGACTTTAAAAGGAAATGCAGGCTTTATGTAACAATATTTCAGAAGTTTTCATCTGAAGCAGATGAAAAATATTCTGAAGTACAAAGACTCAAAATCAGTATTAGGGCTACATTAACCTACTGTGATATAAAAAAGTAACACTGTAGCTGCTGTGGTGAACCCATTTGTAATTCTTTACAAGTGACTAGAAGAAGTGTTGTTGTTGTTGTTGTTGTTAATATTAATGTTTATGTTAATATTATTATGTGGCACTGCAAGCCTGTGTTGGAGTCTCATGTAGATCAGGACTTCATTGATGTAGGCATTATACAAGCACAGGTCAAAATACTAGTGCCAGCCTAATAGAAGTATGACTTGGTTTAGTACCAGATTTTCACAGAGGTTGATTTAGGAGTCCTAGCCCAAGGTATTATTGACAGTCTAAAAAACTAGGCCTGTACACAATCTCAGAAAACCTTTCAAAAACTGAAATATGTTGTCTTAACAACATGGTACCTTTATTTCCCACTTGGCTTATTTTGAATGTCTCCAGGCCTTCATGAGTCTTGGGAACTCAGGAGTCTGGGAATACTCTATGTAAGATTTATATTGAAGATTATAAAATTGACCTGCAGTTCTAATAGTAGAGATCTCAAAAAATTAAATGACTCGTCCTAACTACTTTGGTGTACAATTGCAGCCTGTTTTGTTTTAAAAATTGGATCTAACCTTTGAGCTCTCAGTTTTACTGCAGATCCTACTTTTATTGAAACAGGTAAACTAAAAATATGTTTATGTATTTATTTTGAAGCAATTATTGAAGTGGAGCTAGTAGAGAATTCCGTGTGTAATAGGATTCTTATTTATCCAAAGAGGAAGATAAGCATGTATGAGGACGGGACCACCTCAGAGCTGCATGGTTACAGTAAGGAGTAGCTTCAGAGGAGAAGATGGAAGCAGTGCTCCCTTGGGGCACCGCAAAATATGAGGGAAAAGCAGGGAAAATAGGTGTAGTTGTGGGTTTCTTTCCCACCCATCTCTTCTTTGTTCACACACTACCAACATTTGGTGAAGTATATGAGGAGTACATTGCACAATCTGTAGTGTGGAAATATGTGTCAGATCTTCAGAGAGTCCTTACCTGAAATGCAGCAGTGCTGGTGCAGAGCCCTACATCCTTTCAAAGTTTACTCTGATCTTCCTTAGTTCCCCGTGATCACCAGGTAATAAGTAAGTTAAACAGGCTTTATATCAGAAAACCAATCCTCCACCCTGATGACATGCCATCGGTGAATGGATTCACCCAGGGAAATTTTGGGCATCATTTCTTACTAGACTAACACCTTCTGCACATGCTGGCTTCTCATGAGGTTATCCAGCCTTGTTTTAGAGGCAGAAGATAAGATGCTCCAGCATCACATGCAGAATTTAAAGCTCAGTGTTGGTGTTAAACAGATGCAGTCATGTGAATTCCAAGAACCACTGTATACACAATGCAGTATATTGTTTCCCAAATGGAAAATTACAGTGCTGAGGGTAGAGACAGTCACTGAAAAGAAATAAGAAAAAAAACCAAGACAAAACCAAACCACATACAAGACCAAACCTCAAATTTATGGTTCCAAGCCCTCTGCTGGTGCAAATTCTCCCTTTACACCAGAATAGGAATTTGTCCAAGAGCTATAAAATGAGTTCATCACTGCTTGGGCTACACTTTGGCTCTTGTATCCAAGAATAATATTTTAAGCATGGCTTGAGGAGTAGTTCAACATATGAATTGATGAGAACAGTTTAGGATTTTGCAAGCTTCATAGGAATGAGGGGCTTTTCCCCCCCCAGTAATAGCAATTACTTGTATTTTTAATGATCATGTTGTGTGTTGTTTGATGGATGTCTCATTTCAGAGCAAATGCCTGTTTCAACTCATAGAATGATGTTGTGGCACAAGTAAGGAGACAAAACCTGGAATTCATGGAGAGAAAACAACAGCGAATTTTTTCTGTTCTATTTTAGTGAAATTTTTCTCTTGTGTTTTCCAGTTTATGTAAACAAATTATGGCCAGAGAAAGTATGAAGCAGAAAACATCATCAAGGCTGCAGAAGATAAGGAATATGAGTACAAGGACCTTGTCATTGCCTTGTTTATTGACATCTGGGGGAAAGGGGGAGAGGCTGTCTTACAAAATTCAAAGAACTGGAACATCTGAGACATTTCAGCTAAAAATTGTGGTTCTCCCATGCAGTGTACATTATAAAAATACTTTTGTGACTCACAAGGGAGAAGTAAAGCTACAAACCAAGCTCTGTTGCTCCCTTCTTCTCCTGTGATGTAATTTGACATGACCAATAGAGCCAGACATGCTATATTAACCTACAGTAAATTTGAAAAAAAATGTGGTTTTCAGTAAAATACGGGAAAAAGTTGTGATCTTTATTAACTAAGAAATAGCTTTCAGACTTGAAATTAGGAGTAGAGGTTTCCCAGTGAATACAAACTGTCTGATGTGGTGTGATATCTGGCTTTCAGAGTCTATGCTCAAGTGACTGCAACTTGTTGATATTGACTGTGCTGTTCAGCTAGTATCTCATCACATTACATCTCCAACCCCACCTGAAAAAGCAGAATCATTTTGAATTTTAGCTATGACACAGACTTGTAGAAGCCAGTTTTCCAAAGCATTTTAAAGATTATTTTTAAAACCTTCTTAGCCCCGGTAGTCCAAACTACTTAGGATTAATATAAAAGTGGAATTTGGTATATTGTAAACCACTTTGAAAATCAGAAAGACAGTAGCTGCAATTCATTAATATTGCATTGCAAAATTGTTTGCTGGTGACTTGGACAGATTAGATGATCATCCTGGAGGCTATGAGGATTTTAACATGAGTCATTCCAGCTGCTTGTCTACTGGTACTTGATACTTCTTTTCATCTGCTGGTACAGATGTGGAAACAGTGGTAAGGTACAAGTGATACAGTGGCAAGTTTTTCTACAGATTTCAAAAATAAAGGACCTCACATGAGGTCAACATTCTGAGGTGAAAGTCATGCCATTGGAGTGATCAGTAACTATATATGCTGTAGCATAACTTGATGTGGCAAATTAGGAGAATGCAGAGTTTTAGAAAGGAGAGGCCATCTGATTCAACAGGGCAAATCTTCTCTGGCTTATCCAATCTCCTTGCTTTTTCACTAAGATCCTGAATTCCGATGTTCAGAAATTAATTTAGCTCTACACTGAATTCACTGAAATACACTGTTCAAAGTGTTATTTCTTCCAGTTTTCCACAGCATACCTCCCTTTCTCTTAGCTTAGGTTATTGTTTGTTTTTTAACACTAGAATACTTTGTCATTTGGAAGCAAAATAAATTATATTTTAAAGGAATAGACTTGTTTTTTTCATTCATATGTACACACTTCATCTGGGACACTAGAGAGCTGTTATCCGTTACTTTTCAGTGCTGCAGATTTCTACTCAAGTTAACTTCTCTTCTGTCTTTCCGATAAGGGATCTTGCTTTTAATCAGAGATGTGAATCATGTCACCTTCTTTGTAACAGTAATCTGATCTTACATCTAGGGCACTTCATCTTCTTTTCTTAAAAGAGTAAATGGCCTGTAGTGCAATAACTACTACAGTTTATTAATTATCCTGTATATTTGATTGGCCCAAATTGATACTGTGTTGTGTAAACCACAACTATAGGCACTGTTTCTACATCTGTTCAACTTAGCATTTTAAAATCTTTGGAAGATGCTGAATAGTAAGCTGCACTAGATCATTCACCTATTTTAATTTCATGTGGTATCTCCCCTTCATTCCATTTTTTTGCCAGAATCATTTCTAGCCCTCCATAAGCATTGCTGAGAGGTTTAGTAAGGACTGCATATTGCAATATGTGGCCCATCTATACAGAAAAATAGGAATAACTTCTCCAAAAGCCCTTCTAGGCCAGGATCCTGTCACTGTGTGAAACTGCTGACTGTGGAATAGTATGGAAACATGCTAAGTGTGTATTAAATGTTTTCCTCAAGTACTCTCTTAGCCTGCAGCATTCTTCAGCTCCAGAGCTTCCTGGGCCAGAGATGGTATCTTCATGTTTGGTAGTCCTTGTCAGATTTTATCCTCCATCAGTTTGTTTAATCACTTTTTGATCTCAGATAAACCTTCATCATTGGCAGCACCTCATGTCAGTGAGTTCCACAAGCAAATGTACATTAGGTGACAGGGTGCCTCCTTTTGTTCATTGTGAACCTGCCATTTACACATTTTAGTTGGTATGTTGTGTTATGGTTGTGTTGTGTAGACATCTGAGTAATTGGTCTTTCTTCATCTTCTCCATACTGTTCATGGTTTCATAGAGGCTAATGAGACGAATTTTATCTCCATGGCATAAAATTGACACACAATACTGTATTGATGTTGAGCAGTTGAAGAGAGAATTTACAGTGTAATAAATGTTGTTGCAGACCACGTTTCACTTTTCTGACAAAACAACTGGTAGAATTAATTAAGAAATTCAGACATAAGCTTCTTTTAATACAGATGAGCCAAAGAAGGGTTAAAAGTGAAAATGAAAGGACACATTTTTGGCTATTAGCTAATAATATGCCATATTTTATAAATCAGTAACCTCTTGTGTTGGAGTGGTATGGCTTATTATGACTATGGAAATAATATGTTGCTTTTCTGCAAGTAGACATGCAGGAATGATATTTTAAGAGAAGACATTGACTTCGTCTGCAAGGCCAGGGCATGAAATAAATGAAAATAACAATTATTGATTTTCCTTTTCTTGTGCTGAGAGAAACATTTGCCAGCTTTTATGAGGGGGAAAGAGCAGATGTTCAGCAAGAGAGGAGAGGTTTTCGGTTTTAGCAATAAGACATGATAATTTTTGCAGAGAACATTTCTTTGCAGTTATATCATCTTGAGATGGGGAAACAAGTCAGAAGACCAAAATATAAATAGTGAAAAGTACCCTAAAATGGCGGTACTTTGCAAGTATACAGGATTTTTCTTAGGAGGCGGTGAACAAATGGTTCAGAAGATTCAGCTTCATTCTAGTTTGACAGACTAAGGTGCAATTGTGTGAAAGAGATTGAGTGTATATACTTGTCACATGACTTTTAATTTGGTCATGTGCTGAGAGTCTACCACCGTGAATTGCGAACGGCCTGAAAACAGCAGAGCTCTGGAAAGATGCACCAGACAAGCCAGACAGGACATTGGGACAGGATCAGGGTTGAACCCCTGGTAGTCATTCAGCTTCACTGGGCTCACAAAGTGAAAAGATTACTTTTATCCTGTTGGCAGAAAAAGCATCACTAGTCTTTAGAGAATATACAAAGTGCTATGACACATTACTGAAATGTCACTCCGCAGGAATCGTGGGAACATGGGAATGTGAAATGTTAATGAGGAAGTCTGTTTTCCAAGGCTATGCAATTGGTTGCTGTGCTTTTTACTGCATGAATTCAGATTAATCTACTACTTACAGCCAGAAATTGGGAAAAAAAAAAAATCAGAAAAGGGTTATGTAACAGAATGCCTGCAAAAGCTGGGAATTCTATTTGATGTCCTCTCCAGGTGTGCTGGAGCCTCCCCAGATATGGCCACCAGCATTTAGGAGGAGGATGGTTCTGACTAGTCTCTGTCCTGTCCCTTGTCAGCTGCTGCAGCACCCTGCAGCTGGGTTGTGGAGTCCCAAAGCCATCCATCACCCTCAGCACCACAGCTCCCAGTGATTTTATGGTTAGACTGGGCTGCAGCTGCCATGCATTGCAAAAAAGCAGCCAATCCCTCCTCATGGTACTCAGATGAATAGACATAAACCTGGTGTGAATTGATTGAGTGGTCATCTTAGCAACAGTATTAGTTGATCTGCCTGAGGGTCAGAAGGCTCTGCGAGAGATCTTGATGGACTGGAGCAATGGGCTAAGGACAGCTGCATGAGGTTCAACAAGGTGAAGTGCCAGGTAGTGCACTTGGGTCACATCAACCCCATGCAGTGTTACAGGCTGGGGGAGGAGTGCTTTAAGAGCTGTTCAGCAGAAAGAGACTTGGGGGTACTGGTCTCAACAGCAGCTGAACATGAGCCAGCACATGCTCAGGTAGACAAGAAGGCCAATGGCATCCTGGTCTGTATCAGATGTAGCATGTCCAGCAGGAGCAGGGCAGTGATCGTCCCACTGTACTCCACACTGGTGATGCCACACCTCAAATCCTGTGTCCAGTTCTGGGCCTCTTGCTTCTGAGGTACTGCAGTGTGTCCAGAACAGGGCAACAGAGCTGGTGAAGGGTCTGGAGCACAAGTCTTACAAGGGGCAGCTGAAGGAGCTGGGTTTTTTTAGTCTAGAGAAGAAGAAGCTGAGGGGAGAATGTATTGCTGTCTACAGTTGTAGTGAGGTGAGGGTCATTCTTTGCTACCATGTCTCAAGCGAAAGCATGAGAGGAAATGGCCTTCAATTACACCAGGGAAGGTTCTGATTAGAAAATCATTTTTCTCTGAAAGAGTGGCTAGGCATTGGAGTAAGTTGCCCAGAAAAGTGGTGGAGTCACAGTCTCTGGAAGTGTTCAAGGGACGTCTGGACATGACACTTGCAAACATGATTTTGGTGTGACTGTGGTGGTGCTATGCATGAACTAGATGATCTTTCAGGTCTCTCACAACCTTGGTGATTCTGTGTGATTATTCCATGTGATTATTTGTTGTGCCTTTCCTGGCCTGTGGCTTGTGTCTTACGTGTGCAGCCCCACATACATCTTGCGCCTTCCGTAACGCTGTAGGTTGGCTTCCCCCAGCTCCACCCACTGTCTTCTGTTTT